>NC_091245.1:67720000-68042500 GCF_042477335.2 Ovis canadensis
TCTTCTTTTTGTTGTAAGATAGTGGTGAATATTTTTTGTGTTTCCTTATTCTAGGTATATATGTTTATTACCTCCTGCTTGGGATATGTGAATTCATTTTAGTCTTTACAGTCTTGTTAATTTCCCTCTGGAAAGAGGGAAAGGCTCTTTTAAAAGTAAAACACCTTTCCTTGGCTAACATTCTTTCAGGCACTACTCTTTTTGCCCAGGAGAGTGAGAGAGGGGCTGTCTTTTTAAATTGTAGATTCTATCGTTTTTCATCTATTTGAACTATTCTTTTAATCCACTGTCAGACCAATTCCTGACAGAAATTTCCCTTTACTCTTTACTACACAGCCTTATGAAATCACCCAAGCAGATTTCCCCTTCTCCCTTTATTTCAACATGAATCTATTTAAGGAGGTGTTTTTCTAGGGGAAAAAAGGACAAACTCTGACCACTTAACCTTCATTCTTAGAGATATTCAAAGCAAGGGAAAATGTATAGTTGTAGTAAGTGGCCAAAGAATTCACTGACCACAAAATAAACAAACAAACAAAAAAACAGATCACTGTAAATAACTATAGGAACAGGCAAATATACAAAACAACCTCTGAACCAATTCCCGCATACAGTGTTTTAACTGTTAGACGAATGTGAATACAAGTGCAAACATACACAAACCCACTGTAAGAAAACTCGAGATGAGACTTCTGTGAATGTTGTCAAGGGATAATTTTTAAAAAGTTAAACATGACTCGATGAATATAGAAGGAACCTGTCAAAGATTTATTCAACTCCTTATTGAGGGAGCTGATAAGATGGCAAAGCATTTAGTTTAAAGAGCATTCCAGGAACTGTTTGAAAAAGGAATGTTAGAATAACATTACTAGGGTAGATACAAAACTAGGTAATGTCCTTCAGGGCAGTAAAAAAACATATGTTTTGGGTTTTCTTTTCTATCGAACAAAAATCTACAAGTCTGGGATGTAATTAGTAGTAATTAGCAAGTCAAATAAAATATATTTCCCTAAATTATTCATGGGTAGGCCAGTTAAACAGTTCTGCAGTATAATAATAAAAGGATATCTGCCCTCTTTTTTCCTCACTTTCAAGTTTTAGATACTTTTTTTCCCCCTAAAAATGCATACTTGTTCATCCTAAGCTTCCTTTTGAAGGGCTTTTGTTTTTCTTAGTATTATAACAGAGATTTGGCTGTGGAATGTGTCAAATTCAAAACACTGGTCATTGAAATTCTCAAATTTAAAATATGGCATGGAAACTTTGGATTCTACATTTGACTCCATCTCTTGGGAGTCCTTTACGTCACTCAAATATCAAAATACCTCTCTGATCTCATCTTGGGGAGGAGTTCTTTAACTCCAACCCCAAGTTTAACCAATTCTTATGGTCCAGACTGCTCTCCAAGCTCTCAATTCAGATAGTAAATCATTGTAAACCCAGTGGAACAAGAGTCCTTTCAGGTAGCCACCAAACTTTGACATTCAAGAGATAAAATTGCTGTAGATCAGCAAAAAAATACTCCAGGCTCAGGAAGAGAAGCAAGGGATCTCAGTAGTGCACATGCCATGAAGTTCCTTGATCCAGTGGCTGCTGTTTTGCAATGAGTACATCTCCATGGGACCTCCAAGAACCGTGACAACAAAAATCAGCAAACTATGGGCCGTGTAGCTTGAGTCTGCAACCTGTTTTTGTATGGCCTGCTTGCTGAGATTGGTTTTTACATTTTTGGAGGGTTGTTTAAAGAAATTTTAAAGAGTATATAACATAGACCAGATGTGATATACAAGGCCTAAATATTTACTACCTCTCTATCTGTAAAGCTTCCCTGGTGGCTCAGATGGTAAAGAATCGGCCTGCAATGTGGGAGACCTGGGTTCAATCCCTGGGTTAGGAAGATCTCCTGGAGAAGGGAATGGCTACCCACTCCAGTATTCTGACCTGGAGAATTCCTTGAACAGAGGAGCCTGGTAGGCTACAGTCCATGGGGGTGGCAAAGAGTCAGGCTGGGCTGAGCAACGGGACTTTCACTTTCACTCTCCCTCTGTAGAGTAAGTTTACTGATGCCTGCATTAAAAAAAAAAAAAAAAAAGATAATTTTGTTGTTAGCATGTATCGAAGAATTACAATAGATTCCCTGGTGTGGTTTTTTTATTTTTTAAAGCTCTCTAGTAGGCTAATTCAAAGCTTTGCTCTTCCTAGGGACATTTTATAGGAAAAGAGAATGGTTAGAGAAGTGTTAGATTCAACATCAAAAGAAAGTAGTATTTGGTTAAAGGCTACTAAACTCTTGGTTAATGACTTATCACTGGTGTTTTTTTTAAAAACGCTCTCTAGTAGGCTGATTCAAAGATTTGCTCTTCGTAGGGATATTTTATAGGAAAAGAGAATGGTTAGAAAGTGTTAGATTCAACATCAGAAAAAAAATAATATTTGGTTAAAGGCTACTAAACTCGTGGTTGACAATTTATCAGCTGCTTGGGTTGGTAATTAATCTCCCAGAATATCTTAATGTCATTAAAGTTTATTAGAATAATTTAATTAAGCATTGTATCAGGAATATTAATTTCTTTTAGGGAGGAGGTTGGAAGTTATGTTACACAAACAGATTTGACACACTTTTTCATTTATAAGGCAATGTATTAGTATATATTAAAAACATACAATGGGTTACAATAAAACTAGACTCTAGGATTCTTTTGATACCACATTATTAATATTACAATTTAGGACTACACAAATAGGAAGATGAAAAACTTGGAAAAGAGTCAAAAGACCATCACAAAGAGGATTAGAAGATTGGAAAAGCGAAATCTATGTGGAAAAAATGAAAGGACCTGGGATATTTCAGCCAAAATGAGGAATACAAGGAGAAATTGAATAATCACTTCCAGTGGTATAAAGGGATCTTCAGTTGAACCTAAAGAGTGATTGTATATCTCTTTTGAAAAGAGATAGAAGCTTAACTTTCAGCATAAGAATTTAAAAAGAATTTGCTGACACCAAGTCATCAGACTTGCCACAAATTTTCATAGAGGCTGTGTCTTTGTTTAAAAACTGAACAGAGTTGGGGCTGTCTGTCCTGCGTTGAGTATGCTCTTGCCTGAAGGTATAGACAGATAATCCCTTGAGATCAGCCATGTGTTTTGAAGACCATACTGGGTGCAAACCACCAGCTAATCTGCTCTCCATTGAGGAAATTAAAGACCAGCCACTATCTTTCATAACATACTCTGTAACAGATGTGGTAGGATAAACAAATATCTGTGTGGCAAAGAGAAGGGGTAGTACTGCCATAGAAGAACAGGGAAATATTCACAAGTATTTAAATATCTGGAAAGAGAAACAATAAAACGATGGCTCATAAGGCAGAGACCTGGAGGAAGGGAGGGAGCCACCCATATCTGAGGAGAGAACGAGCCAGGAAACGGAACAGCAAACACAAAAGCATATCCTTGGCCTGATGGGCCAACAGCAAGGAAGCCAGTGTGGATGGTAGGCACTGGGGAAAGTGGTAGCTATTAGGAGAGGAGACTGTAGGCTCATGGAGTGTGTGTCCTCCTCTCTTGTGAGTGCAGTGAGGGGCCATTAGAGGGTTCTGAGCAACTGAGGGTCAAACTATGACTTGAGTTTTATTTCACTTATTTATTATATGTATTTATTTATTTGACTGTATCACATCTTCCTTGCAGCTTGCGGGATCTTTGTCGGAATTCGTGGGCTTCTCTCTGGTTGTGGTGTGCAGGTTCTAGAGTGCAAGTGCTCAGTAGTTGAGGCACACAGACTTTGTTGTTCTGTGGCACATGGGATCTTAGTTCCCTGACCAGAGATCAAACCCACATGCCCTGCATTGGAAGAGGATTCTTAACCATTGGACCACAGGGTAGTCCCGTATGACTTGAGTTTTAGAAGGATCACTCTGGTTGCAGTATAGAGAAGCCATTAGCCAGTGGCTTCAGTGCTTTTGTAATCTTAAAGTATTGTTGAAGACTCCCAAAGAGCTTTACATTGGTGATACCTCGAAATATTTACTATATTGGGCTCCCCTGGTAGTTCAGACTGCTGAACTATCTGTAAAGAATCTGCCTGCAATGCAGGAGACCCAAGTTTGATCCCTGGGTTGGGAGGATCCCCTGGAGAAGTGAATGGCTACCCATTCAAGTATTCTTGCCTGGAAAAGTCCATGGATAGAGAAGCCTGGCGGGCTACAGTCCATGGGATGACAAAGAGAAATTTAAAACTGTTAAGTATTTATTAACTTATTTTAAAATAACAAGAAAACATGTTAAACACATAATGTATTTTTATGAAAATAACTGCATTTTCCCCCAAAGAAAGACAATGTCATTGTCTTATATTGTTACACGTGTCTTTAATGCCTGGCATTCAGTATATTCACTGGCATAATATAGCCTCAAGAAAACTCTATACACTCACCAGAGAGTGTGAGTTAAAAAGGCAAATCACGTGTAGTATTCGTACAGGAATAGTTTTGACCTCACTGACTTTCTAAAAGGGTACATGTTGAGGAAAAATAAAATGGTACAGACTAGACAGTAGGAGAAAAGGATGGAAACATGGAGACTGCTGCAAAAAACCACATAAGACATACTGTGGTTGGGACTATAACTGGCAGGGTAATTAATGAGAAATGGTCAGATTCTGGATATAGTTTAAAAGTGGAACCATTAGGCTTTGCTGACAGAATATACCTGGGTGCAAGATAAAGAAGTCAAAATTAGCTTCAAGGTTTTAAACCAGGGGAACCATAATGTAGAAGATTGTGGGGACAGCAGATTTAGAGTTGAAGTGAATTCTGTTTTGGACTTACTTATTTTTAAATGCCTATTCAACATCCAATTGTAAATGTCAAGTTACCAGCTGGATATATGTCCAGAATTCAAGAGAGAAACTCTTTATTGCCTTTACATCCCTCAGTACTTTTAAAAGAAAGAATGCATAAAGCTGAGTTTTCTGAACTTTTCAGTATCTGAAATATATCACTTATTCTACTTTCAGATTTGGAAGTTAGTTTGGTTGGATGTTGAACTCCAGCTTGACAACAACTTTCACTAAGACTTTCAAATGTTTCAAAGAGGACACCGCAATTGGGGAGTACTTTTAGGCATATTCCATGAATGGTAGATATAGAAAAACATACAGTAAATAGAATTTTTAGAATCCAGAAGCTTCCTAGGAGAGAAGCCTAACTAATATTTTAATTAAATAATGAGGTTGATAACTGTTATATTACTGCCAAGAACTTCTCCAAGTGTGCATGCTTTAAACAGACTGCTACAGAGTTAGATTTCAAGCCCAGGTCTTTCTGGCTTGAAAATTTGCGTTGTAGCCATTGCATTATTTTGAAAATGGTGAATGAAGATAACTTACTTCCATTTTTACTTTTTAATGTGGCTGCTTATGACTAAACGTAGAGTTCTCAGAATACAGATGTTCAGTGAGGTAGTATATACCCATAAAATAATAGTATTAATACTTTTATTAGTTTTACTATTGACATATATTGCTTTGGACTAAGGATTTTATAATCAGCCTTAATGTGCGAAAATGAAATCATTTCATAGAGAAGAGAATTTGTACAAATTGCCCTGAAGTTTTATGTTAAAATACTATTGATAACTTGTCAGTGCCACAAGAAGGAACATACCCCACCTTTATGAATGGTCTGCCTGGTAAGCTCAGTCAGCAGTGGTCAGAGTGGTTTAGAGGAAAGATACTTTGTATGATGACAGTGTTCCTGCAAAATTTTCAGGAGACCTCTTCTTCACTAGGGGCTTCCCTGGTGACTCAGCAGTAAAGACTCTGCCTGCCAGTGCAGGAGATGCACATCAGATCCCTGAGTTGGGAGATCCCCTGGAAAAAGAAATGGCAACCTGCTCCACTATTCTTACCTGGGAAATCCCATGGCCAGAGGAGCCTGGTGGGCAACAATCTATGGGGTCACAAAAGAGTCGGACATGACTTAGCAATTGAAACAACAACAACAACATTCTTCACTAGAAGGGAAAAGAATTTTAGACCCAAACTGGAGCCATGCATAAGGGACCATATCACATTAGAGTATTTGATATGCAAAAATAAGGAAGTTGGTGGCAAGAAGCAAACATATTTGTAGAGACTGAAGAATGTGAGTATCTGAGAGCATCTTTACATTCACTGAGCTGTACTGAGATTTTTTTAAAAATTGAAATATACCTTGCTTTTAAAAAGCCCCCTTGTGCCGCATCCAAACCTGAGCAGAATGGGTCCCTTATACGAGGAAACCACAAGTCTTGAAAACAGTGGTGTTCCTTGATGTTCTTTGGCTGCACCAGTGTTTGGTTTAACTAGCATTTCTGGCAGTGGAATCACTTGAGTCTCAAAATTAGTTTGCTTAGAATTTTTATGTTTTCCTGTTGACACATTCAACCTGAATCAAAATTATCTGTGTGACATCATAAGCAGTATAAGTATAGCATTTGAAAACAGTCTACGACTATGATATGTTAATTAATATATTTGGGTGTGTTTGCTTGGAAACCTGGAAGCCTGTTTTAAAGTGTATCTGTCATTTAGACTAATCCGAGAAAGAGTCAGAAAATGTTAAACCTTTCTGACGTTTTAAAAGAGTCGTTCCCTATCTTTCAATGTCTCATATACCAACTAAATCATTTATTTAGTAAAATTATGGAAAGTAACAGACATACTGTACTTGAAAATAGACCGTTGTATCCTTCTTTTAGGAAAAATTATACCTAAGCATCATCAGTATTTTTATATTAGAATCACCTATAAAGATTAAAGAAATCTTCATTATCTTTAAAAAAAACACACACAGCATTTGATATAAAAATTGAACCTGTATATTATCTTTCATTATCAAGTAATAAACTATAAATTTTTAAATTTAAAAATATGGAAATACAATAGGAAAATGGAATAGCTGTACGCATTTAGGATGAGATAGATTCTACTCTTAAAAATCTTTAAAGTTTAACGTTATTAAGTGCTTGACCAAGAGACTGAAGAGCTAAGAGATTTAAAGCCAAAAGCCAAACAGTTAGGAGCCAACACCAATGGAAAAGCAAACAGAAAATTAAAAGAAAACATCTCTTAATATGTTATTCTGAATAATATGAATTTAAAAGAAAGCATTGCTGATTTTATAATGTAAGTTAATAGGACTTTTAAAAAATTATTTATTTTAATTGGAGGCTAATTACTTTACAATATTGAGGTGGTTTTTGCCCTACATTGACATGAATCAGCCATGGATGTATGTATTCCCCACCCTGAACCCCATCCCACCTCCCTCCCCATCCCATCCCTCAGGGTTATCCCAGTGTACCGATTCTGAGCTCCCTGTCTCATCCTTCACACCTGGACTGGCGATCTGTTTCACATATGGTAATACACATGTTTCAGTGCTATTCTCTCAAATCATCCCACCCTCGCCTTCTCCCACAGAGTCCAAAAGTCTGTTCCTTACCTCTGTGTCTCTTTTGCTGTCTCACATATAGGGTCATCGTTATCATCTTTCTAAATTCCATATATATGCGTTAATATACTGTAGTGGTGTTTTTCTTTCTGACTTACATCACTCGGTATAATAGGCTCCAGTTTCATCCACCTCATTAGAACTGATTCAAATGCATTCTTTTTAATTGGACTTCCCTGGTGGCTCAGACAGTAAAGCATCTGCCTACAATGCGAGAGACCCGGTTTCAGTCCCTGGGTGGGGAAGATCCCCTGGAAAAGGAAATGGCACCCCACTCCAGTATTCTTGCTTGGAAAATCCCACAGACGGAGGAGCCTGGTAGGCTACAGTCCATGGGGTCGAAAAGAGTTGGACACGACTGAGCAAGAGTAGCTGAGTAATATTCCCTTGTGTGTATGTACCACAGCTTTCTTATCCATTCATCTACCAGTGGACATCTAGGTTGCTTCCATGTCCTAGCTATTGTAAACAGTGCTGCGATGAACATTGGGGTACACTGTCTCTTTCAATTCTAGTTTCCTCGGTGTGTATGCCCAGCAGTGGGATTGCTGGGTTGTATGGCAGTTCTATTTCCAGTTTTTTAAGGAATCTCCACACTGTTCTCCATAGTGGCTGTACTAGTTTGCATTCCCACCAGCAGTGTAAGAGGGTTCCCTTTTCTTCACACCCTCTCCAGCAGTTATTGTTTATAGACTTTTAGATAGCAGCCATTCTGACTGGCGAGAGATGGTACCTCATTGTGGTTTTGATTGGCATTTCTCTGATAATGAATGCTGTTGAGCATCTTTTCATGTGTTTGTTAGCCATCTGTATGTCTCCTTTGGAGAAGTATCAGTTTAGTTCTTTGGTCCATTTTTTGATTGCTGCTGCTGCTGCTAAGTCACTTCAGTCGTGTCCAACTCTCTGCGACCCCAGAGACGGCAACCCTCCAGGCTCCCCCGTCCCTGGGATTCTCCAGGCAAGAACACTGGAGTGGGTTGCTGTTTCCTTCTCCAATGCATGAAAGTGAAAAGTGAAAGTGAGGTCGCTCAGTCGTGTCCGACTCTAGCGACCCCATGGACTGCAGCCTACCAGGCTCCTCCGTCCATGGGATTTTCCAGGCAAAAGTACTGGAGTGGGGTGCCATTGCCTTCTTTTGGTTGTTTATTTTTCTGGTATTGAGCTGCATGAGCTGTTTTGTATATTTTTGAGATTAATTCTTTGTCAGTTGCTTCATTTGCCATTATTCTCTCCCATCCTGAAGGCTGTCTTTTCACCTTGCTTATAGTTTCCTTTGTTGTGCAAAACTTTAATTAGATCCCATTTGTTTATTTTTGCTTTTATTTCCATTACTCTGGAAGGTGGGTCATAGAGGATCCTGCTGTGATTTATGTCGGAGAGTGTTTTGCCTATGTTTTCTTCTATGAGTTTTATAATTTCCATCTTACATTTAGATCTTTAATCCATTTTGAGTTTATTTTTGTGTATGGTGTTAGAATGTGTTCTAGTTTCATTCTTTTACAAGTGGTTGACCAGTTTTCCCAGCACCGCTTGTTAAAGAGATTGTCTTTTCTCCATTGTATATTCTTGCCTCCTTTGTCAAAGATAAGGTGTCCATAGGTGTGTGGATTTATCTCTAGGCTTTCTATTTTGTTCCATTGATCTATATTTCTGTCTTTGTGCCAGTACCATACTGTCTTGATGACTGTACCTTTGTAGTAGAGCTTGAAGTCAGGAAGGTTGATTCCTCCAGTTCCATTCTTCTTTCTCAAGATTGCTTTGGCTAATCGAGGTTTTTTATATTTCCATACAAATTATGAAATTATTTGTTCTAGTTCTCTGAAATATGCTATTGGTAGCTTGATAGGGATTGCATTGGATCTATAAATTGCTTTGAGAGGACATTTTAAGTAGTCACATTTCTAGTTTTTCAGAAACTCTTCTGTAGAGTAGGGGAAAACACCCTTGCCTGCTAATGCCTAAATTAAATCAAGAAGAAATTTAATTTTCAATTCTGTTATCCATGAAATGTTAGGTTTAGTGACTTACTTGGAATAATTGGCTCTAAAACAGATCACCTGGGTTGTATTCAGGCTCCTCTACTTACTGCTGTGTAACCCTGGGGACATTTGACCTAGTAAAGTCTCCATTTCTTCTGTAAGAGTACCCAGAACCTAGGTTGTTTTGAGATTAAATGATATGATACATGTACATGCCTAAACTTTAGCTCATACTGTGATGGAGATGCAATTTTTTTATTTATAAAGGGATCTTTGCTGTTAAGATTCACACTCACTGTTATTCTCAAGTAAAACACCTGTAAAGTTAAAATGGACCCCATCAGAACTACAGTTCTAATGTTAAAGCATCATCCTCATTTAGAAAATGTTCTGGAGGGTTAAATCATTACCATGCCTGTGGAACTCCTTGTCATTATGCTCAGAGGACGAGGTCAGAGGCTGGGAGTGCCAAAATGAGTAAGGCAGTATCTGCCTTTATAGAACTTAACAGCGTGGGTGAGGAAAATAGATGCATATGTAAATAACCAAGGGGAGTGAAGGAGTGAACAGATCAGGTAGGGAGAGAGTTGATCTTGGCCTACATATGAAAACATGCAGCCACAGGCTTCCAGAATTGAACACTGCAGTTACGGTCATGATCCTATCTAATGTTATCCTAGCAGCATGCTCTTTCTGCAGAAGGGTGGGCCACCTAGGGAAGCCTGTCAGTCCTGATGTGCTAATCCAGGGAGAGGTAAGGTACCTATTAACTGTAGACACGAAATGAAAATGTGAGTCCATAGAGTACTGAAATCATTTAAAGTAAGCAAATTCTGCTTCGGTAGGCCAAGGTGAAGCTCTCATTTTTCCCTAAGACCTTGCCTGGTTCATAGGTTTACTTTTTATCACAAAATGAGGAAGTAGATTTCTAGGGAACTAGATCGCAACCTCAGTTGCATGTTGGCATCACCTGGGCATGTTTAAGAAGCAACTGCTTGCCTGGAGTGATTTTCTGATCTAACTAGACCTGGGGTAGTAGTAGTTTTAAAGCTTTCCAGCTGATTACACACATTGAGAGCCTCTACTCTCTGTACCCTGGGTTTCATTTCCTCCAAGATTTTCTATTTCAGGATCCTGGTTCAGCCCAGATGTTGTCAACAGGTTTCCCGATGGGTCATTCCTGATTTAACAGGAGTCTGTGTGACTTCCCTTTGGGAACACGTGGCGTTCTCTGCTGTTTCAATAAGTGATACTGGCTTCTGGGGAAATACCCATCTTAGGCTCTGAGCAGAGTGGCAGGGGGCTTTCTCAGCTAGCACTCCGCCTCTGGGTTTTGAGTGTGAGTCTCACCCATTTTTCATGTCTCCATGGCATGACCAACCCACAAGTTTTGTTCTAGAACCTTCTATTGAATCATTTAATAGCAGGCTCTCCCTGTTTACCCTAAATCTATTATGCAGCAGTTTGAGACCTGTTTTTACGTCAAAATTGAAGTACTTTGTATTTGGCCATAGTCAATCCATAAACTTCTAGGTTCTTACATCTTCTGTTTTACGTATTCCTTTGCTATCTCGATTTTGATATTAATAACATGTCTGTATAAGTTCTGTTTCTACTGGTTTATTCTTTCAATCAAAAAGTATTATCTATTGAATGACAAATATGGGCCAGATACTCTCCTGGACATTAGGGACAGAGTGGTGTCTAAATCTGACAAAAATTTCTGCCTTCATAGGACTTATTGCCAAGGGGGAGGAGACAAGAGAAATATGTAAGTAAGTAAAATGTGTAGTATGTTCAAAGGTACTAAATGCTATGGAGAAAAATAAGGCAGCACAGGAAGAAAGGGACTGCTGGGGCTGGGGTGGGCTTGTAATATATTAAATCAGCTTTGCAGTATTAACCATGCGAGAGCTGGTGAAGGCTCAGACTAGAGTGGTAGTGACAGAAAGGGTGAAAAGTGGTTGGCATCTGCATGAGTTTCAGCAGGGCCTGAAGAAGGCAAGGGATTGAACCCTGCAGGTATCAGGAAGAGGAGGATTCCAGGCAGAGGGTAGGATATTGCAAATACGAGGGCTCTGAGGCAGGAGTGAACCTGGGGTGTTGAAGAAACTGCAGGAAATGCCAGTTTGGCTAGAGCAAGCCAGAGCGAAGGAGGCTGTGACACTGGTGCTGAGGGTGGGGAGAAGGCAGAGCACACAGGGCCTATGAAGATTTTTGTGAACATTTTGACTTTTTCTGAGTGAGATGGAATTATTAGAGGGTTTTGAGCACAGGAGAGACCCAATAGGACCATTTTGGTTGCTCAGGTGAGACAAATCTATGTGTCAGTGATAGAAACAGGGAGACCAGTTGTGAGGATATTGCAATAATCTAGCTGAGAGATGATGGCTTGGACCAGGGTAATAGCAACAGAGCTGAGTTGGAAATATCGAAATCTGGATATATTTTTGAAGGTAGAGTTTGTTTCTCTTAAGTGTCTAATGGATTTTCATATTTCTCTTGAAAGATAGAACTCAAACTCCAGTTAGGGACCAAGTAATGCTAGTTATAACAAAAGGTTGACTTGCAGGCTCTTGTTACCACCAATTCAGTGCCCTGATTTCTTTGTTTTACAGAATGATGGTAGATGCACCATGGCTTCCCATTGTCTTGACTTTCCCATTTTTCTGCTCTTGTGCATTGCTGGGCATTTGCCATTGAGAATTCTAACCTAAACTATCAATGATCAATGATCACTCTTGCCTGCTATTGTTTAACAAGTACCTGTCCTTCCCTTCTTTCAGTCTTTACCTTATTCAGTGGTAGGTCCCTGGAAGGTGATTTAGACAGGCAATGGGAATGAAGAACGTGATACTGCTACCATTATTACATAAGAGCCCAAGGTTCAAAATAAATCAGGTCGAAAACACCTCTTTTCCCACTCCTCCCCTGTCTTCCCTCTTCCAACTTCCTCAACAAATCAGAGAAAATTTTCCTTTTCAACCTCCATGTAAATCTCCCAGGTGGCCTTTTATGCCTTCCTTGCTTCTCTGCCCCAAAGTAGAGTGTAGGAATCATGAGAAGAATGCAGAGTGTTGCAAAAAAAAAAAAAAAATCTGTTGATTCTCTTCTTCAAAACTAAATACGCCTAACTCTTAAATTCTGGTATTCATGTAAATATTTTTGTTATACAGGCATACCTTGGAGATGTTGTGGGTTTGATTCCAGACCACCACAATAAAGCAAATATCATGATAAAAATGAGTCACACCAAATTTTTGGTATCCCAGTACATATAAAATTTATGCTTATACCATACGGTAGCCTATAAAGTGAGCAATAGTATTATGTCTAAAAAACAATGTACATACCTTAATTTAGAAATATTTTATTGCTAAAAAATGTTAACTATCATCTGACAATGCTGGGAGGCCACAAACTTTCAATTTGTAAAAAATCACAGTATTCGTGAAGTACAATAAAACAGGTATACCTGTTCATTTTTAACAACTGAGAGAATTCCAAAACATGTGTATACTCATATTCATTATTCATTCATTTATGACATATGACAGCAACCATTTATTGAGTCCTTTTTATGTGCCAGGCACTATTCTGCACACCGGGAGGCACAAGTGAACAAAATGAAGTCCCTGTTTCTTAGGAAATGTACATTATAATGCAGGAGAAAGACAAAACACAAATAAATAAGCCCGTATGTAGTACATCTGATAAAGATAATACTGTTGATAAAAGTCACTTAGGAGAATGAAAAAATGGACTGCTGGGATAGTGTGCCACTGATGGTGGCAAGTTAGTATTAATATTTTAAAGACGGTCACCAGAGACAGTGTTACATTATCGTAATAATGATGATATGACATTTTCACAGTAACCTTAGGGAAGTAACAGAGTGAGTCAATCTCACGTCTATTAGGAATACGCTCTTCGCTGCAGGAAGTCCTTAGGTAGTTATCTTGTACTTCCTAGTGACTTCGTCCTGTCCCATGCCTTTAATCCCTTCCTGTACCCTGATGAACCCCTAATTTATATTCCTGGCCAAATCTTTCCTAAATCTAGCCTAGTATATCAGACTTTCTGGAGTCCCTCCCCTTAAATGTCTTAATCACTTCAGTTCAGTCCAGTTGCTCAATCGTGTCTGACTCTTTGCAACCCCATGCACTGTAGCATACTAGGCTTCCCTGTCCATCACCAACTCCCAGAGCTTGCTCAAACTCATGTCCATTGAGTCAGTGATGCCATCCAACCATCTCATCCTCTATCGTCCCCTTTTCCTCCTGCCTTCAACCTTTCCCAGCATCAGGATCTTTTCCAATGAGTCAGTTGTTCCCATTAGGTAACCAAAGTAGTGGAGCTTCAGCTACAGCATCAGTCCTTCCAATGAATATTCAGGACTGATTTCTTTTAGGATTGACTGGTTGGATCTCCTTGCAGTCCAAGGGATTCTCAAGAGTCTTCTCCAACACCACAGTTAAAAAGCATTATTTCTTCAGCACTCAGCTTTCTTTATGGTCCAACTCGCACATCCATACATGACCACAGGAAAAACCATAGCCTTGACTAGTCAGACCTTTGTTGGCAAAGTAATGTCTCGGCTCTTTAATATGCTGTCTAGGTTTGTCATAGCTTTACTTCCAAGGAGCAAACATCTTTTTATTTCACAGCTGCAGTCACCATCTGCAGTGATTTTGGAGCACAAGAAAATAGCCTGTCACTGTTTCCATTGTTTCCCCATTTATTTGCCATGAAGTAATGGGACCAGGTGCCATGATCTTAGTTTTTTGAATGTTGAGTTTTAAGCCAGCTTTTTCACTCTCCTCTTTCACTTTCATCAAGAGGATCTTTAGTTCTTCTTCGCTTTCTGCCATAAGGATAGTGTCATCTGCATATCTGAGGTTATTGATATTTCTCCTGGCAATCTTGATTCCAGCTTGTTCTTTATCCAGCCCAGGATTTCACATGATATACTCTGCATATAAGTTAAATAAACAGGGTGACACTATACAGCCTTGACATACTCCTTTCCCAATTTGGAACCAGCCTGTTGTTCCATGTCCAGTTCTAACTGTTGCTTCTTGACCTACATACAGATTTCTCAGGAGGCAACTCAGGTGTTCTGGTATTCCCATCTCTTTCAGAATTTTCCACAGTTTGTTGTGATCCACACAGTCAAAGGCTGTGGCATAGTCAATAAAGCAGAGGTAGATGTTTTTATTTGTCTATGATACAACGGATGTTAGCAATTTGATCTCTGGTTCCTCTGACTTTTCTAAATCCAGGTTGAACATCTATAAGTTCTCAGTTCACATACTGTTGAAGCCTCACTTGGAGAATTCTGAGCATTACTTTGCTAGCATGTGAGATGAGTACAATTGTGCTGTAGTTTGAACATTCTTTGGGATTGGAATGAAAATTGACTTTTTCTAGTCCTGTGACCACTGCTGAGTTTTACAAATTTGCTGGCATATTAAGTGCAGCACTTTCACAGCATCATCATTTAGGATTTGAAATTGCTCAGCTGGAATTCCATCACCTCCACTAGCTCTGTTTGTAGTGATGCTTCCTAAGGCCCACTTGACTTCACATTCCAGGATGTCTGGCTCTAGATGAGTGATCACACCACTGTGGTTATCTGGGTCATGAAGATCTTTAATGTACAGTTCTTCTGTGTATTCTTGCCACCTCTTATCTTCTGCTTCTGTTAGGTACAAACCGTTTCTGTCCTTTATTGTGCCCATCTTTGCATGAAGTATTCCCTTGGTATCTCTAATTTTCTTGAAGAGGTCTCTAGTCTCTCCCATTCTATTGTTTTCCTCTGTTTCTTTGTATTGATCACTTAAGAAGGCTTTCTTATCTCTCCTTGCTATTCTCTGAAAGTCTGCATTCAGATGGGTATATCTTTCCTTTTCTCCTTTGCCTTTAGCTTATTTTCTTTTCTCAGCTATTTGTAAGGCCTCGTCAGACAACCATTTTGCCTTTTTGCATTTCTTTTTCTTGGGGATGATCTTGATCACCACCTCCTGTACAATGTCATGAGCCTCAGTCCGTAGTTCTTCAGGCGCTCTATCTATCAGATCTAATCCCTTCAATCTATTTGTCACTTCTACTGTATCATCATAAGAGATTTGATTTAGGTCATACCTGAATGGCCTAGTGGTTTTCCCTACTGTCTTCAATTTAAGTCTGAATTTGTCAATAAGGAGTTCATGATCTGAGCCACAGTCAGCTCCTGGTCTTGTTTTTGCTGACTGTATAGAGCTTCTCCAGCTTCAGCTGCAAAGAATATAATCAATCTGATTTCACTATTGACTGTCTGGTGATATCGATGTGTAGAGTCATCTTTTGTTTGTTGGAAGAGGGTGTTTGCTATGACCAGTGGGTTCTTTTGGCAAAACTCTGTTAGCCTTTGCCGTGCTTCCTTTTGTACTCCAAGGCCAAACTTGCCTGTTACTCCAGGTATCTCTTGACTTCCTACTTTTGCTTTCTAGTCCCCTATGATGAAAAGGACATCTTTTTTGGAGTTAGTTCTGGAAGGTCTTGTAGGTCATCATAGAACCATTCAACTTCAGCTTCTTCGGCATTAGTGGTCGGGGCATAGACTTGGATTACTGTGATATTGAATGCTTTGCCTTGGAAACGAGAAGAGATCATTCTGTCATTTTTGAGACTGCACCCAAGTACTGCATTTCAAACTCTTTTGTTGACTATGAGGCCTACTCCATTTCTTTTAAAGGATTCTTGCCCACGGTAGTAGATATAATGGTCATCTGAATTAAATTTGCCCATTCTGGTCCATTTTAGTTCACTGATTCCTAAAATGTTATTGTTCACTCTTGCCCTCTCCTATTTGACCACTTCTAATTTACCTTGATTTGTGGATCTAACATTCTAGATTTCTATGCAATATTGCCCTTTGCAGCATCGGATGTTACTGCCATCACCAGTAACATCCACAACTGTGCATTGTTTTTGCTTTGGCTCCATCTCTTTATTCTTTCTGGAGTTATTTCTCTATTCTTCTTCAGTAGCATGTTTCATATTTGTTGTTGTTTATCACTAAGTCTTGTCTGACTCTTCGCAACCCCATGGACTATAGCCCGCCAGGGTCCTCTGTCCATGAAATTCTCTAGGCAAGAATACTGGAGTAGGTTGCCATTCCCTCCTCCAGAGGATCTTCCCAACCCAGGAATCAAACCCAGGTTTCCTGCATTGCAGGCAGATTCTTCACCATCTGAGCCACCAGGGAAGCCCTGTCTCATATATAGTATGTCTCTAATTAAATTACTCATGCCCTCCCCCAAACCAGCTCCTTCTGTTGTTTTCTTCAGAAATTGTCAGCTCTGTCCATTAAGTTTGTCAAGTAAAAAATCTTGGTGTTATCTTCTTCTGTCTCACACCCCACATCTGACCCATCATATACATCATGAGTTACTTATATTGGGGAAAACTAGAAAAGAAGGAAACTTGGGGAGTTAGGATGAAAAAATTGAGGTTAAATATTAATAGAAAGCAGAACAGTAATAGAATCATCTGCAGGTGGTACTTGATGATATGAAGAAAATGAAGCTAAGGGATCATGTGCCCTAGAACTCAGGTTGACATAAAATCACATCATAAGTCAGATTCTCCTAAAAGAGCTACAATCTCAGAGTGGTTCACCTGTTTGGATATGTCTTAGCATTAAGAATTAGTTGGCAGAACTCAGGCTGTAACTCCACATGTTGGGATTAAGACTTTAAGTACCCATGGGAATTTTTTACATAAATGGCACCTGAAGCATTTTCTGTCCCCCGTGTGACCTGAATGGGGAAGCAAGAAATTCAGAATCATAATTTTTAAAAGACAATGAACAATTGAACCATGTTTAAAAAAAACAAATCCTCTTTGTGGGCATATCTGCAGGAAAGCAAAACACTTTGCTGAAGCATCAAGAAAAGGAGGTTCTGGTGCTTTTCTAGGGGCAAGAGACAGTTAACAGTGTCTCAACCAGGTTAACTTGAATAAGAACAATGAAAAGGAACTAAGTATTCACTGTCCTTCTGTTTTAATTTGGAATATGGTTCCCAGTATTCAGGTTCTCAGTACAGAAAGTTTTTGCTGTTTTGCTCCACTGAGTTCCTAAAAGTCACATGTAGAATCCCTGAATGAGACTGGAACAGTGTGAAATTGGGCGACTTTCATTCTCCACCCAGAGCTTCCCCCGTGGCTCAGTGGTAAACAATCTGCCTGCCAATGCAGAAGACGTGGGTTTGATCCCTGGGTCAAGAAGATCCCCTGGATAAGGGCATTGGCAACCCGCTTCAGGACTCTTGCCTGGAGAATCCCTCATACAGAGGAGCCCGGCGGGCTACAGTCCATGGAGTCACAGAGTCAGACAGGACTGAAGCGACTGAGCAGAGCAGCAGGTTCTCCACCCAAGGGTTTACCATTAAATGAAAAATAGGTGTAACCAAAAGTATCACATGAAAGTCCTTCTGTGGTTCTGATAAAATTCGGTCTTGCTAGCTATTTACTACAGACGTGTCAGTGGCATACTAGTTACTCCCTTAAGAGAAACTGAGTCCTTTATAAATTTTAAAAAGATCTTACCTCAGAGCGGATGTCTCTCTCAGTGCCAGATTTTAGACAACTGGATGCTAGTCACAAATCTGACTGCCCTGGATTTAGTCCTCAGATAATAGCTAACTCCCCAAATAGGAGTCTTTGTCAATGGATGACAAGGCTGAATTTCCCATTAAGGAGGTTGTTAGAGATGTAAAAAATTTCTTTCGTGAAGTGGAATGAGTCTGAACATTGGAATCTGACAGCGGAGTGGGGAGTTTTGCTTTACCCTCACAGGCTTTGTAACCTTGGAGAAATCATTTCATCGCTCTTGCACATTTATTCTTCTGAAGAGCTAAGATAATACCTTACCTCATGGGTTTAATGTGGAAGCTTAACAGATAAAACTTGATTAATACCTGCTGTGTAGTAGGCATAATAATATTAAATGTTCGTCATTACACCTTTCCTCTCCCCTTTAAAAAAGTGAGCTCTCGGTTTGTTTCGTTTTATAAAGACTTGTTTTAGTGTGATACCTCAAGTTAGAGCTGAAGGCCATAAATGCCAAGCAATTCTTATTCTTCATAGTAAATTCCCTATCACATCCACCAAATTGGATTCTTAGCTCTATTGGTAATGTTAGCAGTTGTCATATCTGAGTGCTGATTTCCTACCTAGAATAACAGTTAGTGTTTGCCAGAATTATACACTTCCCAGAAACTCTGTGAAGGAAGATGCCATCCTTTTCCCTATTTTAAGGAAGCAGAAGGATTGAGTAACTTGTTCATGGTCATCCAACTCCCCAGTGGCAGAGCCAGGATTCAGACCCAGGTACTTTGACCTCAGTGCTACGCCATGAATACTAGAGTAATCCTTTCATACTCAAGAATTGCATTAATATGAATGTCTCTTCTTGCTTTAATCATCAGGGACATAACTTTTCCCTAAAAGTAGAGATTGGACATGGAAAATGTAACCTATTCTTTCTGTTTTTCTTTCTTTTGCCTTTTCCTATAGTAAAACCAGAGCTCTAGACTGGGTGAGAGATTCTGTACCATTTGGGGAAAAAATAAGTGGGTGAAAGTAATGCATTAAACTGAACTTTTAAAATCATTTAAGATCACATGTCACTGAGAAAAGTCTCATTTGATCCCTGTACACTCTTTGCTTTCCCCCTATTTGATTCTGTGAGTTAAAAGAAAGGTACAGATTATTTATTAGATCAGCTTAGTCTTTATTACTGTGCTTCCACTCCCTTGGATATTTTCTTTCTTTAATCTGTCTACATGTTTTTCGCCTGTTGCTATGGTAAAGCTCATTCCATGATGTGAGAGATCTCAGTGCCAAAGAAGGTTTTCCTAATGTTAAATCCTGTATTTTCACTTCCACATTTTATCTTGGTGTTACTAGGGCAACCCAAATAATTTCATTTTCTCTTTGAAGTTGATACCTTTTAAAGTTTGTATACCCTCATGCTGACTCATTCATGTTCTTACTATTTTTTTTTGGTTTAATTCCTGCAGCTACTTTCTTTACACACACATTTTCTGCTTCTCTATAATCATAATAGCAGATGGACTGCGGTGTAGTGATTAAGTATTGGAGGGATTACAAATCCCACTGGGGATTAGAAAAAGCCTATGAACTTTCTCACCAGAAAAAAACAGCAGTTTAAGAAAAAAGATGAATATACAATGGGGAAAGGATTGTCTTTTTAATCAATGGTGTTGGGAAAACTGGACAACCACATGCAAAATACTGAAACTGGAACACTGTTGTATACCTTACACAAAAATCAATTCAAAATGAGTTAAAGACCTGAGTGTAAGAAAGACCTGAAAGCATAAAACTCCTAGGAGGAAATACAGGGGATAAGATCATTGACATCAGTTTTAGCAGTGAGCTTTTGACACCCAAAGCAAAGGCAACCAAAGCAGAAATAAACAAGTGGGATTACACCAAACTAAAAAGCTTTTGTAGAGCAAAGGAAGCCATCAAGAAATGAAGAGGCAACATATGGAACGGGAGAAATTGCTTGCAAATCATATATAAGTGATTAATATCCAAAAAATATAAAGAACTCATACAGCTCAATAGAAAAACTCAAACAATCCAATTTTTAAAAACAGGCAGAGGATCTGAATAGATATTTTTCCAAAGACGACATACAAATTGCCAACAAGCACATGAAAAATGTTAACTTCACTTATCAGCAGGGAAATGCAAATCAAAACCACAATGAAATCTCACTTCACTCCAATTAGAATGCCAATTAGCAAACTTCCCTCATGGCTAAGTGGTAAAGAATCTGCCTGCCAATGCAGGAGACATGGGTTCAATCCCTGATCTAGGAAGATCCCACGTGCTGCAGAGCAACTAAACCTGTGTGCCACAGCTATTGAGCCTGTCCTCTGGAGCCCGGAAGCCGCAACTCCTGAGCTCAGGTGCCACAGCTACTGAAGCCTTCGTGCCCCAGAGCCCATGCTCTGTAACAAGAGAAGCCACCACAGTGAAAAGCCTGTTCACCGCAGCTGGAGAGTGCCTCCCATTCGCTTCAGCCAAAGCTGTGCAGCAACGAAGACCCAGCACAGCCAAAACAAATAAAGAGTTATATTGAAAGAAAGAATGCCTACTGTCAAAAGGATGAGAAATAACAAGTATTGGTTAGAATATGGAAAAAGGGAAATCCTTGTGCCCTATTGGTAGGAATGTAAATTGGTGTGCGCTTGCATGCTCAATTGCTTCAGTCTGATTCTTTGTGACCCTATGGATTGTAGCTTGCCAGGCTCCTCTGTCCATGGGATTTCCCTGACAAGACTACTATACAAAACAGTATGGAGGTTCCTCAAAAAATTAAAAATTGCCATATGATCCACCTCTGGGTCTTTATCTGAAGAAAATGGAAACACTAGCTGGAAAAGATATCTGTACCCCCGTGTTCATTGCAGCATTATTTGCGACAACCAAAAGAGAAACAATATAAGTGTCCTTTGATGGATGAATGAATAAAGAAAATGTAGTAGCTATAAATATATACAATGAAATACAATCATAAAAAAAAAATCCTGCCATTTTCACCAATATGAATGGACCTTGAGGGCATTGTGCGAAGTGAAAAAGTGAGCCAGAGGAAAAAAAACACTCTGTGATTTCGCCTATATGTAGACTCTTCAAAAAAAAAAAAAAAGCTGATCCATGAAATCATAGATACAGAGAACAGGCTGGTGGTTACGAGAGGCAGAGGGTAAAGGGTGGTGGCTGAAATGGGTGGAGGTGGTTTGAAAAGTACCCAGTTATAAGATAAATGAATTCTGGGGACATAATAGACAATGAGGTGAATGTAGTTAACAAGACTGTATTGTATATTTGAAAATTGCTAAGAGAGTGGATTTTAGAAGTTCTCATCGCAAGAAAAAAATTTGTAATTGTGTGGTGATGGATATTAACTAAACTTATTCTGGTAATTATTTCACAATATATAATATCAATATACCAAATCATTATGTTATACAGCTAAAAATAAGACAGTGTTATATGTCAAGTATATCTCCATTACAAAAATAAATCATGGATAGAAATATTCAATAGTCTCGTTTACCCAAATGTATTTGGTTCTTGGATTTTGAATAGCAAATTGCAAGAATTTGTATAGCAAAAATCTGTCTCAGTCTATTCCAGTTCAGATTGTCAAAATTAAGGTCCCTATTTTTTCCACTTTTATTTTTACTTCATCCCAGGACAATTTCATGCCTGTTTTTATATCTTTGTCCTTCACTGGCAGGTCTCTTGGCAAACTACTTGCAGAGGTTAAATGGTTAGTTGGTATGCTTCTTTCCTAATGCAGTTCGGGCTCACAGAAACCCTTTGGGTTTGAATCCTTACAAAGAGCTCAGGCGCAAAAAGAAGGGATAACATTTTGAGTCTCCTTGAGAGCACATACTCAACTATCACTTCTTAGTTCTCTTTTATCCCCAGTATTTGATGCAGAGTGGTTGGATAACAAATGTTGGAAGAGAGAGAATGGGAGGAAGGAAAAAGGAGGGAATAGGAAGAAAGAAGTGAAAGTAAGAAGGTTCTACCCAAGGGAGGAAAGGAGAAAAAAAAAAAAAAAACAGACTAAAGGAGACACTCCTCTGACTAAAGACTGAATTTCTTGTGTGACTCAGAAGGCAGCTCCACAGGAGGAGCTCTGGAGAGATGCTGAGTGAGACGCTGCTCTGCAGGCTGGTGCACGTTTGCATCCAAATGCAGGTGAGAAGAGCAGCCTCTGGTCCTCACAGTTGCCACCTAGAAGTCCTTCTGACTTTTTGCCCTTTTCAGTCTAGGTACATGTAATTTGGGGACTTCCTCTGTCTCACAGAATCTGAACCAGCTCAGGCTACCCCTACCCTCATTGTCTCCAGATAGAAAATACCAAGTTCAACCTTATTTGAGTAAACAGAACCTTTCTAAAGAGTGATGGAGGGCAAAATAAATGTCTCAAGGGGGAACAAAAGAGATCTCCTTGTAGACCTTTCATTCTGCCCAGATATTCTCCAGGCCCTGCCCTTCCAACTTTACCAGAGTAACTATTCCTACCTCTACTTCCTATTTTCATGCAGGCTTCACTTCCTAAACCCCCAGGATCTCAGGTACCTCCTTATACTCACTACCAGGGGATCTGAAACTTCCACTTCATTGTACCTGTCACAGTTGTGATTAAATGATGGTATGTCATGTTTTCTTTTTTTTTTACACTGAATGTCTTTCCACCATCATATAGGGTCCATCGGACAGAGGTTATGTCTGTCTTAATCACTGGTATACCCACATTAGTGAGCTCAATACCCTGCAAATAAAAGCTACTGTGGTACCTGTAGAAAGAGTGAATAGCTGCCAGGCACTGTGTGCGGTAGGTGCAAGGGATATAATAAAGCTTTTCAAAGGCACTGCATCTATCTTTGAAAAACTGTGCCTCTGGAGTAGCTATCTCTAATGATAATGTATCCCTCTCTCAGCCTCCAGAAAGGAAAGATGAAAGATGAATCAAAATCCTGTGGCTTTTGACACCTCATTCCCCTAAATCCCTCTTCTTTCCCACAAAAATACATCTTTCATATCTAAAAACACTGAGTAGAAACAAACCAATTTATCTTCTCACCAATTTCTGTTCCTTTGTTGAATAGACGTTTATTTTGTTTTTCTGGAAACAATTTTGATTTATGTCTGTATAACTATTTTTTAAGGCCCTAGAACATTGGTCTGTTAAGTTTTTAACATGGGTCATCTGAAAATAGGATTAAACATTAGAGGACAAGTAAAAACAAACAAATACCCACAGTTGTTCCATAAATTTGTCTTTTCCGTTGGCCCTAAGCTACCCAAAATATCATTCACTCATTCCTAAATCCCATTTTACTTCAGAACTTCCAGAACTCTCTCAGCTTTGAAATGTTTGATTTTTTTTTTTTTGCTTATTTTTTAAAAAAATTTTATTATTGGAGTATGATTGCTTTACAATATTGTTTCTGCTGTATAACAAAGTGGAAATGTTTGACTTTTAAAAATAACTTTTTACTTGTTTCTTCCTCACTGTTTCCAATGATTGTCTTTTCTACATAGCTTTTCAGTATTTGTGATTAACAATGAAAGCTTCACAATTTAACAACTCTTGAATCAATTTTGTTCCTTTCGAGCATCCTCAATCTACCATTTTATCCTATTGATGAGGTTGTTTGAACAAAACTGCTTTAAATAACTACATGCTTTAGATAACTAATTGTCAACACACAAGTTGATCTATTACTGAGCTTTAGTATCTTGTTTTCTAGGTCTCTGAACCATTTAAAAATACATTTGACAGGACCCAGTATCTTTGAGATAATTTTCTCAGGAAGACCTCATCTGGCCCCAAGCCATCTTTCTTAGTAATAATAGCGACTGTGAGTAAACGATTTTAAGATACTATACAGTTTGTCTATAAAGATGGCCACTGTTTTGGGTCTCATTCCTAGTTATCTGATGGGCTCTAAATTTTTCCCTCTCTTTTCCTTTTGCTGACAAAGTATTCAAATGAATAAATCTGAGATTTCACGCTGGGAACTGTTTTTGGAACTTTGTTTTTAATGAATTATTCATTTGTTTGATGAAGATATATTGAGCACCTGTTATGTGCCAAGACTGTTAGGTGTTGGGAAAACAATGGAGACCAACATTCATTTGGAAACCAAATAAACGAATGGGAAATGGTGCCTGTGACGGGGGCCACAAGAGAGATCCACAGTGCTGTAAGAGCCCGCAGAGCTGGATTTGACCTAATCAGGGAGACCAAGGATGGCTTCCCTGAGTAAGCAGTACTAGAAACCCACTCTGCAGGAGGCACAGGAGTCTGAAAAGTGAGGAGAAATTAACAAAACATCCCCATTATAGAGTTAGCACCACATGGACCTGCTATAGTTGCTGGTATCTCCTTTGTGGTGACTTCTCAAGAGCCCCACACAACACTCAACCTTTGCAATCAAATAATGTATAGAACCTAGTTTCACTCTTTGCTTTTTTTGGAGTGGGGGAAATAGAGGGGTGTTTTTAGTATGTTTTCTATTTTATTTTTGGTAAAGAATATATCATCTTCAGAAACAGATGTATTTTAATGAATTGGTTTATATTTTCTGTATTTTTTTTTTCATTTAGATTTTTGGCACACTCTCAGTCTGACTGAGAGAGTCTACAAGTAGACGTTGACCATATTCTCCTAGAAGCTTCATATACAGAAACTTCTTATGCCCTTTGTCAGCTTCCAGAAGTGAGACTCAAGGAAAGTTGAATATCATCATGTTAGATTTAGCTTTGCTGTGAGAAAATAGTTGGAAGGGGGAACTCATATAATGTCTAACTTGGAAAATATGAGCCATTAAATCAATATGTTAACTTTAGAGCTAAACCCAACAGATATTTTTCTTTTAAGCACAAAACTTTGCATTAAATATTTATTGGCTGTATGGGTAAAAACAAATATTCCAATTTCCAGGTAGTTTCAATAGTCTGACAGTAAGATTCTGGTCATTTTCTCCTATAGTTCCCATCCACCTCCCCAGAGGCTGGAGGATCTGAACTTCTTTCTTCCATCGTGGATTTTACTGAGCACAGCCAACAGAAAAGACAAACCAAGAGTTGACTTCTTGAGAACAACTTTCTTGAAAAGAGATTTACTCAGCATTTAATATTTTTCTGCTATTAACAACCCTACCATGTTCCCTGATCTTAAAAGGGGAATTGTGAGTGGTAGATTCTTATAAAGATGAGTTTAACAAAAAAAGAGGATAAAAATGATGATACTACAAATCCTCTAGTCTTTCAGTCTCTCACTTTAACCATCAGTCTCTTTGTTTACTGAGGAGTGTTGCTTTTGCTGCTACTGTATTTAACATGGCTGGAAATTTCACATTTTACCCTATTAAACAACAAAAAAAAGAGCTTAGTGGCAAAGTTTTGATAACAGGTTACTTTAACTTCCCAGTCACTCTTGATTGGCACTCTGTTTTTATAAGTTCCAGGCCATCTATGTGTGTGAAAAGTGTTTGTAAAACACATCAAACTTTCTACTGAAACATAAAAGGCAACTCCCCCACTCCCCCCAACCCCAGCCCCCTGCCACAGACCCCTGTAGAATCATTAGGAATTTAATTCAACAAACTATTGAGCCTTTTAGGCCCCAGAGCAAGCAATATGAAATAAAAGATGACCCCTGCCTTTTCAATCTACTCTATTTTGTGAAAAATAAGCAAAAAGTTTAGTTTTAATGTTGTGGAGAGCAGGAATGTTTCTGTCCTCTTCACCTCTCCTCCCCGTCCTTTCCTCGGAAAGTCGCTTTCCAGGTAAATGGCTTCCGGCACTTATTTTGTTTGAATTTTCTGGCCTGCGCTATATATTCATGGTGTGTCAACTGCTTAGAACTGTTGTGCTTTCTTTATTCAAGGGGGAAACGTTAACTGGAGATAAACCTCAGTCTCTTTTCGCCCTTTGAAGGAAGAGAGATGTCAGCTTCAAAACAATCACTACACATATACTCAGTTGAAATCTAGACTTGGTTTTTGGATGTGGAGACTGATAACTGAAATCTTGTCTAAATTACATTTGAATGATATCAACCATTTAAGCGGAAACCCAGTCTTTTCAGGGGTTTAGAATCCTATGGGATGGGGGTGGGGGTTAAGTATACACTAACTTCCTGTAAGACTATTCCTGGTTTAAGGAAGGCGGAAACAGTGTGGAATGAAGAGATGACTGGGAAGAGCAGAGAGGTGCAGAGAGCTGAAGCCTTAATTCTCAGAGAGACTTTAGGTGTATTTAGAACAACAGATGAGGGAGAGAATGAATAACATTTGATGATAATCTTTTATGGTCAGATTTTAAGAAACTATTAGATCACTCTTTAGCCTCATTTTTGGAAAAAATTTCTGAGTTTACTTCAAATGTATAGAATAAGCATTAAATAATTACTAGTGTCATTTGGATGAAGCTGAAGTTCTTTGACAAAAATTCCAAAGAAGTAAAAATCTCACCAAGACTTATAAATGCAGTATTCTAAACTGTTAAATTGTAAATAAGGCTTTTATGTTTGGATCTGTTTGTGTCACTTGTTTCGTAATAGAGTAATGTTCTGAGAAGGGAATCACAAAACATGGCCATTGGATACTGGCTGGTGCTTAAGAAGTCATCATCGATCGATATATCCTCTTTGTAACTAGCGACAGACATCGTACATTAAATTTTCAGTGACCCTTAACTTTGAAATTATAAATTATTCCTGACTCTCATTCTCTTCTCAGTTTCTTCAGAAGTGGATGTTCTTTGAATAATCATTAATCAATGATTGTGAAGCTATGTGGTGATAGTCACACTCTTATTGCAGTATCAAGCTATAAGAGAGGATAACAGTAGAAGAATTATCTTTACTACAAAATGCTCATTTGGGTGTATGTCTGTTTACGACTATGTTTGCATGTTTAGGCCTCTTTGAATTTAACAAAAATATGTCAAGGGTCTGTTCTAAGACATTGTGCTATCTTCTAGAAGATACAGAGATCAACAAGATATAAATCGTGTCCTCAGTGAAATAAAAACAGCAACCTCTTTAAATGCACCATTGACACTGGAAACAGTAATCAAAGATCAATTACGATTCATGCTCTCGCGGAAATTTGTTTAATGCACATTCTCCTAGAAGCGTACACGGGGTGAGGCAGGCACTTTGTCTGTTTTATTCCCCTAGCACCCAGCACAGTGCTTGACGTATCTTAAACTTTATATTTTTAGTGTACATTTTAATATACATTTTAATATATATTTCTTATAATGCTATAATTATTTAGAGCAAGTGCACAAGTAAATGAATTATGCTTGTGAGAGAAAAATAAGCTACTGATAATAGTACTAACAAAATTTTAGTAAATTAAAAGCTAATGACTATGCTAAAGATAACTGTGGATACTGGTGTGTAAAGCAATAGCCTTGTGATATATGGTCTGAAGCAGTGATTAAAGGGTTTTTCTTTAAATATGGGAAGGATATAATGAGAAAAACGTTATGTATTAATTGACAAAGAACTAAAATTGCCAACTAAAATAATGTTTAAGATATTTTTGTTTATTTGGCCGCACTGGGTCTTTGTCATAGTATGGGGGATCTTTTATTAATAGTTGCAGCATTAATAGTTGTGATCTCTTAACTGCTGTGTGAGAACTGTTAGTTGCAGCTTGTGGGATCTGCCCACAGATGGAACCCGGGTCCCTGCATTGGGAGCGTGGAGTCTTAGCCACTGGACCATCAGGGAAGTCCCCAAGGAGTAATTTTTGTTCCCTACCACTCTTAGAAAAACAGGTTAAGCTCATTTTGAACGCTTCCCAAATAATGTGATTGGGCCATTAATTTAACACATGACATCATGGAAATATTCAAGGAGATGATAGTACCAAAGTATCCATTGGATTGTCAGATCAACTTGCCTTCTGAGTCTAAAGTTCTAATTTATGAGACTGTGAGAGCCCTAGAGCTAAGAATCCTTTAAATATATTAATAATAGTTTACTTTTCATTTTATGTTTTCAAAGAGAGACATGAAACAAGAAATTTTATTTAAGCCATTTGTTTCTTAGTATATATTTTAGATTCTTTGCATTCAGATCAGCATGATGTATTATTGACTAAGAGCTATAGAGTAACAGGTAAGGTGTGATTAGAAGTCAAGACAGCACTAGCTGTGTTCCTTGGGCAAGTCACCTAATCTCTCTCGGCTCAAGTTTTTACTCATAAAATGAGAGTTATGGAGTGGATGACTTCTGAAAGTGCCTTTCAGATTCTGAACAGTTATAAGCCACCTCTGAGTTTCTTTAAACTAAATAGATTTCTGTAGAACCATAAGATCATAGTCTTCTTTAGTGGGTTTTTCTAAAAAAGTTTTTGTCATGTATACTGCAATTGCAGAGTAAAATACAATCCAGAGTCATGCTCTCCTAAGAGAGAAATAAATCACTTTTACATAATTAGGAAATTTGGCTTTTTGTCTTTTTTATTTCCATCTTTGCATTGCTAAAGGAAAAGTAATTTGTTTTATAATTGATGTTTTGAGCATATTCCGATGACTTTATTTTGATTGGTACTGCTGAAAAGAACCCATAAATACATCATGGTACTCCTGTGCTCTTCCTCTCTTGCACTCCTCCGCACTGGCCTTGGCTGTGCCAATATCAAGGCCCTGCACTGCGGGATCTTCCTCCCGTGACAATACTTAGACACCCGCTTTGCTTTTATAATCACTAGTTCCAAACCAAAAGGCAATCACCCCTCCTGTCTCTATCAGAATTACTAGTTACTCAGTAATTTATTCAGCAAATATTGAGTGCCTACCATATGTCAAGCATTACTTTCTAGGTGCTGAGACACATCAATATACAAAGTAAAATTGGAAAGAAAATTCCTGTCATCGTGAAACTTACATTCTTTGAGGGGAGACAAACAATACATTAAGGAATGTATAATTTTTGACAGATGGGATGTGGGATGTAAGAGATGAAGAAGACTCAGGATGACTCCAGAAATTTTGGTCTAAGCAGCTGGATAGACGTCGTTGCCATCAAGGGAGGAAAGTTGCAAGAGGAACAGGGCTTTGCCAGGGATAGGAGAGGTGGGGATAAGGAGATGGAACTGGAGTGGGTTCCAGATATCCTGAGTTTAATGTGTCTACTGGGTGTCCAGATGGAGATATCGAGTTGGCAGCTGGGTCCACCATTTAAAGCATGATGACTTCGTGTGCTCACAAGGGAGTAAATGAGGTAGGGAAGAGAATTGGACCAAAGAATAAACACTGGGCACATCAAGGCCAGAGGTCAGGGAGAAGGTGAGGAAAGAGTCAAGGAGTTAAAAGAAGGAACAGCATGGAAAACAGGAGGAAAACCTAAAGGCTATAGCATCCTGAAAGCCAAGTAGAGAATATTACACCAGATGCCTCAGATAGAGCAGGCAAGGTGAGGGCTGAGAACTGACCATCAGATTTAGTTAGCCACACAGATGAATTATATATGTGTGTTTCTTTCCTGTAGAAGTCACATTTGTTGTGCTCAGGAATTATTGAATTTTTAGCACTCATTTTTGTAAGGGGCCACTCACTGTGTTACTGATGTGATTACTAGGATCACTTGGAATTGACTCTTGTTTTCTTGAGCAGTACTATACTGTCTGATGTCTAATGCTATTTTCCAACAGCCAGAAAAATGTGAGACAAAGCACTGGTAGTACATACCCACCTAATAGCCATTGGAAAACAGTGTTAGCAATCAGATTTGAATCAGAGTAGAATATATTTGATTTTCCTAAAGTCCTGGGTAATAAATAGTATAGAATTTGTTCTGTATAATTAATTCTTGAAAAGAAGATATTAAAATTCTCCTGAGATGGACAAGAAGACATTGTTTCAGGGAGAACGAAATAAATGAAAGAAAGAAACTGTGGGTTTGCAACTAATTTTATCAATATTCTTTACAAAAAGGATTATAGATCTGTATATTTTTGAGAGGTAACATTTTATAAACAATGAGTCCTTTAAAATGAGTTTTAGTAATAAGTATTTTTTTTAATTTACTTATTTTATTTGGAGGCTAATTACTTTACAATATTGTAGTGTTTTTTGCCATACCTTGACATGAATCAGCCATGGGTGTACATGTGTCCCCCATCCTGAACCCCCCACCCTCCTCCCTCCCCATCCCATCCCTCAGGGTCATCCCAGTGCGCCAGCCCTGAGCACCCTGTCTCATGCATCAAATCTGGACTAGCTAGTTTTAGTAATAAGTATTTTTAATGAAAGTAATACAAATGGATTTCTGCAAAAGGATACAGAGGCAAATATATAACAATGTAAAAGTTTATATATTTTTTATTAGGATATAAGAATCTTTTGATTTAATTTGAAATGCCATGTTTTTAAAGGCATTATCAGATAGGCAAAAATCTTACATAGTAAGTTAGAAATTAGAGTTGGGAGAAATATTAATATAATCATTTATATTTCTAAAATAGGGAAAAAATATAAATAGAATTATCCTGATTGATCTTTAGAGGAAAAAACTATGTAAACTTAGCAGTTTATTCAGAAGTGGCTTCTTCAACTTGATATGATAACTCTCAAAATGTCACAAATCATTTGGAAAGTACAATGATAACGAAAGAGAAATTGTGTTGTCACTATAATGCACAAAGAGGGGAGGAAGGTTAGGGAGAGAGGGGAATGTATATATAATTATGCTTCATTTGCACTATTGTATGGCAGAAACCAACACAACACTGTAAAAAGTTTTTAAAATATTGAAATAAAAAATGAGGGAAAGCACTGAAATTGGAGAAAGTACACAAAATTTTGTTTCAGTTAAGCAAGTGCAAGATTCCTTCACCCTCTCTTTAGTTTTAAGTCAAGAGGTTTTAAGTCAATTCCTATATTTCCTCTCTTCCCCTGCCTTTTTTTTTTTTTGCATCAAAAATAATTCCAAGGATTAAATCTGTACTGGATATTGGCTTTAAGCCTTGTGTTATGTTAAAACAACAAAGTCTACATGTATGTATTATACATGTGTCCACATACATTTATATGTAGTGTGTGTGTACATACATATAAGGGCATGTACATACCACATGCACATATACACACTTACCCTAAAGAGGTTAAGTACATTAAGAGTAGACTTAAAACTCTAAAGTCTGTTTCACCTCGACTGTTTCCTCCGACAATCCCTCTTAACTAGGCTGTACCAGTACTAGGAAGCAGTAGACAATACTTAAGTTTCCTAGATTGCTTAGTCTGTCTTTATTTTCCACATTAAGAGAAGGATGCCAGTGAGCCACCGAGGACTAGCAGAGCCTCGCCGTTATGAGTGCCCTAGGCCTTCGCTTTTTCCAGGCAAGCCACAGATGAAGGAACAGTGAACCTCTGCCTCAGTGGTTCTCAAAGTGTGGTTTGTGGAACACCAGTCACCTACACATTTTTAGAGGGTCCACAAGATCAAAGATCAAACCAGTCAATCCTAAAGGAAATGAGTCCTGAATATTCATTGGAAGGACTGATGCTGAAGCTGAAACTCCAATACTTTGGCCACCTGATGCAAAGAACTGACTCATTTGAAAAGACCCTGATGCTGGGAAAGATTGAAGGCAGGAGCAAAAGCAGGCAACAGAGGATGAGATGGTTGGATGGCATCACTGACTTGATGGACATGAATTTGAGCAAGCTCCGAGAGTTGGTGATGGACAGGGAAGCCTGGCCTGCTATAGTCATTGGGGTCACAAAGAGTCAGACACAACTGAGCGTCTAAATTGAACTGAACTGACAAGATCAAAACTAGTTTTTAATGCCAAGATATTTCTTGCATTTTTCACTGATGGTACAAAATCATTGGTGGGTAAGTCATCTTAGTGTGAATCAAGGTAGAGGCACCAAATTCTACTGTATTCCTCATTGGCACACATTTACAGCTTAAAAGAAAAAACTCCAGTTTTGTTTAATGTCCTGGTTGAATCCATAAAAATTATTATTTTAATAGCTCTTGACCCTTGACTACATATTGTAATAATACATGAAGTGATGAAAGGGAAGAATACATAAAGCATGTCTGCTGAATTCCAAGAACAGTAGGTAGGTATCTCAAGGAGAATCTTTATTTGAGTTGAAAGTTGAATTAGCCACTTTATCATAATGTACAGTTTTTAACTGAATAAAACAACTGATATTCAGACTTGAGTATGTGGAAGATAATTTCTCAAAATGAATGAAGCGAGCTTGACATTTCAAGAAGAACATAATATTTGCTGCCACAAATAAAATTCAAACTTTCAAGCGATGATTAGAATTTTGGAAAATTTATACACCACCATGAGCTTGACAGGCTCCAGTTACTTAAAAAATTTTCTGATGAAAGCATTAGTGATTTCAATGAATGTGATTTCTAAGTATAATTTGTCAGCATTTGGAAAATCTGCATGACTAAGTGATTCAGTATTTCCCATATTTTCCAGATGACCAATGTCGTTACCAAATCATATACAGATAAAAGATCCATTTAAAGTTCAAGACTGATGAATAAGTTTTAACAGCAAGGAGTTTGAAAAGTTCATTAATACAGTTTTTAGGCTCTATAGTGCAACTTACCAAGTTAATATGATATATTATAAAATTATAGTTATCCACAATTATATGAAAAGCCTGTTAAGATAGTCTTCCCTTCTCTAACTGCATATATTTGATTCATAAATTTCAATCAAAGCAACATATCAGAGCAGACTGAATGAAGAAGCAGATATGAGAATCCAGCTATCTTCTATTAAGTCCACTGGTAAAGAGATTTGCAAAAATGTGAAAAAATGCCATTGTTCTCATTAATTGTTTTTGTTTTGGAGAATATAGGTATCTTTATAATAACATAATATATGTTAACTTGGAATGAGTTTATTATTTTTAAATGAGTTAATATATATATTTTTTAAATTTCATTTTAATTTCTAATGTAGTAAGTATTGATAGGTATCACCCACCTAAAACGTGCTCTTTGAGGTCCTCCTCCTACATTTTAGGACATGAAGGGATTCCCAAGATCAAAAACCTTGAGAACCACAGCTTTTCATTGGTGTATTTTATTCCTGAAATTGTTCCTTGCATCAAAGAACAAGCCCAGTTCCCTCCAAGGTATGCAGGAAACTTATCACGAAGGAGACAATAACCAAATCTATCAAAAGATGTAAACTGTAGCACAAGTACCGTACTTGTTAGAGCTGTCACTGCACCTGGCTCGGGTCACTCCTAATTTGATTAGGTGAGAACTGCTCCATGAACAAGCATCTGAATCGACTCATCCATTTAACAGACAGTTGCTCAGGGCCTCTTGTTTTCCAGGCACTGTGGTAAGTGATGCAGGTGCAAAATAGAACAAACCAGCAGCTTCTAGGCAGAAAGTGGAAGTTAAGACGAGGTTTAGTGCCTGTCTGTGACTGCCACTGGACAGCTGTGACTAGAAAACACTTGGGGCCATGAGATTATAATGATCCATTGAGAAGAAAAAGGTCTTAAAGTGTCAGGAAAATCAAACTTTGAACTAGTCTGAAATGTTAATAACACTAGGAGTAGGCGAAGTTATTTGGCTTGAGTGGCTTGCCTGAAACATATGTTTTGAAAACACACACATGATAACATATAGGTTCTCCCTTCAAGATGCTTGCCACCCAGTGGGTGAGCAAAGTGGAGTTAAGAAAGTTGTGTTTCAGTAAAATGAGGAAATTTTATCAAATGCTGCACAGATGTCAAGTAGGTAGATCGTAGGTAAAAGGAACGCCAAGCGGCTGGATTTTCCATGTTGTGTTAAGACAAATTACTGCTTAAGAAAAAGTCAGGTAAAGCAGTGAGATGGAATGGAACATATTATAATAATTTCCAAAGATAAACACTGCTTATGAAAAAAAAAAAAAAAAACAAAGATAAACACTGGTGAACCCAAATAAGAGGCTTTCATTTTCTTTAGGCTGTTTATTGTACAGGCTTTAATTCAGTATTAGGGAAGAGAAGATCCAAACAAAAAGGCTTGGGAAGACAAGCACCAAATGCAGCCTTTCCCTGCTCTTTAATCAGACTATGTAACAAGGGCAGCTGTAAAGAGCGAGATTATTGGATCCAAAGATGGCAAAAGAGAAACCGTTTTTTTGGCCCTCACTGGCCACCCTTTTTCCTTGCCATGAGATAAGGAAAAAATATTCCTTCTCCCAGTAGCCAGATGATTAATGTGAAGTCTTAAATCATAATACAGGCAATGGGATTAAGCCAAAAGATAGAACAGTGCAGGCGAAGAAAAGGATGTGTCTCTTTTCCCAGAGCCTCAGTATACCCTATTCATCTTCTGTTATTCAGAGAGAGAGGCTGGGGCTTCCCTGGTGACTCAATGGTAAAATATTTGCAATGCAGAAGACTCAATACCTGGGTCAGGAAGATCCCCTGGAGGAGGAAATGGCAACCCACTCCAGCATTCTTGCCTGGAAAATCCCATGGACAGAAGAACCTGGCAGGGCTACAGTCCATGGGGCTGCAAAAGAGTCAGACATGACTTGGAGACTAAACAACAAACAACAGGTGTTTCCAGGGAAAATTGACTTCTCAGAGGATAAGTTTGTGGTTCACAGTGAAATATAAAGTGTTTAGGAAATAGAGGGGGAAAAAATCAAGTCAAAAATCACAGAGACGAAAAAAAAAAACAGGGCAAAACAAAGTTCTCCCCAACACCTCCTCCCCATATAAGATGATCCCATTTATAAGAAAAAGATTAGTGGCAAAGTCATTTGCCTTTCAGGACTTAGTAAATAATTAATACAAACGAATGCTGAGGTTTACACTTTAAAAATAGTTCAAAGCAAAAAAACCCAAGATGACAAGATAAATAGTAAAAACATTTTAAAAGATGGGCTGTGCTGTTTCTGGTATCTTCTGGCTCTTTCTGGCACATCTTTCTGACATTAGAGGAAAGGGAGAGACCAGGAAATAACCGGCAGCTTTGGTCATGCTCTCTCTCTGGGCCTTTAGCTTTGGCCCATTGGAGCTAAAGGGCACCGCTGATTGGACAGGAGTTAGTAAAGTTGCTTGCTGTTTCCATGTGGGGCTCCTTATTTCCTCAAGGGGTGGATTTCTCAATGACTTGTTAAAACCCTAAAGTACAGTGACAGCTCATGGACTAATTCAGACCACTGAATACAACAGGTTGGAGCAGAATTTTCAAATGCTGTGAACAATGCAGTATGTTGTGTGTAAAGATAAATGAATTCACCAGTCACCTCTCTTTTCTCAGAAACATGATTCCGGTGACAGAGTTCCGGCAGTTCTCCGAGCAGCAGCCTGCCTTCCGGGTGCTGAAGCCATGGTGGGATGTGTTTACTGATTACCTGTCTGTGGCCATGCTGATGATCGGTGTGTTTGGATGCACTTTGCAGGTAGGTGCCTAGGTTCATGTCAAAAAAGAGGCAGAGCAAGGCACTAACCCATCGAAACCTCTTTTAAAAGTGTGTGATTTTTAACCATGTATACATTTGTTGCTCTTTCTCTGTTTGCGTGTGGTATTTATAATCATGGCAGGGAGCCTGAAGCCTTATTTCCTGAACTTTCCTAATAAGGTAAATAGGGTATTTGTAAGATTTAGCCGAGTTCAAACAGCAGTTGAGTATAGTCAAGTAGTATTTGATGTCATGAATATCAAAGGGAGTCCTTTATCTTCCAAAGTTGGCTTTACAGTAAAATATAGCATAGATACATACCAACAGTGCCATTTACATTGTTAATATCAAGCTTTTTTCTTTATCTCTTATTTTCACTCCTAAGATTTTCTGAAAGAACTGACATTTTGATGAGATGTTTTCACACCCAGTGCTTTAGTTCTGAATTAAAATGTAACTGAATCATAATTTATTCCATATAGATACTGTACATTCATATGTTGAATTTAGATTTTTTTTTTTTGCACATCTGTGTGTCAGGCACTATCCTTTGTGGCCATAAGCAGTTCATTTCTAGGGGGAAACTAAACAAGAGGTCAGAACAGGTTGTGATAGAGGCTTCTGAAGAGCTCTGAGTGCAAAGGAGGGGAACCAGAGAAATGGTTGCAATACTAAAACTTGAGGACCAGTCAGGAAGAGGGAGCTGGCAATAAAGAAAGTGTTAGGAAGAGGAAAGAAAGTGCTAGGAAGAGGAAAGAAAGCTCTAAGTCATGGATGTGAGAAAAGGACATGCCGCCTCCGGGAGACAGTTTATAGGGCTGCCACCCTTTGGGTGTCTTCAGTGTGAGAGTTGAAGCAGCGCCTGGGAGTGGAGTCAGACCAGGAGGATGTGCTTGGTAAGGTAATGTCAGGAATGGTGGTAGAAAGTGAGTGATGGAAACTGAGGCACCTCTGGAAAAGGCAGCCCTAAGGACAGGTGCAAACCAGGAGAGAGGAGAGGCTCAGGTGTGGTCAGTGAAGGCAGGTGGTTCAACTAACTCACAGGCTGAGGACAGACAAACAGCCTTGAGAAAAACTAGGCCTTTAGAAACCTTAGTGCAAGGGTTGGAAAACTGAATGGAAGTTAAAGGCTGTGGGGTAGATGGAACTTTCATGTATTGATAGATCATCTGAGAGGAAAAGTCAGGAAAGAGGAAAGTAGCTAGAAGTGGTGCAGAAATAAAGACCTAGAAATAAAGACCTTTTTGTTGTTGATTTCAATAATAGTTAACATCTAGTGCTTCCTGGGGCTTCCCAGGTGGGTGCAGTGGTAAAGAATCCACCTGCAATGCAGGAGACGCAGGTTTAGCCCCTGGGTCAGGAAGATCCCGGAGAAGGCAATGGCAACCCACTGAAGTATTCTCATCTGGGAAATCCCATGGAGAAAGAAGCCTGGTGGGCTACAGCCCATAGGGTCGCAAAGGGTCGAACATGACTAAATGTCTAAGCACAGTGCTTCCTACGTGTCAGACACTCTTCTGAACACTTTACATATGTTTCAAATCATTTCATCCTCATACCAACCCTGGATGTTCTATTATTATCCCCATTTATAGATGCAAAACTAAGGCACCAAGAGATTAGGAAAACTTCCAAGGTGACTGACGAAACCCTTGTTGAAATCCAAACAGTTTGGCCCCAAGTCCGTATCCTAATCCCTAACACCAGGCTGCATTTTATTTGCAGGCTGAAAATATTTCGGCCTCCTCCCCATACCAATAAAATGATGCCAGTGAAAAACCAGAGTTTGAAAGAAAGGGCATAAATTCATTCATAAATAAAATAGTTGTTGAAGAACCTACTGTATGATAGACACTGTTGTACAGGCCAGGCATTGTCAATGCAGGAGATAAAAATAAAAGACAAATCTCCTAGCCTTATAAAATTTAAGTTCTATGGGGAAAAAAATAAGCAAAATCAGTCAGTTATATGCTGATTCACTGGAAAAGACCCTGATGCTGGAAAAGACTGAGGGCGAGAGGAGAAAGGGGTGACATAGGATGAGATGGTTGAATGGCATCACTGACTTAACGGACATGAGTTTGCGCAAACTCCAGGAGATGGTGAAGGACAGGGAAGCCTGGCGTGCTGCAGTTCACGGGGTCGCAAAGAGTCGGACATGACTGAATGACGGAACAGCAGCATCAGTATACATGTTAGAAGGTACTAAGAACAATGGAAAAGAAAATAAAGCATACAAGAATGGTAGGAAATCCCAGCAGCTGAGATTAGCACTTGCGGTTCTCAAACAGGGTGCCCTCACCAGGGAGGTGACTTGTGAAGAAGGAACTGAAGTCAGTGCGAGAGCAGCCTAATCCAGATATCCGGGGAGGAGCCGTCCTATCAGAGGGAACAGATGCAGCAAAAGACACGGAGAACCAAGCAGTCACAGTGCCTGCCCCTTCTACAGGAGAAACTGGCATTTGGCTTTCTCAGCTTTCTATCTCAGTTTCCCTGTGCCTGATACAGTACAATGTGCCTGATACAGTAGAACGTTAATTGTGTTTCTAGGCAACATTGCTTATGGCATCAACAGCTGCTGATTGGTCAACTACATCTGGGCTCAGGGAATGATAAAAATGCCCGGTAGGAAGACACAGATGGGATTTCTGTGCTTCTGGTGACACCTGTAACTGGGCATGTCCCTTGACACAGGAAGTATCTATCTACTGAGTTACAAGAGTTGTTGGCTCCTTGGGAACATAAGGCGTCAGAGTAAATCCAGAGCCTGCGCACTGTGGATCTCTCTTCCTTGCACCTGAGATGGTTGCGGAGGAAAAGCCTGGGGAGAGACTAGCTCTTGGGCAGCAGGGTGGACCACCACACATATAGTTGTGAAGATTCCCCCCAAAGGGAAAGAGCCTGATGCTGCCTGGCTGGCAAGCTCTGACTCCAGTCCTGTTTCCAAGTGATTCTGGAACCACGTGAGCTCTGTTATAATACTATAAGTTTGAATGTTGAGGTGAATGTTACAGGCCTGAAGCAGAGGCGTTCCTCATACACTGAGGGTAAAGCCAGGAGGCCAGTGGGCTAGAGCAGAGCGAGGAGTAGAGTAATAGAAGATTGAGGCCTGAGAGGCAACAGCTGCCAGATCTTGGAGGGCCTGGAGGCAACTGTAAAGATTCTGTCTTGCTCCGAGTGAGATGCTCTGTTTGGAGGGTTATCATTATCTGACTTAGGTTTTGACAAGACCACTCTAGGTGCTGAGAATACAGTGTGGGGGGCAAGGATGGAAACGGGAATGACTGAGAAGGCTAGTGCAATAATCCAGGCATGACACAAATCAGATGGCTTGGACTAGGAGTGAAGCTGTGGTTCTGGATATATTTTGAATGGAAAAAAAAAAAATGAGAGTTGCTAGAAGATTGGATTGAATGAGATGAATGAGAGAAAAAGAAATCAAGAATAACTATAAGGTTTTTAGGCCTGAGCCACTGGAAAAAGTTTGTTTTTGAGCATGTTAAGTTTGAAATATGTTAAATGTCCAAGCGGAGAAGTAAACAGTTAAATAGAAGACCCAGGAGTTGATGGTAAGAGAAGAATGATCATCTTCAGGAGGAAAGAGGTGTTGGATCCAGGATCCAGGCGGGGATTATCATTAATTTGGGTAGAGGGAGCACCTTCTACAAGAACAAGAATGATGGCTGCAGAGACATTTTTTGCAGGGAGAGGAAAGACACAGTAAGATGGGAGTGTATGCCTTAGAGCTTCGATGAAGTAGAAAGTGACCCATCTACTGAGAGATTGTGGGGGAAGGGAGGTAGCAAGATGCAGCAGACAAGGTGGGTATGGATTGGGGTCCTCGAGGAGAAGGGCGGATTTGGGAATGGCAAGTTGGGGAAATAGCGGGAGGAGAGTAACATAGGTCTGCAGGAAGACTCTGCATCTGTCTTACTTTATTGCTGTGCCACGCGTGACAGCGGAACTGCTGCAGGGACTTGCTTATTAACAGGCACAGGAGTTTTTCTTGTTTACGTATTCCATTGTAGAAAAGGAAACCACAGAGCATCTATAAGAACTAATAGCTAACTTGGAACAAAATAAATGAAAATGGGAGTGTGTACCTATGAAAATGCCATGATGAACATCATTTAGGAATATGGCTGCTGTGAGTTCAAGCACAACTTAAGCATCTCTTCCTGGGCCCTGGTCAGAACCATCTTCCCAGAGCACAGTCCCCATCATGTCTCTCTGCTACACAGAAGCTTCCAACTTAGCACCCTGCCCAGCACATCGAGTACCTGCTTCTCAGATGGGTGACCCAACCTGGAGCCTTCACACACAGGCCTGTTTCATCCTTACCACCCTTAAGAATATGGATGCCAGTTGACTGGATACCGGAAGTACAATCTGAGATGTCAAGGTTCTAAAACATCTGAAATACCCCAAAGGAAGATTGCATCAGAATGTGAAGGCTACAGAGCTCAGAATTCATATGGGGTAGACCATGGTCTAACAAACATCCCTAAGCACCCTCAGTATATCAGGTGTTGTGTGGTGTGCTAGAGACACTGGAAGAGAATACAGTGCAGCCCCTGCCCTCAGATTGCTAACGGCCTACAGACCACAGGAATACCAAAGCAATGCCGTTCAGTGTGTAAGCACCTCGATGGGGGTAGACTTCAAGAGCATTAAATATGATGTCATCTCAGCTACTGGAAGTTAGGGGCTTGAGGAGGTGAATTTGAGCGAATTCTCAAAGAATAAGTATATAAAACCAAAATATACATTTTTTTTTTGAAAAGAGGAATTAAAGGAAAAAAATCAGTATAAGCAGTAGATTTAGTATGATTATTTCGTAGAACCCTCATTGATGGGTCTTCATAGCCTTGTCCGGGGCATCCTGCTCTGGGTGGGGCATTCCCACAGAATCCAGGATGCTAATAGCACTCCCATTGAGTGACACTGGTAAAGAGCCTGTGACAGAATCTGTATGCATTTTGTTTAGCTCCTATAAGGACCCTTGGGAGGTAGATCAGTCCCATCTTCAGATGCGAATTCTCATCTGAAAAGTTAGGTGATGTCCCAAAGGCAGGAGAGATGCAGCCAGGGTTCAGATCTCAGGTCAGTTCTCCACCATGTGACTTTCACTCCTGTGTACCCTGCCATGGGTGGGATATTATGGAATCATTACAGTTGCAAATTGTAATGGCCAAATTTTGACTTGTAAAACAGAATTTTAAGTATAAAAATAAGTGCAAGATGACTGAAAGAGAACATAGAAAGTTATAACAAGACTGGTTTTTTTCTGAATTACAGCTTAGGTTCTCTAAAAGATTATTCACTGTACACCTACTATTAACAAATAACTTCTAACCTGTAATGAACATTAAAGAAACAAGAAATACAATACAAATTACTAAAGAAAGTAAAACCACCCAGTATTCATGCTGCAAATGAAAGTAATGTTCCCGAGGGGGAGAATTTAAGCTCTTCTTTTAGCTCTGCTGTGATAATCCTGTTTAATGACTGATAAATTCATAAACAAAAGGTTCTCTTTGAAGCTCAAAATCCTTTCCCGTTTCTAAGGGGGTCTTACAATAATCACAATATGTTTTTATGCCTTGATTTTCCCTTTGTGCAATAAAAGTGCAGTCATTCATTCTGATCATGTTTATAAAACAAGATAACTCTTGGGATTTGAAAACACAGCAAAGCAAAATCTCAGCAGGGTTAGAAGAGTACTCATTGGTGGTAAAATAGGATTCCAGCACTTTTTTTACTATTTTATAAATGGCCTCTTCCAATAGCGAACAATAGTTCATTATCTCTTTTTTTTTAATCATTATACAGTTACCCTTTCACTTTATTTTTTTAATTAATTTATTTTTTCAGTTGGAGGATAATTGCTTTACAGTGTTGTGTTGATGACTGCCATGCAAAAATGTGAATCAGTCATATATATATATATATATATATATATATATATATATGTATCCTCTCCTCTTGAGCCTCCCTCCCACCCCACCCCCATCCCACCCTTCTAGGTCATCTCAGAGCACCAGCCTGGGCTGCCTGTGTTATACAGCAGCGTCCCACTAGCTAACTATCTTACACATGGTAATGTATATAATTATCTCTTTATCCCAGAAGAGATGGTATGCATATAGCTTTAACACTATTCAGCTTTGAAAATACTGGGGAAAGGAGGAAGATATTGTCTTGTCAATGGTGTGTTGATTCTTGCCTAGCGATGTGAAGGGATCAAAATCAACATTTGTCTTACTCATCTGACAAATATTTATTCATTTCTGAGCAAGTGACTATTTTCAAGGCTGCCATGGACTAAGAGCACGCATAAAGAGCATTCCTTAGATTTTATCAGTCCACATAACAAACAAATATAAACTCATTGTAAACCAGGAGAGTGTATGTATCCTATTTCTGTACAGTCACACACCCTCAAGGACCAATAGCATAAACACCCAACCTTGTGCTATAAACAATGCTATTCAAATACTCACATTCAATAAAATAGACGAAATCCTGAAAGGTCAACACGCTGCTTCCTGGAAAAATAAGATTGCTTTAGATCTCTGCTCCATGACTCCAGGTTATCTTATTATGACCAAATCCAAAACAGCCCATGGTCAAGCCGTTACCAAATATAGAGTTAACAGTTAGAAACCAGCAACAGGAACTGGAAGATAAGCCCCCTAGAAACCCTAGGGGACTGCTCTGTGACTGCTACACAGGAAAGACATTTCCTGCTTTCTGAATTAGAGGGGAAAAAAGCCAAGAGAATGATTTCAATAACTTGAAATCACCTACAAAAAAGTCCATATAGACCAAGCCAATGGCCAGGAGCAAACTGCCCAGCTGAGTCACACTGAGAAGAGTTTGGGACATCAGAGCTTGCTGGTTGGAGCTGATCCTCACTTGTAGTTTTGCTTCATACTCAACTGCTCTGATTTAGAACATCAGCATCAACTCCATGGCAAATGGCCTTCAACTGAAAATACTCATAGGCAGGTCACTGGAAAGCACAGGTGGTAAAAATTAGTGATTTCGGAGTAGTTCATTTTTTAAAAAAATTTATTTGGCTGTGCGGGGGCTTAGTTGCAGCACATGGGATCTTGGTTACTGTGTGTGAGATCTTTTGTTGCAGCATGAAAACTGGGATTGAACCCAGGCCCCCTGCATTGGGAGCTTGGAATCTTAACCACTGGACCACCAGGGAAGTCCCCAGAATTGTTCGATTACGCGCCCTGAATCCTTGCTTCTGCCTCTCTCCCCAACCCTTTGTTCCATACTACCCAGGATCTCTAGTAGATTTCTCCTTTGCCAAATCTGAATTTACAGATGGAGACTCAGAAATTCTTCCTTAGATTAGCCTATTGTTTAAAGTGAAATTCAGAATCCTAATATAACAACAGATAGTACCAGTGGGGAGGCTTAAAATGAAGACCTCATCTAAGATATGTTTTATTAAGTTTCTGTGTACCCACAACATGTCACCATTCTACTTCACTCTTTGTGGACTATAAAACAAAAATCATTTGATGGTGAAAATAATTTTAAAGAGCAGCCTTTCTCATCTCATCATGGTGGTAGATGCTGTGAGAGAAACACTGTTTCAAAAATCCCTGTTACATCTGGTAACAAAAATATGCCTTAGTTAGGATTTCCTTGTTATGATGGTTTATTCAAACTGATACTTTTTCTTCCCTAGAACTTTATTTCTTGTCATCTATCACCTTGACAACTTAATGTGCAGTGAATTCCTGACCACAAGAATAATATATGAGTGCCTTTCACCTCCTTCTCTTGGGTTTAACACAGGACATGAATCTAAATGCTTTTCTTAGACCATCTGATGCCGCCCAGTGCCACTCAGTGAATGGGGAGCGTTTCCTTTTATTTCACTGTTACGGATTGTTGTGACTTTGTTGCCTATTGATTGTTTAATAATACATCTTTCCCTCAGATAACAAAGCACAGACAAGAGTACTGAATTTTTTCTTCTGTGAAGCAACTGAGATTTACTTATATTTAGTCTCTTGTTAGGACTTCCCGAGTGGCTCAGTTGGTAAAGAACCTGCCTGCAATGCAGGAGACCCAGGTTCAATCCCAGTCTCTTATAGATCCTATGTTGTAAATCACCAAAGTCTGTGTTTAAAAATCTCTGTTAAGCAGGTTTATCATGAGATGGAGGGAGATAACCTTGTATTTCTAATACAATGAGCTTTGATTTGGAGACCCTCCTCTATCCTTCATATGTCAGGCAAGCAGATTCACTCCTCCTCTTCCCTCGCTTGGTTCCTCCCCAAAACCCCTCTTTCCCATTTCACTGAGAACCCTGAACATGTCCAGATCTTCTCGGCCTTCGCAGGGTCTTGGTGCTAAGGATTAGGCTAACACTTGGCACTACATTTTAATTGCAGGGCTTGTAAGTTCCTACATTATATCTGGAATCTTATATTTAACCTACATAATGTGTGCTATTTTTTTGTCCCCATGCTACTGTTTTTCTTTGTGAAATCCTGCACTTTTGTTATTTTTATTTTACAGTTCTTATTGTTTCGGAACATCTGGCCTTCCTATAGTATTTTTTAAATCTAGTATTATTGTTTTGTATTTACTTTAATTTAAACACTCCCAACTAGAAAGATACATGTCAACTGAAAGATTTAACAAAATATAAGATCCCACTCACAGTGGCAATGAAAGCTATTAAGTATCTAGAAATTAAGCTAATCAAGACTACACAAGAACTTCACTAATAGCTTTGAAATGCCTCATAAATGACTTATAAGACAGTTTTAATAAATGGAAAGACACTGTGTTTTTGGATGGCACAAATTTGACATTACAAAGATGTTCAGTCCTCAAAAATTAGTTTATAAATTCAAAGCAATATTAAGAATATTCTAGAAGTTTTTTTTGAGAAACTTGGTGAACATATATAAAAATGTATATGAAGAGTGCTCACTTGTGGTGAAGGGGAATAGAATGGTGTAAGCTGATAAAAGGAAAGAAAAGAGAGGAGGAAGAGGAGATGGGGAGGGAGGGACTTTGCAGGAGCTGATAAAATACTGTGCTTGGAGGACTAAGGAAAGCTCAGCCCTCTGCCCCTGAGGGTTCCCTTGCCCACCACACACATGACAAAACACCTTGACTATATAAACTAATTTCTTCAGATTTCCTTTATAGAAGATGGGTCAGAAGCTCCATCTAATTCTTATTTCTTTCCCAACTGTAAATTTCTAAATCTCTGTGCAAATATTCTATTTACAAGCGGGAAATTTCCTAACTCTAAATCTCACAAGTGGGTACATCATTAACTCTTAAGATGTAGCATCCATTGTTTCAAGAGCAAAACTCTAGCTGAAAGAATTATCTCTAATTGTTGGAAATAGAAACCTTGTAAGACCAGGCCTCACTTGTAAGGTTCATTCATGTGTCCCCGGAAGGAAAGACAGTAGTGGTCCTGGATAAGTAAGTACTCACCAGAGTTCATTCTGTGGAATGACAGGATGAGTGAGGAAGAATGCATGCGACATTTTTGCCGTGTGCTAATGTACGGTGAGCATTTGTGTGCTAAGGCGCTTCAGTCGTGTCCGACTCTTTGTGACTCCATGGACCATAGCCTGCCAGACTGCTCTGTCCATGGGGTTCTCCAGGCAAGAATACTGGAGTGATTGCCATTTTGTTCTCCAGGGGATCTTCCTAATGCAGGAATCGAACCTGTGTCTGTTATGTCTCCTGCATTGGCAGGCAGGTTCTTTACCCATGGTGCCACCTTAACAGCCTTGAAAAGGGACTGAGACCTTTGAACTACCGAGATACTGTACTAATTTCTGGGTATTTTACACCATAACTCAAGAGACTGTGACCAGTAGAAAAAAGAGACCAAAAACCTGTACGAGACCTAGTTGAAGGTACACATAGCCTAAAGCTGAGAAAATTGATGAGATCATGAGAAAAGATAGCAGGTACTCATACGGCTGCCATGTGAAAAGTGTAAATGGTCTAAACTGATTTCATGTGTCCTAGGACACCAAATAGAACCAACAACAGACGTTTTAGAAGGAAGGCTTTGGCTCAGTACAAACCCAACTTTCAAAACGTTAAGCTCTTTCTGAAAATACCGTGTTCAGCTGAGAGTCTCCCGTTACTGGAGATGCACATGCAGAGAGTGAATGGCCGGGCAGAAGGGAGCCTACAAGGACAATCCACATGTTGAGAACTGTGGGCATTTGTCCTCTACATACGATCAAGTTCTAGGCAGTGAGTTTAGGCAGGGATAAAAATGACAAGGCCCTACCAAAAAACTATCAACTGATACATTTAAAATTCAATGTCAGGTGTATTTTAAGTGCTTTGTAAAAAAGCAGTGTAAGGAGAGAGAGAGACAGGGGCCCTACTTTAAGTAAGGTGGTCAAGGAAATCCACTCTGAAAAAGTAACATTGGAACAATACCAAAGGAGCTGAGATGGGGAGGCATGGGGGTATCCAGAAGAAGAACATTCCAGGCAAAGGAAACACGAGGCCAGTGTGGCAGGTACAGAGACGGCACAGGCGAGTGTGGTGCGTCCACTGTTTTCTTGCTAGGATCCACCGTGTGAGGCTTGACATCAGTCTTGACCTAAGTGGGACATTACCACAAATGTCAGGCATCTGAGATTTAAGCTTCAGACTTGTCAGAGTTAAGACAAAGAATTTAATCCTGTAGTATGTAAAATCTGGGACCTTATGACCTCCCAAAGCAATTAGTATTACCTCTTTGTTGACAACTAATCACAGTGTGTAGAAGAAAATACTAACATATCTCATTGCCCATTCAAGACTTCAAGTTGCTCAAAGGCAGGATCTGTGATTGGTACATCTTTGTACCCACTTTTATGTCTTAGACCTAACACACAAGAAATGTGTGTTGAGTGAATGCATCAATGTGCTTCAGCAGCTTTAAGAATTTATTAACTGTCTTAGTAAAAACAATTGTACAAACTCTTAATTTAAAACTGGATCATAAACTGATGGAGGGAAGCTTTGTGTGGTATAATTAATGAGAGGTGATAAAAATCAGATCTCCCCTGCAAAAAAGTAGAAAAAGCAGCCAGTAGCAAGTAATCTTTCTTTAGGAGTATCAGAGATTAAGCACAGCCCTCTGCAGAACTGGATAGGAATGCGAGGAGCATCCTCTCTAGAACAATTATCATAAACCCAGTGCCGGAGAAAGGAGACAGGCCCTTAAGCTTGAGCAATAAACTTGAAAGAAAAAATCCTTTGAGGATGTACTGCAAAAATGTGCTAAAAATAGATCAACAACTCCTGACTTGTATATTATGTGCCCTCACGTGTTAGAAAATTACAACCAAAATTGTGTAAAAAAAATAAAATCATGCTTTTATGGCAAAGAGGCTTAAGAAACTGTAGACATTGAGGCACCTTGGAAGAGCAAGTTACAGAATCACTGCAGTGAAGCCAATGAAGTATATTTTTACTGAACCAAGAATTTGTTATGTTTTGGCCATTTGTGGTTGTTTTATAATAAAGTTGAATGCCGTGGTGAAAATCAGGTCTTTCTTGTACAGCTGACTGTCCATTCATACGGATGTTGGGTGGAGAAATATTTTTAGGGCATCCCAAACTAAACCTCGTTGTGAGTGTTGACTGAGTTTTGTAATGGTGTTAGTACTTAACCATGTACACGTGAAATAGATTTTACAAGCTGCCTTGAGAGTCTAAAAACCTCCATGTTGTGTTGTGGGAAAATGGTTTCTTCTTTCTAAACAACCAGATTTCAAACAAACTTTTGAAGGCTTGCTTATGTTCATTAACTATTTAGTATACTTTAGTCTTTCAGAGATTAAAAAAAAAATTATTTAAAATTTAGTGGTTTCTGAGCAATGGTGATATTTTCATGATATTGGTTTAATCTAAAAAGGTCATTCTAATCTAAGAAGGTCTTGCACTAGTTAAAATTCTTTTAAAGAAACAAAAGTAATAGAATTTCAGAATTGGAAAAGAATTTAGAGATGATTTAGTACAAGTTCTCATCCAATATAGAAATCTCTTTTATGGCATCCTTGACAAATTAATATCTGGTTTCTATTTGAGCGAATTTGGTAATAGGGAGAAGTGTGCTGTTTAATCACATTTTTGCTATGAAACTGCAAGTAAATCAGTACATATTTACTGAATGTTGACTAGGTTCCCAGCACTGTTAGATATTATTGGGAGTAAAAATAATTTAAGGCTCCATCTCTTGAGAAGCTTAAGGAATAGTTGGAAAGCAAAGTAACACATTCATTTATTGTGCCAGTTTATTCAGTATATGGTGTTATAGGCACTGTGCTAAGTTCTGATAACACAAAACTTGCTCTTGGCCCTAAAGATGTTTAAACTGTTGCAAAGATAGACACTCAAATACATCTTTCTAAAACACAATATAATTGCTGGTGTGTGTGTGTGTGTGTGCGCACGCGCATGTGTGCATGTTCATATTGCAGTGACCATAGATTGCAATAGCTGCCAAAGAGGAAGAATAGTTATGTCTACCTGGGGAAATCAAGTTTCTTCATATTCTGTTTAGGATGGTTTAAATTATATTCCTGAAAAAAAAAAGTGTTGTGGTGTACTATAAAGAATAAAACTTGTAAGGCAAAATAAAATTTAATAAATGTCATGTGGAAGTGTCTAGCAAATAAAGACTTTCAACTTTTTAGATGTATGTAACAGTATTTTATTTCTAAGAATAAAGAAATAGAGGCTTTGAAATGTATACATCACTGCTTATTATGTAATAGCAAGTTAAAATCTTTAGGCTTCCTAAGAAGTAAACTATTCTGACTGGCAGTATTAGAATTAGATACTTTAGCTTTGAGTTGGTATCTCCCTACTCAAGGTACATTAATCTTAAGAGCTGGCGAGATTCTTTGGACCAATACCTAAAACTAAGGCTGTGTAATCTTAAATTCAAATGTGTTATGTTTTGGGATGTTAATGTAAGCTTCTAAAGTGTTGGAGCTGGACTCGGGAAATGCCTAATGCAGGAGGAGACGATGTTGCAGAGAGCCTCTTCTGAATCACTTCTGTGAATCGTTTGTATTGGTCAGTTGCTTAATTTTAAACCTTTAGAAATTCTGTAGTGTCATCCACAGTCTTTTGTCTAATAAACAGACCGTCAACTGCGTCATCAGTTTACCTTGTAAGAAACCTCATATATTCCGTGGAAATCTTAAATCTGGGTTAATTTTTTATAATTTCAGCTAGGTCAAGTAAAATTAAAGGAAAAATTGAAGCTTCCCTCAGAGCTTCAAGCAAAAAAAAATGGGGACTCTGCCATATGATGTTGGGTAAAACACATGGCCTTTCTGAGCCAGTTTCATTAAATGAGCAACATTGGCATCATTTTCATTTCACAGATGATGGGAGAAACATAATGGTAAAATAGAAATGTGTTATATTTGGTCTCTAACTCTAGACTTCAAAAGCCTTCTCTTCATCTGACATTTCTAGATGTCTTAGGTGTGATTAATTGAGTCTCTGGCAAAGAGATTGAAAGATGTGTAAGATCAAGGTCCAAATGCCCAGATCTTCCCTCTCACAGCTGTCTGCTTCCCTCTTCTAAAGGATCTGCAGGAGCTATACAAGCAAAGGACAGACAGACAAAAGAACATTTGATGAAAACTAAACTGTGGCCCCAGACCTCACTGTCACTCTCCCAGTGAGCTAGGCCAGAACTCAGATAAGTCACAAGGACTTCCTTTGGCTAAACACTGAAGGCTGAACGAGAAGCGGGTGGGAGAGCACAGAAAGCCTCCTTTATCCTCTTTCCCTGTACTTTAATCTCTGTCTCCCTGGAGCAAGAAAAGGGGAAGCTGGGCCAAGAAGAGACTGGATGAGGAGGAGCTTGTCTGAGCAATCCTCCCTCAGGCCCTTCCAGGGTATAATCCACTTCTAAGAGGGGGGCAGCTCCAAACCCACCTATCACATCAACTTCACAGAATAAGAGAGACTTCAGAGTGATGACTCCTATGAGAAGCTCTAAAGAGAGACTCCAGACAAACAAATTCCGAGAGAGCCCCTGCTCAAACTCAGAGCCTTAACCCCCAACCCCTTAAGTACCAAGGTTCAATACCTTTTCCTTTAATGTTACCATCTCTACCAACCCTCTTTCTCCTAGAAAAGGAGGAATAAAGTAGAGTCTTGAGTTCTGCCCAAAGATCAACCATCAGATGAGTTAGGAAAAAAGAAAAAAAAAATCCACAGCTAAAATTGACCTTATATGGTAAAAGGTCTATTCGCCTGGAATGTGTGGAACCAAATTAATGGTATTTCTGGAGTCCAGATAGCTTGACTTCCAAAAAAACATAAAATGATTGGAAAAAAGAATTCTCCAACCATCCATCACACCTAAATGACTCAGGATTGGCATGATTCTTGCCTTACCTGCAAGCCTTCTATATCATGTAAGTTAAAGTGTTTGTCGTTGGGCACGTCCAGCTCTGAGACCCCATGACCTATAGTCTCCCAGGCTCCTCTGTGCATGAAATTCTCCAGGCAAAAATACTAGAGTGGGTTGCCATTCCCTTCTCCAGGGGATCTTCCCGACCCAGGGATTGAACCTGGGTCTCAGCAGAATCTTTGCCATCTGAGCCACCAGGGTAGCCCTAATGATGTCATAACAAGATACAGCTGTTCTCTCCTACAAATAATACCATCTTTTCTTTCACATGGATTGACCCACAGCCTGGCAATTGACATCATTCATTTGCTGAATAGTAGAACAAATTATTCTTTGATTACTATAAAAGGTTTCTGAAATAAATTATCACTTTTTAAAAGATTCTTTTAGTACTTCTTTGTCTGTTTGGTTGGTGCCAGTGGTAGAATTCTGTATCTCTGTGCTGTTTGTACATTGGTGTGAATAGTCCAGGAGATTTATGTTTCCCTGGGACTCTTCCAGTTTCTATCTTAACTCTTGCTCACAAATTTGTCAGTGAACTACAGAGTGTCCAGAGATAAGTCAGCTCAACTGAGAACTAAGATTTCAGCCCCAGAGCGTTGCTTCAGAAAGAGCTTTTTCTTCATTATTTCGAGAGCATAATTTTAAATATTTCAAAATTCTAGGCAACAGAAATAAATTGCCATGGTTATGAATCACTAACAGTATGTTCCTATTGTTTATCCAGAGTTTTTGTATATGCACTAAATTTTCTCATATGGTTTTGACCTTGAAGTGGAACGCTTTCCACTTAACTCATGATAGATGAAATAATTCATTAGCCTACTTGGCTTATCTGAAGTTATTGATATTTCTCCCAGGAATCTTGATTCCAGCTTGTGCTTCCTCCAGCCCAGCGTTTCTCATGATGCACTCTGCATATAAGTTAAATAAGCAGGGTGACAATATACAGACTTGACTTACTCCTTTTCCTATTTGGAACTAGTCTGTTGTTCCATGTCCAGTTCTAAATGTTGCTTCCTGACCTGCATACAGGATTCTCAAGAGGCAGGTCAGATGGTCTGGTATGCCCATCTCTTTCAGAATTTTCCACAGTTTATTGTGATCCACACAGTCAAAGGCTTTGGCATAGTCAATAAAGCAGAAATAGATATTTTTCTGAAATGCACTTGCTTTTTCGATGATCCAATGGATGTTAGCAATTTGATCTCTGGTTCCTCTGCCTTTTCTAAAACCAGCTTGAATATCTGGAAGTTCATGGTTCACATATTGCTGAAGCCTGGCTTGGAGAATTTTGAGCATTACTTTACTAGCGTATGAAATGAGTGCAATTGTGAGGTAGTTTGAGCATTCTTTGGCATTGCCTTTCTTTGGGATTGGAATGAAAACTGACCTTTTCCAGTCCTGTAGCCACTGGTAAGTTTTCCAAATGTGCTGGCATATTGAGTGCAGCACTTTCACAGCATCCTCTTTCAGGATTTGAAATAGCTCAACTGGAATTCCATCACCACCATTAGCTTTGTTTGTAGTGATGGCCCACTTGACTTCATATTCCAGGATGTCTGACTCTAGGTGAGTGATCACACCATCGTGATTATCTGGGTCATGATCTTTTTTGTACAGTTTTGTACATTTGTACTCTTGATGAAAATGAAAGAGGAGAGTGAAAAAGTTGGCTTAAAGCTCAACATTCAGAAAACTAAGATCATGGCATCCGGTCCCATCACTTCATGGCAAATAGGTGTGGGAAACAGTGGAAACAGAGGCTGATTTTATTTTTCTGGGCTCCAAAATCACTGCAGATGGTGATTGCAGCCATGAAATTAAAAGACACTTACTCCTTGGAAGGAAAGTTATGACGAACCTAGACAGCATATTAAAAAACAGAGACATTACTTTGTCAACAAAGGTCCATCTAGTCAAGGCGATGGTTTTACAGTGGTCATGTATGGATGTGAGATTTGGACTATAAAGAAAGCTGAGTGCCGAAGAATTGATGCTTTTGAACTGTGGTGTTTGAGAGTCCCTTGGACTGCGAGGAGATCCAACCAGTCCATGCTAAAGGAGATCAGTCCTGGGTGTTCATTGGTAGGACTGATGTTGAAGCTGAAACTCCAATACTTTGGCCACCTGATGTGAAGAGCTGACTCATTGGAAAAGACCCTGATATTGGGAAAGATTGAGGGCAGGAGGAGAAGGGGACGACAGAGGATGAGATGATTGGATGGCATCACCAACTCAATGCACATGGGTTTGGGTGGACTCTGGGAGTTGATGATGGACAGGGAGGCCTGGCATGCTGCAGTTCATGCGGTCGCAAAGAGTCAGACATGACTGAGCAACTGAACTGGCTGACTGACTTGGCTTATCTGAAAATACCATGAAGCAAAAAGAAAACAGTGTTTAATTTTATCCACTTCCTCATTTTTCTTTTCTTTTTTTGTGAGTCCTAAAGAAGCTTTCCTCAAAAGTAAAGGGATGAAAACAATGTAGATACAACTAAAATTCAAGATGTAGGAAATGAAAACATTCTTGATGACTAGGAAGTCTCAGGCTAACCAGGGTTAAAAAAAATTAACATTCACAGTATGTATAGTCATCCTTACCTCGAAAAGTCAGTGTATGTATATTCATAGTGGTAGGAGAATTGCTTTTATTAAAGCGAGATATCAAAATGCAGATAGGATCCTAATGTAGATGTGTTGGTTTCTCTTTATACTTGGGATTTAAATGAATGGGTAGTGCCTCTCAAATCTGGCACTCTCTTTGTGTATCTTCAATGAGTCAGCACTTTGCTCCGGCTTTAGGAATCACTAGGCTGACATCACTTGGCAGTTTGGAGGTTGTGTGAAATGAGCTGCTTCATCTCAGACGAAGAGAGCTAGAAGGCCAGTTTTTCCAGATGTTCACTGGCATCTGATTTTATACATGTGTGTACTTGCCACTGTTGCAGTTTGTTTTCCTTTGGGGAGAGGGCACAGTGTTTGTTTATTCACCTCATATTTATTGTGCACTTACTTTGTACCAAGCAATGTCAATAGGATGGAGCTTATCTGTATCTTTACTGGTCTAGAAGGTAAAGTGATAATAGAAAATTAAACTATGTTTCCATAGGTGCTGCAATAGAGGGAAAATCCAGACTTAAAAAACTGCTCCCATTAACTGTATAATTTTGTTCTATACAGTAATGGCCCAGGTAATTATGCTTTAACCTTTTCAGAGTTTAATTCTTACACCAGACTAGTGGCATTTGATGTTCCTCAGAGAAATTTTTGATGACACTTCGCTAGAGAAGATCTGCTTGCCGTCCGGTTTTTAATCATGTACAGATGAATCCTACAGCATGTGTATTATTGCTGTACCTTACCACCAAGAGAACTCATTAATTCAAAAGTCTAAGTTTTAATCAGTTCATCCCTCCAATATCCCTGAGATTTTTTTTTTCCGAGGACATTGATTCCATGCCTCAAAAGTGCCAGGGAATGATTTTTTTTTTTTCTCCTTTTCCTGTTGCTATTGAGGAAATAAGCAACCCATAAAAACAGACTTTTTACTCAGTCCTTATGTTTATTAATAAACATCTTAAAATTTGGCAATTTTCTTTATACTGTTCTTTCTGTCTCTCTTTCTTTCCCTCTTTACACTCTGGGTCTAAACTTCCTCTATACACAGGGTGTTATTTCCTGACCATCACATAAGTTTTAAACATCATCATTAAATAAGGAAGATACCATGTGCATAGCAGGCAGGACATGATGCCACACCCTTGCAGTCTTGCTTTTCCATTTCCCCTGGAGACAAGGACTTGTTTGTGTTGGTGAGAGTGATGCCGTGTGTGTGGTGGCTCATGCGTGTCTATTTTTGTTCCCCATGGTGATTGCCCCCAAGTTCACATGTATTGGGCGTGGAGACTAGCAAGCTTTATGAATAAGACATTTGCTGAGAATTAAAGCGTTTAAATCTTCACCCATTTAGAACCATCTTGCATGCCTTTTTCAGTTCCTTTTATTTCTCAATAAGATGTTTGGTTCTTAAAATATTCTGTGAGCCTTGAAACAAATTCTGGCATTCTGAGTTAATCCTGTCACTGATGAGGGTAAATCTTATGTCTCTTGAGGATAGATGCTTTTGTCTCCTAGCGTGTTTCTGAGAGAACATAATTAATGCAGTTTGTACATTAACTGATAACTTAGTGATATGAAAATTAATTCCCTTCCCTTGTATCACCATCATTTTTTCCCAGGAGAAATGAGTCTACCTCAGAAAGGATGGCGACAGTCTGTCTTTTTAATCTTTTTTTAAAAAATCTTATTTATTTATTTATTCATTTTTGCCATGTTACACAGGCATGTGAGATCCTAGCTCCCCAACCAGGGATTGAACCCCTACCCCCTCCAGTAGAAGCACAGAGTCCTAACCACTGGACTGCCAGGGAAGTTCCATCTTTTTAACCTTATCCCTTGTTCTTTGTAAGTGCAGTTCTTTGCCTCCTATCTCTGGATCCCACAGGTTTCTGACCTTATCCTCCCCCCTAAACCTATCCAGGTCCAGCAGCTCTGAGGCTCCAGTGAAGTTGCTCTGACTCCATGAATCCTTCTCCGCTGCAAGCCTTAGCTTATTGCGCTTACCACGTCATTCCCTTGATGTGTATACAACATTGTGTGCACCCTTGTTTGACTTTTCATGTGGCTGTTTATGTTTCTCCAACAAGAATGTAAGTGCTTTTAGAACAGGGAATATTGGTTATGCCTCCTTGATTTTCCTATGATGGTTAGCATAAAGTAGATCTTCAGTAAGTTTTAGTTAATAAAGGATAGCCTGTCCTTAGTATCTCTGAATAAGCCCCAGGGAATAGATCTTTGGGATCTGTTTCTTACTAGATCATTCTTAGATCAGCAGAGATAACTTGTTCTATCAGACTGGGGACAAATCTGCTTGGTCTTCAGGGTCCAACCCTCTGGAACCAGTTGTATCTGGAGAGTGGAGGGAAGGTAAAGGATAAAGTTAATCACCTTCCTGTTGGCCCATCTGTCACTTTGTGACTGCAGTCTACCTGTCCATGTCCAACTTGCCATAACCAAGTTAAAGCATCATCTTTTAAAAGAACAGGCCACCATCTAAAGAATATACCTGAGTCACACATTAGCATACTGGAATGACGACTGCTGATTTATCATATGCAGCAAGTTTTCTCACTTCTTTCAGTGATAATACAATCATAACTATGATTTAAAGTCTAAACCAGAAAAATGATTTAGGAATTATAATTCATAGAAAAAGAGTACTGGACTTAATTGTCAAAGTTGTAGGAAAATGAGACCTCTCATATGCTGTTAAGGGGAGATGTATATAAAGAAATCCAGACTTTTCTTGGTGGGAGAAGCATTTGACGTCGTAAGTTTACCTTGTTTGGTACTACCCAAGCAATATTGTTTATTCATAATGGTAGCTTGCTCATCAGTCATTTCCAACTCTTTGCAACCCTTTGGACTGTGACCCCCACACCTCCTCTGTCTATGGGATTTCCATGGGTTGCCATTGCCTTCTCCGGGGAATCTTCCTGACCCAGGAATTAAACCCATCTCTGCTGTTTCCTGCATTGCAGGTGGATTCTTTACCCACTAAGCCAGTGGGGAAGCTCATAATAGTCATGAGACTAATTTTTTTTTAAATTTCAACACACTGCCTCCCTCTCCTGAAAAGATAGTAAGGCAAGAGTTATTCTTGAAAACACTCTGTTCAATGTGCATAGCCACGATAAAGCCATGATAAAGAGAGATATTAAAAACACATACATGGACTTAAAAGCAAGATAAACGGTTCTGTGGAGCACAAATGGAATACTGAGTGGGGCTGAGGCAATAGCCGGGCTATCATCCAAATGTAGGCAGTAGCAGCCAGGAGTTCAGCTCCTGCCAGTAAAGGAACTAAAAATGCACCAAGCAAGATAAGAGACTGGAGTCCGGTCACCATAGCCAAAGGCCCTCATTTCCAAGAGGAAGCTAAAAAGAATGGCGATTAACTGACTGCTAGAGCTGGTGCTTCAGAGGAAACCATGCATCTGGGGTGCCTCCCAACCAGGAACTGAGTCAGCCCGCCTGGAACTGTGAGAGCCTGACATCACAGCGGAGCAGCAAAACATCGTGACAGGTCCTAATAGTGGACTGGGAGGCTGGGTGCAGGAAACCACAGAAGAGCTCACGCGAGAAAAAGTCTCCTCAGAATGAGCCTACCGCCCAGAACGCATGAAGACAGCTATGCTAAGAAAGCCTCTCAGCAAAATTGACAGTTGGAATATTGATCACCCCACTCTAGAGGAAACTAAGCTTTGCAACAATAATGAAGTTAAAATAAACATATTTACTAAAGTGTAAAAAAATAAAAAGCAGAAAAAATAGATTTAGAGTGGTCAAGGAGATAAAACATAAAAAAGTAGGTAGATATGTCATAAGATCAAATGAATATAAAAAATTTAGAAAGCATAGAAATACAAAACTGCTGAAATTTAAAATATCAACAGGCAGAAGAATAACACTGTACTCAGTTGCAAGAAGTAATGAATTAGAATTCTGAGTTACCCAGAGCCCAGCACAGAGATGTGAATTAAAAAGTGCAGACACACCTGTGGAAAATCAGTTGAGAGACTCTAACATATATCTGATAGGGATTGCAGGAAAAAATGGAAGAAATGATGAAGCAATTTTTGAAGCAATTATTTAAAGAGATTTTCCTGAAGTTTTCCAAAATTGAAGAAAGTCAAGTCCTTAGCTATAAATATTGAGCAGTGTTCATCTACATACATTTAAAATTAAGGTGAAAATGTAAAAGATCTTTTATTAAAGATAAAATCTTCAAAGCTACCCTAGAGAAAGAGAGATTGCTCCTCAGAGAACAAACTCAAGCTGATAGCAGGCTTCTCATCAGCAAAAGAGGCCAGAATAAAATGGAATAATATGTTTAAGTGCTGAAAGGAAATTACTGTCAACGCAGAATTTTATAATTTACTGAATTATTACTCAAGAGTGAAAGCAATATAGACATGTTCAGACGTATGAGGCATATGAATTTTCTATCCACAGGCCCTTATTAAAAGAACTATTAAGGGATACACTTCAACCCATAGGCAAAGGAACTCGGGGGAAGATAAAGGATCTGAGACAGTGGGTGAGCACATGATTTAATAAATATGTAGATAATCACAATGAATATAGATTATTTTTTTATATTATGTGTTTCAAAGGAGAGCTAAAACAGATTCTGGGAAAAACAAAACAGGATAGTTCAATGGATAGTTAAAACATGCTTGGAAGAGGAGGTAAGGATTCTGAAAAGCTTTAAGTGTATACATTCTAAGAAATTATATGTAACCTTCACTACAGAAATTTAGTCTACACATTCCCAACCAGCTGAGGCAGGATGGAAAATAGAAGATGCGGAAAATGTTATCAGGGCAACAGAAAGCAGGAAGGAGGAAGAAATGGTATACACAAAAATAAAAATGTGGACATAAATCCAAATATCACTAAATATCCAAATATGAGTGAGGTGAGCTACAAAAGTGTAATAGATTAACTTCATTTGTAAGAAGAAAGAGGTGATTCATTTAGATTTTTTTTAAAAGTCCATAAAACAGATACCTAAAAAAATAACAAAATCACAAAGTTTCTAAATAGAGATTAAAGGAGGATATTAAAAAACAGGAAAAAGCTGATGAAGCTCTATTAATATTAGATAGTATTTAGACCTTCCATTTTCAAAAATGCACTCTTTATCAAAGCAAAGTATATTTTTAAATTTTAGAACATGCATAAATTCTTATAACACCACACAGGATACAAAAGAATCTCAACACCCCGAGGAATTCCCGGGTGCTGAACCTTTGCAGTGAACCTCTGGCAAACACTGGTCTGTTCTCTGACCTGGTTTACAGAATGTCATGTAAAATCAGGCAGCATGTAGTTTCTGAGGCTGGCACTGTTTTTAAATTAAAACTTGCCTGAATGCAGTCACCTTTGGAATATGTTTAATAAGTTATAGCACACCCACATCATGCAGTAATGTAGGCCTTAGAATGAAGTAGATCTCCACATGTGGGTGTGCTAGGGTCTGTAAGACATCCTATGAAAGTGAAAAATGTAAGGGGCAAGAACAAGGCATGTGGGAAGATGCCACGTGTTTATATGTTGTGTGTGCAAAGTCGCTTCACTCATGTCTGACTCTGTGACCCCATGAACTGTAGCTTGCCGGGCTCCTCTGGCCATAGGATTCTCCAGGCAAGAATACTAGAGTTGGTTGCTTTCCATTTCCTTCTCCAGGAGATCTTGACCGAGGGTTCGAACCCATGTCTCTTAACGTCTCCTGCACTGGGAGGGTCTTTACCACTAGCTCCACCTGAGAGGTCATGTCTGTCAACACACAGATACAGAGTACCCACCAAACTTATCAGGGCTTCCTAAGGAATGGCAGGGGAGTGGGAAAGTGAAGGGAGTACGCTCCCCTCTATGCTAAATATGCATCTTTTTAAAAAAAGATTTATAATAGCAAAAAATAAAGTGTTTAGGCATAACTTAATAAATGCCCAAAATCTATTTGAGGAAAGATATGAAACACTCCTGGGAGATACAAAATTAGCTTAAGCCAAGTGGAAACACACACATGGAGAGGAGGAATCAACACCATAAAGATGTCAGTGCTTCTTAGTTTATAAATGTAATATAATCCCAATGAAAATACCACCAAGGTGGTTTGGTGTTTTTTTGTTTTTTTTTTTTTTTTTTTTGCATCTAGACTATAAAGTTGATTATAAAGTTCATTGTGAAAGACAAGCATGAATTTGAGCACTTACAACACTCATTACTGATTTAGTCACCTATCTCCTGTTTGGGACCTTGAAGGCTGCATTGCTCTTGGTATCTCTGACATGATGTCTGACGTACAGCAGGCCCTTCACGAGGAGTGACTTTTCCTGAGGCACACTCAAAACTAGTTAGCACTTGTGTTCTACATGTCCCACACCTCCCCCATCAATGTCATTTGTCTCCTGCATGTAGAAGATAAGCTGGTCCTTATTTATGTTTCCCTGTCTTTGTTATAGCAAGCAGTTTCTCTGAAGCTGAGTGGTTTTGTTTGCTTGGGTTTGAATCTCAGCCCCTTGGTGTCTCATTCATGCACGTGTTGAACTGCTTCAGTAGGTTACCACTGGTCCCTGCTGCTTCTCACTACACTGCTTTTCTGGAAACCGCCTCAATTAAGTAGATCTTACTTTTTTACATTGTAATGATGGATGTTATGATTCTAACAAAGGGACTGAGAATCAAATAACCATCATCAAAAATACAATCAAAGATGTAGGTGAACATTAATAATTTAAAATTGTGAAAGTTACTATTAAAAGGTCCTAATTTACATTGACCATGCAAGATATTTCAATATGTGATCGAGTGTGTACATATTCCACGTAAAAATGTATCTCTTTGCTGGTATAAATTTGGCAATTATGATTTTAAATATTTGATTTCTTTTTCTAGCTCAGAGCAGCATTCCAGGACATAATTTAGATAGGTTGCTTCATTTTTTAAGGAAGTTCGGATTTTACCTTGTTTCTCTTAAAAACACACTGTGTAGAAAGCAAAATCAGGAAATGCAGTTTATTTCATCGACCCTACAATTTTTTTCCGAAAACAGCTGTTGTGTTATCTGAAAATAATTTGCAACTGGGAATTCATGAATTTGGCTCTTAGTGAGCCCATTTCTCCAATCACTGCAACCTTTGTGTTTCTTTTCCAGAAATATTATCCAGGTATTAGGACAGCCATGGAATGATTTTACATGTATATTTTTTATTCTTCTAGGAACTTTAGTTGTAAAGTCTTGAAGAACATTTTATATACTTTGTTACCTGGATGTCAGCTGCTCCATAGGATATAGAGGATATTGTATCACATTCCAGTCCATGAGCTCTCTGCATTCTAACAGACTCCTGGAAGAATTAGGTTCTCATGGTCCCAGTTCCTGCTTCCATGGAAACAATTTAGATTATAAATTTTTAGCATCCCAGGCAAACTCTCCTTATCTGTTCAATTTTGATCTAAGCATAAAATTATTTAGTCCTTTTGCCTGTGATTTCTACAGTTCATTCATAATACAGAGGGGGTGTGTGTGTGTGTGTGTGTGTGTGTGTGTGTGTGTGTGTTTAACAGATTTTACCAAAGGTTTAGGGAAGAGTGAAAGGTATTTACATCTCCAAATGCAAATAATGAGTATACACTGCAGCCTCCTACCACATTGCTTGACCTGTTTCCTTCGATTCTACCTCTCCTCTGCTGATTCACCTCCCCCTCCCTCCAACCCCGTTCATCCCACTATAGCATGGGTGGTTTAGCCATCTTTGTTGCTGATTTCATCTCACTTTTGCCCTCAGTGACTCATGCCCTTCTGTGTACAGCTTTTCCTTATTCTGAAACTAACTTAGGTATTTGCTTTAACTTAGATGATTTCATTCAAGAATTATTCTGAGAATTTCCCTAGTGGTCCAGTCGTTAAGACTCAGGGCTTCCCACTGCAGAGCAAATGGGTTTGGTTCCTGGCTGGGGAACTAAGATACTGTGCTGCACAGCGAAACAATAATTATTATTATTCAGTTCAGTTCAGTCGCTCAGTCGTGTCCGACTCTTTGCGACCCCATGAATTGCAGCACACCAGACCTCCCTGTCCATTACCAATTCCCGGAGTTCACTCAAACTCACGACCATCGAGTCAGTGATGCCATCCAGCCATCTCATCCTTTGTCATCCCCTTTTCCTCCTGCCCCCAATCCCTTCCAGCATCAGAGTCTTTTCCAATGAGTCAACTCTTGGCATGAGGTGGCCAAAGTACTGGAGTTTCAGCTTTAGCATCGTTCCTTCCAAAGAACACCCAGGACTGATCTCCTTCAGAATGGACTGGTTGGACCTCCTTGCAGTCCAAGGGACTCTCAAGAGTCTTCTCCAACACCACAGTTCAAACGCATCAATTCTTTGGTGCTCAGCTTTCTTCACAGTCCAACTCTCACATCCATATATGACTATTCTCAAATCTGTTCTTAGGGTGGTAACTTTCTTACCTTCATATATCTTGGATCAGATTCTCCTGTTCATCTTGCTTTTTAAATTTTTTTCTCTTCCCCTTGACCCCATTTCTTTCCCCTCTTTCTCACCCTTCCCCTACATAAACACACTGTGTAGGTGTAGCTCTAGTCTCGATGCTTTTTTCCTCCAGAGGCAGTCTGAGAGTTGTCCTTAGAAGAAAAGCATTGGATTTCTCGTCTGTGTGACGCATGTGTGGTACAAGCTGGTGGTGATGGTCTGAGCCTTGATGTTCTGCAGAACAGGATATGGTGGTGGGGCTTTCTTCCTGCTCTTACCTTAAGCATTCTTCCTTAGTCCTGCACTGCAGCCTGAAACCCTATCATTGTTCCTTAAAAAAAATTCCTTTAAGGCTTATTTTGTACTCTAATCTTTAAATTTCCGGATTAGGTAATGAGAAGTGAGGTATAGGTTTAATTAGGCAAGCTTCTCAAAACAGCAGAAAAGTTGAGACAAAATCTTTTAAGTTCTTACAAGCTGCTATTTACAAATATCCCATAAAACACCCTTTACCCTTTTTTTTTTAAGGAAGCCTTTCTGTCTTTTTTCTCTTTCTTTTACTGTACCTTTGAAAACACTGATGCTTCTCTCAGTTCTTCTCAGGGTTGGAGTGTTTACACTAATCATAGAAAGTAACTTCCTTCCTCTCTCCCATGGCTGTTTCACTGTTTAAATCCCCACAGTCTTTTCTCTTGGGCTCTGCCGCCTGCCCTCTTCCTTCTCATGGTGCCAGATAGACGTGCTATCACATCTTTGGGAATTCAACTCCGAGCTGTATCCCTGCTGGCGTCTTCTTGTGATGTGTCCTCTTGGCAGTATGAGCAGCTGTTTTTCTTGGTGACTAAATTCCAGCATCTTTTTCTACTCTCTGCTCATTTCTGACTAGTTAACAGCTTCTGGAAAGGATATCACTGTCTTTACCTTCCTGGGATTTAAATAAGCACGTTTAAAAATGACATCTTGAAAGATTGAAAGAAATATGACCTCGGAAAGCTGAGAGGAACTTCCAGAGTTCATCTACATATTACCTTCCTACGTTGGGCTGTTCTCTTAAAGCCATCGTAGCAGAAGTTTGGAGAAACGAGGAGACTTTCTGAAGTGGTGCTGTTTCATAGCTGTGTGAAGGTTGGCGGGCTGTTGAAGTTCGCTGAAGCTTAGTTGGGTTCTTCTGTAGAATGGGGAGAAAATGACCTACTTCTGTAGCATGGCACATGCTAGTCAATCAAGTGTGTTTGTTCTGAATATAAAGAGGTATCGCAGGAGGGCACACAACTGAGCCAGGGAGACGCAAGCAGGAGTTCAGGCCACACTTGCCCCTCAGCTGGACACCCTGGTGCCCGGCATAACCTAAAACCCTCTGCAGCAGCCAGGCTCCAGAGGTTAATCATCTGCCCCCATGAGGAGCCAGTCTGGAGAAGGGCAGGGCAGGAGGCAGTACTGGGACCATCTGGGTGCTTGGTAGGGACCTAGAACCTCCAGAAGGTACATACCTGCCTTTTTACCTTCTGGCTGATCTTGCTTTACACCAATGCGTCTCTGTTCTCATTACATCATTAACAATGTCATATTAACATACTTGGTGAAAGAAATGGCAACCCACTCCAGTATACTTACCAGGAAAATTCCATACACAGAGGAGGCTGGTGGGCTATAGTCCATGGGGTTGCAATAAATCAGACATGACTGAGCACAGAACAGCATTAACATGCCAGCTCAAAGGTGTCACTCTTGGAGAAGGTGCTGGGGAAACATTTCTGTTCATACTGGTCTCTAGCCTCCACCTTCTGCCTGCTTCACAGATGTGTTCAGTGGCTCAGTTGTGTCCGACTTTTTGCAACTTCATCAACTGTAGCCCACCAGGCTCCTCTGTCCATGGGATTTTCCAGGCAAGAATACTGGAGTGGGTTACCATTTCCTTCTCCAGATAATTGAAGCTTCATAGATAATTGGAGCATTAAATGAGACTACAATTTGGAAAACAGCTAGAACATGACCCCAGCCACTGAATTTCTTTTTCTGTTTGATATTTCTGCAGGGTAGACTCTAACATCTATGTAGGCTTTCTCCTACTATTTTCTGTTCCAGGGGTTTCCATGGTAGAGTGCTGGACCCCAAGAAATATAAAGGATACCCTATTGAAATATGAGATTAAAATGAAAACTTTATATTTATTTTAAACCTAAAGGAAAAATAAGCTTTCTAATATTTGGCTGATGGATTGGCAATACTTTATGGTTATAATTATAAATAGACATATGTGAGTGAGTGAAAGCCACTCAGTTGTGTCCAGTTCTTTGTAACCCCATGAACTATACAGTCCATGGAATTCTCCAGGCCAGAATACTGGAGTGGGTAGCCTTTCCCTTCTCCAGGGGATCTTCCCAACCCATGGATCGAACCCAGGTCTCCCTCACTGCAGGCAGATTCTTTACCAGCCAAGCCACCAGGGAAGCCCATAGACATATATATGCCCACAAATGGACATGTTTAACACTTTTTTTCTCTGATACAGGTAAGTGATTAAAATGTTTGTTTGAAGACATTCTCAAACATTCTTACACCACTGTAGTCATGGAACGCTCCGACTGCAGTCACATTTTTCTTCCCTGCCTTCTTCTGATTTCCATAGTAAATGGTAGTCCCTGGTATATCTTCTAGTCTACAGAGCATTTATATATCTTTATAAACAAAACTTCCTCTCTTCCCCCTAACCTCATTCTTTCATTGTTATCCACATAGGATATGGGAAGAGATAAGCTTTTCCCCTAAAACATGTATAACTTATAAAAGGTAATTTGTTACTTAGGATGAAGTAAAATTGAGATCTTTTTGGTTTAATCCTAGAAACTCAGTAAAATAAAATAAGAATGTGGGTTCTGGGTCCAGGTGGCTTGGGCCTGATGACATTAAGCAAGTTACCAAACCTTTCTGTGCTTTCATCTCCTCATCTGTGAAACTGGGGAGTAAAAAGAGTAATCTGCCTCATCAGGTTAAGGTGACAAAATAAGTAATATCTTTGACATTTTTGGAATGGAATTGCATATTAAACACAACAGAAAGTTTGTTGCTGTCATCACTGTAATCACTGTTCTTATTAACTTTATCCCTAGGAGAGATCCACGCCCAGAACTATGAATTGGAAGGACTAGCGTGGGTGTCAGTTCTAGATTCATCCACTTTCTCAGCAAATATATACTGGCCGTCTCCTATATATCAGATACTCAGCTAAGGGCTGGACGCACCACTGCACTGTCAAACCTTGTACAACGCTTCCCTCTAGGGGGCTGCATCTCCCACGTCAACAGCGTGTGGTCCTATTCCTCCTGCCGTAACAGTGCACTTCGTAATAGACTCAGCGTATACTTAACGTGTTCTTCTTCCTGAAGATGATTCCTCCGGGTTGGTTCAAAGTGTAGTTTGCCTCATCCTATCTCATCTTTGGGAAGAAAGTGTTCTCTCTTACTGAAATTGCAATCTTATGAGACTGCTGGACTTATTAGGGCTTAATATGATTTTCAACAAACTGAAGCATTAGTAGGGGAATAGAAGTTGATGTGATATTTTGTGTGAAAAGCAGCAAGTTTAGACATAACTATTTTACTATGAAACATTTCTATAGTCTTTCATCTCTCTCTGAATAAATAGCTTTTATAAAAGCATAGTAAATTCCCATTTTATTAAAACTAGTCGTATTCATCTATGCATGACTAGGTTATGGGTAGAAAAAAAGAGGAAATGATAAAGACAGGAATTTCTCCTGTATTTCCTCCTTTTAATCCTTTTATTTCTCATACAGAAACTAATATAATGTTGGGAGCCATCCAGTTCAAGACTGAATCTGATAAGAGGATGTACTTCCCAGACCAATGACTGGTTCCCCAAGGCTTCAGTGAAAGAAGAAATGCAAACTTTTGTAAAATACGTGAAATGTTCTTCAAATATTTGTCATGAACTGTTCCATGTCCTGAGAAAACTGCTCCATTTTGTGACATGAGTTAGATGTGGCAAACAAAGATATGCATTTCATTTTCCCAACCTGTGGGCTAAGAATAAAAATCTCGGTGCTGGAATTGAACATTGTATTCTCCAGGCAAAGGAAATGGACATTTATTGGATGTTATTGCTGCTTTCCTTCTCACTAATGACATTATGAAAGCTCTTTGAGTAATATAATTTGAAAATATTATTTCTGTGTTTCAGGTCATGCAAGACAAGATAATCTGCCTTCCGAAAAGAGTACAGCCTTCTCAGAACCACTCTTCCATTTCAAACGTCTCTCAAGCAGTGGCCAGTACCACCCCACTGCCTCCACCAAAACCATCTCCTTCTAACCCAGTCACTGTGGAAATGAAAGGGCTGAAGACAGATTTGGACCTTCAGCAGTACAGCTTTATTAACCAGATGTGCTATGAGCGAGCCCTCCACTGGTACGCCAAGTATTTCCCATACCTGGTCCTCATTCATACCCTGGTCTTCATGCTCTGCAGCAACTTTTGGTTCAAGTTCCCTGGCTCCAGCTCCAAAATAGAGCATTTCATCTCAATCCTGGGGAAGTGTTTTGACTCTCCCTGGACCACGCGAGCCTTATCTGAAGTTTCTGGGGAGGACTCAGAAGAGAAGGACAACAGGAAGAACAACATGAGCAGGTCCAACACCACCCAGTCTGGTCCAGAAGGCAGTCTGGTCAACTCTCAGTCTTTAAAGTCAATTCCTGAGAAGTTTGTGGTTGACAAATCCACTGCAGGGGCTCTGGATAAGAAGGAGGGTGAGCAGGCAAAAGCTTTATTTGAGAAGGTAAAGAAGTTCCGGCTGCACGTAGAAGAAGGTGATATACTCTATGCCATGTACGTTCGTCAGACTGTGCTTAAAGTTATAAAATTCCTCATCATCATTGCATATAATAGTGCCCTGGTTTCCAAAGTCCAGTTCACAGTGGACTGTGATGTTGACATTCAGGACATGACTGGATATAAGAACTTTTCTTGCAATCACACCATGGCGCACTTGTTTTCAAAGCTCTCCTTTTGCTATCTGTGCTTTGTAAGTATCTACGGACTGACGTGCCTTTATACGCTGTACTGGCTGTTCTACCGCTCTCTGAAGGAGTACTCCTTTGAGTATGTCCGGCAGGAGACTGGAATTGATGATATTCCAGACGTGAAAAATGACTTTGCTTTTATGCTTCATATGATAGATCAGTACGACCCTCTGTATTCGAAGAGATTCGCGGTGTTCCTATCCGAAGTGAGTGAAAACAAATTAAAGCAGCTGAACTTAAATAATGAGTGGACTCCAGATAAACTGAGGCAGAAGCTGCAGACAAATGCCCATAACCGCTTGGAACTGCCTCTCATTATGCTCTCTGGCCTTCCAGACACTGTTTTTGAAATCACAGAGTTGCAGTCCCTAAAACTTGAAATCATTAAGAACGTCATGATACCAGCCACCATCGCGCAGCTAGACAATCTCCAGGAGCTCTCTCTACACCAGTGCTCAGTCAAAATCCACAGCGCGGCGTTGTCTTTCCTGAAGGAGAATCTCAAGGTCTTGAGCGTCAAGTTTGATGACATGAGGGAGCTGCCCCCCTGGATGTATGGCCTCCGGAACCTGGAGGAGCTCTACCTGGTTGGCTCTCTGAGTCACGATATTTCCAGAAACGTCACCCTAGAGTCTCTGCGGGATCTCAAAAGCCTTAAAATTCTCTCGATCAAAAGCAACGTTTCTAAAATCCCACAGGCAGTGGTTGATGTTTCCAGCCATCTCCAGAAGATGTGCCTACACAACGATGGCACCAAGCTGGTGATGCTCAACAACCTGAAGAAGATGACCAATCTGACGGAGCTGGAGCTGGTCCACTGTGACCTGGAGCGCATCCCCCACGCCGTATTCAGCCTGCTCAGCCTCCAGGAACTGGACCTCAAGGAAAATAACCTGAAATCCATAGAAGAGATCGTCAGCTTCCAGCACCTGAGGAAGCTGACAGTGCTAAAACTGTGGCATAACAGCATCACCTACATCCCAGAGCACATCAAGAAGCTCACCAGCCTGGAGCGTCTGTCCTTCAGTCACAATAAAATCGAGGTGCTGCCTTCCCACCTCTTCCTATGCAACAAAATCCGTTACCTGGACTTGTCCTACAATGACATTCGATTTATCCCCCCTGAGATCGGAGTCCTACAAAGTTTACAGTATTTTTCCATCACTTGTAACAAAGTGGAGAGCCTTCCAGATGAACTCTACTTCTGTAAGAAACTGAAAACCCTGAAGATTGGGAAAAACAGCCTATCAGTACTTTCCCCCAAAATTGGAAATTTGTTATTTCTTTCCTATTTAGATGTTAAAGGCAATCACTTTGAAATCCTCCCTCCTGAACTGGGTGACTGTCGGGCTTTGAAGCGAGCTGGTTTAGTTGTAGAAGATGCTCTGTTTGAAACCCTGCCTTCTGATGTCCGGGAGCAAATGAAAACAGAATAACTTATTTTTGTTCAAAGTTTGACTGAAACATGCTTCTACCAAATACAGTATAAATAATTAGGTAGTCTAATGCCTTTCCTACTTTATTATTATTTTTCTTCTTTTTCGCACAAAACAAAATGTACACAAAGAATGAGTAAGGAGTATGTATTTTTTAATAAAATTTTAATTGTATTTTTTCAATATTAGTATTTTAAAGGTTTATTTGTCCTGGAACCTAATGTATCTATTATTGTTTTCTACTGACAGAGACAGATGGTTCCAACTGTTTTTGTTTGGTTTTTTTGTTTGTTTGTTTGCTTGCTTGCTTATTTGTTTTGGTTTTGGGGTAAATTCTTGTGGAAGGAAGGGAATTTTAAGTTGCATGCTTTTGGTATTTTTTAAATCGATGAAGATACTTTGCCAAGGTCATTTTTTAGCTTGTTTACATCTCTACAGGGTCTTTTTGTTTTCATTGTATGTGTACCAAGGAATCTCTGCTAGTTATTTTAATACTAGCTGCCTTCTGCATTGGTCAAGTATTTCATTGTATAGAAAACTCTTCTCTGGCGTATAAGCTCACATAAGTGCATTGTCATGGACTATTATTTTCAAAATTTTCCCTTGCCTCCAGCAGAACCCTAAATTTTATTCTTTCACATACCTGACAGTTTTTTATCATTAGGCAAGGATTTTATAAGTGAGCAAGGATGATAATCTTCCATGGTCAGCTTGCTTGGATTGGTCATTTATAATTTAACTGATTTACATTTTTACCAACATTTTTAAAATGTTGAAAATATTTTCCTTCAGTGAAAAAGGAAATGCAGAAGCTCCTCCCCTTTAATATCAATGTTGTTATGTAGTTCTGGTGAACAACCTTAGAAAAGATAATTTATTTTAATTAAAATAGCTAATTAAATTTAAACATCAGAATCAGAAGCCTGCTTTTTAGTAATTTAATCATCTTTGATATCTTGATATGTGCATACATCCGATGGAAAAAAAAAAAGTGCTACTAAAGCACCCTGCTAAAGAGCTGGTGCACTCTAGTCAGGCACACTGGTTCCTCTGGGCAGTGTGGCAGTGGTGATCTTTATTCAAATTCTGCCTGTTACACAAACTAATCAATGTATACATATATATATATATTAATCAATCTCCCTCAAGTCTACCCTTGCTATGAATGCTAGTGGTGCAAGCACAGAAACTATCTGTTCTCTTTGGCTTAAAAAAGTTTATCTTATCTAAAATAATTCTATTCCTTTATTTTTTTAAGTGTGAAAAAATAGCTGAATGGATATCACTTAGAAATAATTTTTGCCTGGTGGTCAGCACAGCTTTTATTTTATCTCTATACTAAAAAATCCAACATAGTGTGAAAGTGAAAGTAGCTCAGTCCTGTCTGAGTCTTTTGACCCCATGGACTCTACAGTCCATGGGATTCTCCAGGCCAGAATACTGGAGTGGGTAGCCATTCCCTTTCCCAGGGGATCTTCCCAACCCAGGGATCGAACCCAGGTCTCCCACATTGCAGGTGGATTCTTTACCAGCTGAGCCCCCAGGGAAGCCCAAAATGTATGGGTCTTGGGCAAAAGTTTTCACTGACTATTAGAACAGGAGAACACTATTTGTGGCCTCAATCCAGGAGCAGTGCTATCTATCATGGGAATTTTGTTTCATGCTCCAACTTCACACTCACTGTTTTCAGAACCCTAGTCTGATCTAAGATGGTTTTGTGACTTAACAAAAAAAAAAAAAGTAGGAAGATGGTTTGGGTTTCAAAATGCTGATTTTAAAATTTGCTCCTTGATCCTGGTAAATTTGCTTAATGACACTTCGAGTCATACATGGGACACAGCTCTACAAACTACTCAGCAGATACGTGTACCTCCATTGTATTTTAAACATTATGATACATCATGGGGTAAAGGATTTGGGGAAGAGATGCTTTTCATTTATTGAATAATTTAATCATGTAGACCAAAGTGCTTTGCTGTTTCTGCTCCATGTTTAAGTGTTAGAATGGTGATTTTGTATAGCTGGTTTATTTGGACTTGGAATTGAAACAATATGTTTAAAATAGCAACATGGTTTTACTTCTTTGATAAAATATTCAATTCTAGTATGTTTTTAGGATCTTGATTATGAACCATGAGTTGTATTTAGAGACATAGCACTACCTGTTTTAAACAAACAAACCTGGAAGATTGTCTGTCACTGAACATGGCAAGAATACCCCTGTTGGAAGGTGAGCTTTGATAACTACTGTTAAGACACTGGGTGCATTATTCTTCTGGATAAAATTTATAGTTGTTTTCTATATCACCCTTAAAAAGGGATCTATTCAGGTTAAACATCATATTTATGCTGAAAATCTTTATCTGGTGTTAACTTATAATCTCCCATGGGTTCATAACTGAAGTAAGTCACTAGAAATTAGTCTTTGTGACAACTTGCTCAAATATCAACATAATTTTATTTACTTAATAATTTCACAGGTTGACCCTAACCTAAGTTCTAAATAACATCCAGTAAATCAGTATACTTCTGAGTTTATGGTTTAACTAGGAAGGAAAATTCATAGATGTTTGTTAGATTTTATAAAAATTCAAAATGTTCTAACTTCATCTTGAGTCTAAATTTTCCAACTTGACCCTTTTAAATATTGTATATTTTTGTTCACATTCTTAAGTAAAAGCATTTAATTACTCTTTAGCCGTTAAATGGGAAACTCAGGTAAATGAACTGCTGACTTTTCTAAAGTTCTTTAATGAATCAACTCAGTGTTAAAAGGGGTATTTACCTAATCCTTTTCATATTTGTACAAGTGCTCTTGCTAAAAAGGAACACCTAGCTCTATTTCTCCAACTTCTATAAGATTCATGAGAAACTGCTTGTGTAAATATAAAAGCATCATACGTACTCAAGTCCTATGGCTACTGGACACCCTTGGTGAGTATGCTTTTTGGTCAGTTTTAATGGTTAAGTATAGACCAGTTGTTGACGGATGGTCCGGTTGAAACACAGCATTGGAACTCACCTAAAAAGACCACACCTCAGAAAGCTAGTTATTTGTTGGGTTTTCACTCACTTTGTTGTGTTTTTAGTACAATGGTTTCTAACATGAATGTTCTTGATTCAGTGAAACCTGTTATTTACACTGGTAAATTTTCTGATTGTTCACCTTCCTTTCCCCTGCCTTAGGTTTCCCATGGAGTTAGTGCAGTGAGTTCTAACAATTTCCATAGCATCCCATGTGCAGGCACTACTTTTTCAGAAAGGCTTGGAAAATAAGCCTGCTGTGAGTATTCTGTTCATTTATAGGTGCCTCTGAAGCCATCTTTACAGAGAGGGGCTTAGCAACCTGAAGTATTCCGTGAGTTACTGGGGATGAACAAAGTTCGCGTTTTTGCAACATACTATCTTATGATTTCTGTTATAAGAAAGGGAAGAAAAAAATATTTACATCTGTTGTTACCATTCCCCCCAAGAGTTTTGCTGTGGTTTATGTTCCTAATTCTAAGAAAAGTTCATTTTTTTAAGTAATGTTTTACTCTCTAATGTAGTGTAGTGATAGTCACTCAGCCATGTCTGACTCTTTGCTACCCCATGGACTGTAGCCCACCAGGCTCCTCTGTCCACGGGATTTCATAGCAAATACCTGATCAGTTGTAGTGGTATATTTATTATACTTAAACAGTGATCCATCTTTATGGAAACTGCAGTATTTAGTAGTAAAGAGATAAACTTCAAGACAACTTAAATTTGTTTAGAAACTAAATTGATTCAGTTTGCTTTCTCCTATGAATCTTGAATGTGATAATGCTATTCAAGCAGTTCACATTTTTGGTAGGATCTCAATAACTCAGGGTAGGTAGGGTTCCATAGCAAAATAGCACAGTTATTAGTGAGGGGAATGCCTCAAGGGTCTGTAAGATTTTCTCTCTCTTTTTTTTTTTTTTCCTGTCTATTCAGACACATTGTAAGGAAACTTGGACAGTCTCAGACCTGCCATTGATTTTTCAGATTTAGGCCTCAATGACATGCTTCTAATACAATTTCCTACCAGTCTTTCAAACGAGCTATCTACTCTTACTCCATCTTCTCAGAGATTTTCACTGATAAAGGTAACATGCTTAAATTCATTTTGGGGAGACGGGGAGGAGAGAAGCTCTCCTCCCACGCCAAGGAATTTTTTGGTTGTTGTTATTAGAAGACCTTAAAAAGGGGTATATAACTTCAAACAGTTTTTTGGTCCTCTTAAATAACAGTCCCTATGCATGGTTTTGGATATGGTATAAATTTGCTTTCTGCTGAACATTGTTCACTCTCCCATATGAATCTGCCTATTTAATGAATATTTTTTGTGGGGTTGAAACTCAATGCCTTATGTGGTCACTTAGATTTCCTTTTGCTGCTTGTTTCCTCTTACTGTATATGTTCAGATTTTGTCAGTGCTGGCAAAACCTCCAAGACTGTCAAGAAAATGCTTGAAAGTTGATCTGTCATAGTGTAAATTCATGATTCAATGTCTTAATGTTATTTGGCTATGTAGTACATAGGAACAGAAAATAAATTAAATAAAATCGTTTTTGTAATTTAAAATTGAGATCAGTCCCTTTCTTATTTATTTGTAGAAATCATGTTTCTCTTTTGCATTCTCTTGTGGTTTTGCATATTCTGTTACCAAGGCTCCCTGTACTCTGCAGGAAATAGGCTGCATGCATTTTTTTCACTTTGTATTTGGCTAGTTTCTGCAATTGTGACTAATGATTTCCTTCCTTAATTCTCTGCACTGCATCTACCTAAGGTGCCCCTGGAGTTTCATTTGGGTCATTAGTGCCTTGCTGTGTAATCTGGAGTGCAGTTTCTGTGTATTTGCCAGATCAGACTGTACAATGGCTGTCCAGCCCAGCTCTCAGTAAATACTTGTATGGTAATCATTGAGTCTACTTAAATCAGAATGGTTCTGTACAACTAGAAGGACTTCCCTAGTTAAACACACACACTCTTAAGCATAGGGAAGTGCTTAATAAAATAACTTTATGAACCCACTTATGCATAAAAAAATTGTGACTGGTAACTGTGATGCTAAATTATCATTTTACAGATTTTTCTGTAGTTGTTTATGACTCAATTATTTCACTGATAATCTGCTGATACTCCTTTGGGAAAGAACTGTTGAGATGAGGAGAGATTGTGAGTGCGACGAGAGGGGCCTTGCGAATATGTGTACAGAAACTTGGAATGATGGGAGAGCGCTGGAGAAACTCCAGAGACGAGCTGAGATGGGCAGCAGAGCAGAAACATCTCGTGATTCCAGCGCAAGTTGCACAAAGAAAAAGTTTCTGTCCACTGCCGCTTCCTACCGCCCCATCTTCCAGTCCTTTCATTCATATAGAAAATTGCGATAAACACTAAAATTAACTCAGTTGTTTCAGTTAGCAAGGTACAGGATAAGCACTTTGATTTAGATGGAGAGATATATGAAAGTCACTAAAATAAGTAGGGTACTTAAACAGCCATAGCACCAGGCCTGTGTGTTTCTGAAGGTATATTTGAATATCATTCTAAATATCCAAGCAGGAAAAAGTGAAAAGCTCTTCATAAGCTGCATTATTTTTATGTACAAATCTTTGAACACAGGTTATAATTTAGGTTTCATATTTAAGCATTTGTGAACAAATCAAGGTTCGAGTAAACATTTATGTGATCAGGCATACCACAGTGATGACATTTTCAGAGTCTGGATATTTTGCATAAAAATCACAGCACTAGGGGACTTCCCTGGTGGTCCTGTGGATGAGAATCTGCCTTGCAATGCAGGGGACATGGGTTCAGTCCCTGGTTGGGGAACTAAAATCCCACAGAGTGACTAAGCCCATGCGCTGCAAGTACTGAGCCCAGATGCCATAGCTAGAGTCTGTACACTGCAAAGAAAGATTCCACGTGATGCAGTGAAGAATCTGTATGCTACCACTGAGACCTGACTCAGCCAAATAAAGAATAAATAAATATTTTTAAAAACAAAGCATCAGGCAAAGATTTTATCACCAAACAACCAAGCTGGCCATTCTGATTATTGTGATTCAGGGGTATCTCTGTTGTAAAGCTTGGAAACAATTAGAAGATGGACTTTCTCTTTATTTTATTAGTCCTTTAATTAATTTTTTGAACTGAATAGTTGATTCACAGTGTTGTGATAGTTGTTACACAGCAAAGTGATTCACATATAAAGATATTGCTGCTGCTATTTAGTTGCTAAGTCTTGTCCGACTCTTTTCCAACCCCGTGAACTGTAGCCTGTCAGGCTCCTCTGTCCATAGGATTTCCCAGGCAAGAATACTAGAGTGGATTGCCATTTTCTTTCTCCAGGGGATCTTCCCGACTTAGGGACTGAACCTGCCTGTCTTGCTTGGCAGGTGGATTCTTTACCACTGAGCCACCTGGGAAGCCCCAGATCAGTTCAGTTCAGTCGCTCAGTCGTGTCCAATTCTTTGCGACCCAATGAATCGCAGCACGCCAGGCCTCCCTGTCCCATCACCAACTCCCAGAGTTCACTCAGATTTGCGTCCATCAAGTCAGTGATGCTATCCAGCCATCTCATCCTCTGTGGTCCCCTTCTTCTCCTGCCCCCAATCCCTCCCAGCATCAAAGTCTTTTCCAATGAGTCAGCTCTTCGCATGAGGTGGCCAAAGTACTGGAGTTTCAGCTTTAGCATCATATGGATATAAAAAAATATATATTCTTTTTCAGATTTTTTTCCATTATAGGTTATTAAAAGATATTGAATATAGTCCCCTGTGCTATGCATTAGGTCCCTATGGAATTAATTTTATTTCAACTCAGGTTACATCTAGACATCACCATTAAAAAGTATTTAGTTCCATTCTTATTAGTATAATATGATAATTACCTGATCAGGTAATACAGATCTTGGGAAAAGTGACACAAAGAGGCCACATATAAGTTTTGCATTTTATATCTCTTCCATAATTCTTCTAAGAAAAAAATCACCTCCTCAGCAGTGATTTTGGTATAGGGATAAACAACATTTTTATCTGAATTACAAAGTTCTTGGGATTCCATTGTAATTTCACATAGACTATCTGGAATAATTTTGTTAAAATCATACTCTAAGTAACATTTGAACAGCTTTCAACTTGTCAGGCTGATTTAGTCCAAGAATAAATAAAACCAATACAAGAACATGAAGTTACATCATTGTAAACTTGAGAAATAAATGTCCACAAATTTATGAAGTAGTAGGTGTGTTCCATTTATTCTATTGAGTTATATATATAAATTATAGTTCTTAATAATTTAAATTGCTTCATGAAAAATACTTTATGATGTAGCCAGTCTCAACAAAAACCCAAGGCCATGTACATTAATGACCACTAAAGTGGTGTTAAAGAAAAATTAACCTTGATACTTGTTAGAATGGTAAGAAAGGCTTTATTTAGAACTTATTTATTTATTCAAGGTTGTTTCTTAATTCTCCCAGGTTCTAGCCTCTGGTAATGTGACCTTTAGACTTTCTTGGAAGTCACATTCTGAACCTTAACAGTATCAGCATGTTCAGAGGTTGTTTTATGCATCCAGAAACAAAGACAGGATGCTAACTGCCCTTACTTTGGTGAGGAATTGTTTCCCTGCTTTGGTTGTTTTTTCAAATTGAAGTACATTTCATTAACGATGTGTCGCTTCAGGTGTACAGAAAATTGAGTGGGTTAATGTGTATATATACACTCCTTTCCAGATTATTTTCCGTTATAGGTTATTACAAGAAGTGAGGAAGTATTTAAAATGAGCTCATGCTTGTGAAATTGGAAGCTAGAGATTCAGCTTCAACCAAAACCATTCACTCTAAGCATTTAGCTATATAAATATTTTGTAAGTCCAGATAACCTCTCAGAGAAATTGAACTGGTGTCTAATGGAAAATATGAAAAATGTCAGAGGGATTAAATACCTGGTTTATTTACATAAGGCTTTTGTTTGTTATGAGGGCACAGGGAATACAGGTGTGATTGACTTAACCAGGAGCCTCCTGATGAGGGATGCTCAGTGCACTTTCTAAACTTCAGGCTGATTCATTGCCCTTCAGTTCTATCAACAATGTTAAAACCATCAAATCTCAAAAACTAGCTAGATCATTATTTTCAGAAAACTTCTCCTAAGTCAGAAACTGATATAATAAACTAAATAAAAATAAATGATTTTTAAAGAGTAACTACTAGTGACTATCGAGAGCTTTAACTATAAATCTGATCAAGAACTCACATCAAAAATGCCTGAAAGTTTACTGCAAAACCTTGTAGAAAATGCTTGTAAGACAGAAGTTGCATTCTAGGTTGTTTTAAAATATTTAGACTCATAGACATTTTTTTCTTATGTGTACGAGGAGGAAACAAACATACAAAAATGTGTCTAGGACTGTCTAAATGCTTTAAATAGACATGACAATAAAGGAATTATCAATAACCTCAGATATGCAGCTGACACAACCCTTATGGAGAAAGTGAAGAGGAACTAAAGAGCTTTTTCATGGTGAAAGAGGAGAGTGAAAAAGCTGGCTTAAAACTCAACATTCAAAAAACAAAGATGGTGACATGTGGTCCCATCACTTCATGGCAAATAGATGGGGAAACAGTGGAAACAGTGACAGACTTTGTTTTCTTGGGCTCCCAAATCACTGCAGATGGTGACTACAGCCAAGAAATTAAAAGACGTTTGTTCCTTGGAAGAAAAGCAATGACAAACCTTGACAGTGTATTAAAAAGCAGAGACATTACTTTGCTGACAAAGGTTCGTCTAGTCAAAGCTGTGGTTTTTCCAGTAGTCATGTATGCATGTGAGAGTTGGAGCATAGAGAAGGCTGAGCACCAAAGAGTTCATGCTTTTGAACTGTGGTGTTGGAGAAGACTCCTGAGAGTCCTTTGGACTGCAAGAAGATCAAACCAGCCAATCCTAAAGGAAATCAATCCTGAATATTCATTAGAAGGACTGATGCTGAAGGTGAACCTCCAATACTTTGGCCACCTGATGTGAACAGCCGATTGATTAGAAAAGACCTTGATGCTGGGAAAGATTGAAGGCAGAAGGAGAAGGGGAGGAGAGAGGATGAGATGGTTAGATGGCATCACTGACTCAGTGGGCATGAGTTTGAGCAAGTACTGGGAGCTGGTGAAGGATAGGGAAGCTTGGCGTGCTGCAGTCCATGGGGTCTCAAAAAGTTGGACACAACTGAGCAACTGAACAACAGCAATTGATTAGACAGGGATTCACAGGTTGTTAAATATTCATTAAAATGTCCCTTCTATCTTCAATCCTATCCATCCAAATCTAATTTTGGCTCTAATACTAAGATCCCAGAGATATTTTAAAAGAAATTTAAGACATTAAGAATTTCTCTCAACACTTTCTACATGCCTCATTATCCAGCACACTTACCAGTTGTACTATGATTATTTTAAGACTTACCATGTCTCTTCTTACAGAGTTGTAGTTCCAATGATTGCGGAAACCAAGACCTAATTTATTTTTGTATTTTTCTAAGTGCTTCTCATTCTGACTTCTATGAAATGAAGAGATCTTAGATGATAACTGAGGGTTCCAAGGTTGCTATTTCAACAGGCAGAAAGTATACAGCATCACTTTTTCTGACCTCACTTCTGCCATATTCTATTGGTGGTAATGGTTGTTCAGTTGCTAACTCATGTCCAACTCTTTGCAACCCCATGGACTGCAGCACGCCAGGCTTCTGTGTCCTTCACTAGCTACCGGAGCTTGCTCAAACTCATGTCCATTGAGTCAGTGATGCCATCCAGCCATCTTATCCTCTGTGGCCCACTTCTCCTCTTGCCCTCAACCTTTCCCAGCATCAGGGTCTTTTCTCTTGGTTGAAATAGTTGTAAATCTTGTCCATATCAGGGGCAGAGGAGTGGGGACATAGAACCCCACTTTTCGATGGGAGGAGCATCTATGTCTATCCACATACATGGAACAGGAGATACTGTTGAGACAAATCTGAGAAAAATATAATCTGACACACTACCCACACCATCCTCTTCAACTATTGGGCAGCACCTCTCTACTGCTGATTTTCACTGGCACTTGTAGCTAAGAAATGCAGGATCCATAGAGGCCAAGCACACTCACTCACTAACTTCCCGCAATCTGTCAGTATGTCCAGTGATTATTGTAAAAAAAACTAGAGAATTGAGAAAACTGGCATTTTCTTCACTTCTTTGTTTCTAATTTCTTTGGGAAAGCTGGGAGAGCCTGGCAGAATTTCTACTATGAAATAACTGGATGAAAGCCATCATTTCATTTTATTGAAATCGAACTTAAAGATCATCAGCTTTTTGACCGAGTATAAGCAAAGTGCATTCAGAAATTTTATTTGAGATCACGTTTCTCCCAGTGTTAGCCAAAAGTTCCTCTGTTCCTCAGAGATGTGTGTGTACACTACACACGACATACCCCTGGTCTGTGACACAAACTCTTAAGAGGAAAAGTCCTCTCACTCTATGGGGGAAGGCAATGTGCTCCCTTTGTCAAGTTTCTCAGTTAATGTTCTTTTCCAGGCATAGAAGCCTTCCTCCCACCCTAGCTCCCCGCCTGACAAAGCCTCACAGTGACTGCAGGACAGGCAGCAAAAACAGGTCTATTAAGCCTCTGGCCTCTTGCTTGCAGCAGCAGTCTCTGTTAGGTCCCACCCTTCTAGCTCAGGAGGAACATTTGGGGGCTGGAAAAGTTTTCTAGGAATTAATTACTCATGAACAAAGGGACCAGAAAAGTCTCAGAGATGTTTTCCAGCAGACAATTTAAGCTAATGACTTGCAGCTGGGCAGCCTGCCCTGCCCCAATTGAGGTGGACTGTCTACGTGTTGCTGCCTTAAGATCTGCGCTCTCCCTGGTTATGTGTGTGCCCAGTCATGTCCAAGTCTTTGTGGCCCCATGGACTATAGCCCGCCAGGCTCCTCTGCCCATGGAATTTTCCAGGCAAGAATACCAGAGTGGCGTGCCATGCCCTCCTCCAGAAGATCTTCCCAACCCAGAGACTGAACCCATGTCTCTTGCATCTCCTCCACTGGTAGGCTTCCCTTGTGGCTCACAGTAAAGAATTTGCCTGCAATGCAGGAGACCTGGCTTCAATCCCTGGGTTGGGAATCGTTGCTTTGAGCTTCACTTCTTTAACTATTCCTCCGGTCTTCAAAATGTCCTGCCTTTCTCCTTCCCTCTGAAGATCCCAAATCTCCAAGTTTAATCCTCAGTCCTTCATCCCTCTTCGTTCTTACCTCAGCCACAGCGGTCTCATTTACTTTCGGGGCTTTGCAGGTCTTCTAGAGCCACTCACAGATCTCTGCCTCTAGTTACCCCTTCTCTTCTGTCTCTCACTTCCACCTGCCTTCTTGGCATTTCTGCTTGTCCTGTCAACTGAAGACATGTCTTAAATGTATCTAGAGCAAATCTCGTTGAAGCAAAACTGGTCAGGGCAACAGCCTCCTTCATGGGTCTCCCCACAAACCTCTCATCCCTCCATCCTCGCTTTCTCTTCTACATTGCTAGTTTCCCAAAGTGTGGTTCTGATTGTATTGCCCCTCTGTTCAAAAATCTTCTCACTGTCTTCTTAATACAGCCATAGAATTCCTTTCATGATCTAACACAATCCAGGCCTCACCGGTATTTCCAACACAGGCCCTGTTATCCAATATGAATTCAAATTGTCACTCTTTGTAGACCTGCTGTATGACTTTGGGAACGTGCATGTGAACTCTCTGATGTCTGTTTGTGTTAAAGATATCCATATTTTGGTCTTTCCCAAGAAGCTCCAAAATGTTACATAACAATGCTGGTACCAATTCTGTCCTTACTAAGTTGTAAATTTCTTTTCTTAAAATGTATTTTATTGACATATAGTTGATTTATAATGTTAATTTCTGCTGTACAGCAAAGTGATTCATATATTATATATTTCAAATATATATACACACATTATTTGCTGTATTATTTTCTATTACAATCTTATCACAGGATATTGAATGTAGTTCCCTGTTCTATACAGTAGAGCTTGCTTATCTATTCTATATATAATTGCTTACATCTGCTCATCCTAAACTCCCAATCCATTCCTCTCCAGCTCCCTCTCCTACTTGGCAACATGAATCTGTTCTCCATGTCCATGAGTCTGTTTCTGTTTCATAATTTCATTTGTGTCCTATTTTAGGCTTAAATACAAGTGATAGCATATGATATTTGCCTTTCTCTTTCTGACTTACTTCACTTAGTAAAATAATCTGTAGTTCTATCCATGTTGCTGCAAATGGCATATTTCATTGTTGTTTGTGGCTGAGTAGGCTTCAGCAATATGTGAACCAAGAACTTCCAGATGTACAAGCTGGGTTTAGAAAAGGCAGGGAAACTAAAGATCAAATTGCCAACATTCATTGGATCACAGAGAAAGCAAAGGAATTCCAGAAAAACATCTACTTCTATTTCACTGACTACGCTAAAGCCTTTGACTATGTGGATCACAACAAACTGTGGAAAATACTTCAAGAGATGGGAATACCAGACAACCTTACCTGTCTCCTTAGAAACCTATATGCAGGCCAAGAGGTAATAGAACTGGACATGGAACAACAGACTGGTTCTAAATTGTGAAAGGAGTACAACAAATCTGTATATTGTCACCCTGCTTATTTAACTTATATGCAGAGTACATCATGTGAAATGCCTGGGTGGATGACTCACAAGCTGGAATCAAGATTGTTGGGAGAGACATCAACAACCTGAGATATGCAGATGATACCACTGTAATGGCAGAAAGTGAGAGGAACTAAAGACCCTCTTGATGAGGGTGAAAGAGGAGAGTGATAACACTGGCTTGAAATTCAACTTTCAAAAAACCAAGATCATGGCATCTAGTCCCATCACTTCATAGCAAATAGAAGGGAAAAAGTGGAAGCAGTGACAGATTTTATTTTTCTTCAGCTCCAAAATCGCTGCACACAGTGACTGCAGCCATGAAATTAAAAGACGCTTGTTCCTTGGAAGAAAAGCTATGACAAACCTATACAGCGTGTTAAAAATCAAAGACGTCATTCTCTTAACAAAGTTCCATATCATCAAAGCTATGGTTTTTCCAGTAGTCATGAGTGAGACTTGGACCATAAAGAAGGCTAAGCACTGAGGAATTGATGCTTTCTAATTGTGGTGCTAGAGAAGACTCTTGAGAGTCCCTTGGACTGCAAGGAGATCAAACTAGTCAATCCTAAAAGAAATCAATTCTGAATATTCATTGGAAGGACTGATGCTAAAGCTGAAGCTCCAATACTTAGGCCACCTGCTGGGAAGAGCTGACTCATTGGAAAACACCCTGATGCTGGGAAAGATTGAGGGCATATGGAGAAGGAGGCAACAGAGGATGAAATGATTAGGTAGCATCACCAACTCAATGGACATGAATTTGAGCAAACTCCAAGAGGTAGTGGAGGACAGGGAAGTCTGGCATGCTGCAGTCCCTGGGGTCACAGAGTCGGACACAACTTAGTGACTGAAAAACCACCACAACAAAGTATTCCTTTGTATATTCATACCACGTCTTCTTTATCCAGTAAATTTCCTTCATAGGTTCTCACTGAACCTGGTTCCAATCAAGATAAAGACAATCTGTACTCCTGAAATCCTACTTGCACATTTGAAATTCTACTTGCACCCGCAGCCACAAATCATAGCTATTTTCAAGGTCTCTATGATACAACCTAAAGTTTGATAGCCAGAAAGTAAAATGAAATGACAACGTAGTAATATTGCAGTCAACCAAATGACTGGTTAGCTACATGGTGGAGCAGTTAGCAGGGACTGTGAGAAGAAGCGGGTAGAATTAGGGAAGGAAAGCTTGTTTGCTTTTCTAGAAAGTTCAGATGCAGAAAGGTAACTGGAGATATGGGAAGGAAGGGCTAGAGTTCAAAGGCTGGCTGCCTCATAGCATGTGAATTCAAACCAGAGTTTATATCTCATCTTGGCCACTGTCTGGATGTGTATATTGGGGCAAATCCCTCAGCTCCTTGAGTCATAGTCTCCTCATCAAAAAATGGGTGAATGTTAGGGGGAGGGGTACACATCTTAAGGGCTGTTGTGATGATTAGCGTGTGATGTGTAAGACACGCTTAGCTCAGTGCTTGTACTCAAGAAATCTGCTAATATTGCAATGACTATGGACTGAGCTCTGGATAATGTAAAAAGTAGTCTACAATACTGCACACTTTCCTAAAGTCAACACTCATTTTGCATCTAGAATGTGCTAGGCATTGTCTTAAAGGCATTGTCCTTTGCCCTCAAGGACCTGGAGCATCCCAGGAGAACCGCAGATAAGCAATTACCATTAGGCAACATGCTGAGCAGTGCAGCAGGCATGTAAATGCAGCGAGTCACCCCTTTTTATCTTCAGGGGACTGGGTTTGTGGACCGTAAAAGCCCAGAAGGCTGGAAATAGGAAAACGGTTTATTTGGGGTCTGAAAAATTGCATTTCAGGAGACACAGATTCAGGTAAAGCCAAAAGAGTATTCCAGGGAAATGAAAGAGTCAGGGGCTTATAAAGACAAAAGCCATGAGGCTGTTTTCTGACATAAGAAAAGAAATATTTGTCCTTAATGGCTGACACCAGTTGTTTTAAGGTAAGTGTCGAGTAAGCATCTTGAGTTTCTGGCATGCGTTCTGGTTGCCTGCATTAAGACAGTAGTAGTCAAAAGGTCTGATTCTACCTAGGAGAGATGAGTACAAGCCACAGTTCCTCAGTGGCTCCACAGCTTCATTTAGAGAGCTCTCTTAGCAACACTGGTGTCATACTGATTTTCCTTTCACAGCACCAGGACCCCTTGCAGATACAGAAATCTGTGGCTGTTCAAGTCCCTTATATAAAATAATGTGGACTAATTTGGCCTCTGTATCCACAGAACCAACTGCAGTACTCTGAAAACACAGGCACTTTTTCTAACAACAAGCATTTTCTGAGTACATTACAGGGACCAGACATTATTCTAGGTGCTGAAGGATCAGAAATGAATATGATTCCTCTGTTTAAACAGTTCATAATCCAGTAGGAAATGACTGGATTGTTTCCAATAGCTACAGTGTGTACTGAGATCTCACCTAGATGTCCATTCACACTACATGTGAGCACAGAGAAGATGCAGTCAGATTCACCTGATGATAGGAAGGGTTTCAGGAGGTGAATCTGAACTGGGTCCAGAAGCAGGTGATGCCCAGGCAGAAGTGAGAGCACTGTGGGGAAAGAGATTTCCGAGTGAGCATGGAGGTCTCAGAGACATGTGACATCATTGGAGGGCTTAGGAGCAGGGAAGGATCAAGAACCTTTGGAGTGATGGGAAGTAAGGATGGATAGATTAGCTTGAGGATGCCCTGGATATGCCACCAACACCAGAGAGCTCTTTGGTTTATCCTTCAGATGGTGGGAAACAGGAAGGAATTTAATCTACCCTCAGTTATATTCCAAGCCTGGACAATCTTACAGAGGCTGACTGAGATCTTCCTCTCTGTTTTCAAATCCTTGTGAAAAGAAAAAAAAAAACTACCATCTGGTCTTGAGGAAAACCAAAGACTGCAAGGAAAAGCCAAGTGTGGGCAGACTGACAATGCCCAGAGCAAATTTGGCCGAGCACAATGAGACTCAAGCAGTAATGTGTTGCTTTAACTTGTCCTTGGCACTGGGACACCTCAGGGAAACCACCCAGCCGACTCAATCTCCTTTGTCCCTGCCTCTTCCTCTCCTTTCACACCCTAATTTCTTCCTTTGCTTTGCTGCCATTTTTTTTTTTTTAATAGACCAGCTGATTGCAGGAAACTTGCCCTGTTCAGAGTCTGGAAAGTCATAACGGAAACCACTCAGTTAAACTGAACTCTGAGTAGTATTCTCAGGGCAAAACTTCTCCCTCTGCCTCTGCCTCTTGTGGTTTGGGGATGCTCATTTGGAGGTGCCACTGGTCTCAGGGCACAACAGGATGTACAGCTGTACCTGCCCACCCTCTCTGAAGCCAGCGCCCGGCTGAGCCCAGGCTGCCTGCTTGAGTCACTTGGGCTGAATGGCCCAGACCAGGAGATGCGGAGGAAGACGTGGTTAGACTCAGCCAAATGTCCTTGTCTGACCTCTGCTCTTTTTCTGTCCCCAGAGGAAAGGTGGTGCTTTCCTGCCCACAGAACTTAATTTCCATTTCCCCATTCCTTACCATGCTGTACTCCTGTCCCACCTCTTGGGGAGAATGGGATTTGGTGTTTCACATGGACAGCACTCTGCAGAATCCCCTTTTGCTCAAAACCAAGGGCTTTGATGGGCCTACTGGGAAGACTATACGTTGAAAGCCAGAGGTTATCCCCCTTCTCTGCTGGTTCCATTTCTTAGTCTCTTTGCACTTCCTTCCTCCCTCAGGGTGATGCTCGGTTTCTGGCAGATCCCCATGAGCCAGCCACAGTGGGAGCATCTCATAACCCGTGTTCACCCTGACTAGACCAGGGGAGCCCCCAATCTGATCTCAGCCGGTGAGGCAGCAGCGAACAGTGGAATGAGGCAAGATCTTAATTCCCTGCTCAGGAAATAAACCTGGGTAGCCTAGAGGAGAACCAGGAATCCTAGCCACTAGACAAGCAAGGGCTAGAGGATAGAAGCTATTGTTGCCCTGGATCTCAGCCCCAAGTGAAAAATGTGTTTATTATGGAGGCAGAAACCGGAAATGCAGCTACAAAGTTCATTATTAGAGACATAGCACAACAACAAGTGGGAGAGCTCACAGAGATGCAGTTTGTTTAGTTACGAGAGGAGCGAGGCAGAGATACACACCCAGTGAGAAGAGGAGGAGTGCAGCAAAGACACACGCTCAGTCGTGTCCCACTCTTTGCCATCCCCGGACTGCAGCCCACCAGGCTCCTCTGTCCGTGGGGATTCTCCAAGCAAGAATACTAGAGTGGGTTGCCATGCCCTCCTCCAGGGGACCTTCCTGACCCAGAAATCGATCCCACATTTCTTGCATCTCCTGCACTGGCAGGCAAGTTCTTTATGACTAGCACCACCTCGGTAGCCCAGCAAAGAGGCGGTTAAGTCATTTATATAGGTCAGTTCTTCTGGGTCTTTGTCTTCCTTCAGGCCAATTTTCTGGTTTCTTTTTCCACACCTGACCTACCCTGGGACCCTCCCCTGGGACCCTCCCCTGGGGTGCACATGCACCCCTCAGCCAAGATGGATCTTGAAGTGAAGCCTTCTGAGAGAAGCAAGCCTCACTATGGTCTGACATTGGCTACAAAGTGACAGTCATGTCTGACTCTGCAATCCCAGAGACTATATAGCCTGCCAGGCAAGAATATTGGAGTTGATTGCCATTTCCTTCTCCTGGGGATCTTCCTGACCCAGGAATCGAACCCAGGTCTCCTGCATTGCAGGCAGATTCTTTATGAACTAAGCTACTAGGGAAGCCCCCTGGTCTGGCATTATCCCCTGACTTTTGACCCACGAAGAGCCTTTCTGGGCATGTTCAGCATCTCCCTTGTCCCAAAAGAGGGGAGAGTGGAGATCCCTTAATCTTTTACTCAAACAGGGTTTTGCTTCTCTTTTTCCTTGCTATGACTATTACCTTCAGGTGTTTACAAGAGACAAACACTGACTATTTACCCTGTTTTTGTTGTGTTGTTAATTCCATTTTGGAGGGCAAACAGAAGGCTGATTGTAAATGCCTCAACTGGAGCCCATCTAACTCTTATCTCAGGAAATGCAAACAGGAGGCTAGTTGTAAATGTCTAACCTGGAGCCCATCTCTCTCCTGCAGCAGCTCTTCCAACCACTTTCAGGCCCAGAGGAAGCACCACCCCTCTGAGTGTGACTCTACTCCCACAGCAACCGAGGGACCAGGTGACACTGCTTGGAAGTGGGGAGGAGCTTATGCCCGCAGGGTTTACTTGAACCAAAGTAGACCCAGGGATCCTCCCTGTTATGGATCATTCTGAGGCTCAGTTTTTAGGTATGCCCTGCCAGAGCTGTGCCATGTCACCAGGAAACCCGCCAAGTTTCATTGTGAAGCTGTGACCAACTCGTTAACAAGTACTCACTTTCCTCCTTCCCTGCCTTGCTTTTCTTTGTCTCTCACTTTCACAGCTTTGCCGTTGCACCTCCCAGAGAAACATTAGCAGGTACACTTTACCTTATGCTGTTTTCTAGGGAATAACACTGACCCATTAATTTGGTTCGTTTTTTCCTAAGTTGGCCTGGGCAGGTTTTAATCACCTCTTCCCTCTAATACCCCAAAGAAGATTATTTCTTGCTTCTGTCTTGGAGCAGAACACATTCAGATGTGTAGATCCCTGGAAAGCATTTGGTCAAAAGGAGAGCCATCACAGCACTATTAACAAGAGGGGGGAAAAAAGGAAGTGGAAACAATCTAAGCTTCCCAAACTGGACAGTGTTATTTTAAATGATAGATAGACATTTAAGATAATGTTGCAGACATTTATTGACAAACTTATTTATGATTGTTAATTGAAAAAAATTAGATCTAAGCACAGTGTAATCTCACTTTTGCAAGAAACAAAAAAAGATTCTCTCTTTGTAGAGAAAAGCTGGAGGAAGTCGTATGTCAAATGCAAACAGAAGTTGTCATCTGGTGGTGGGTGAGTTCTTTTTAAAAAAATTTTTTTAAAGAAGCTGGCTCACATAGTAATGGAGTCCAGCAAGTTTTTAGGAAGGGGACTCAGGTAAGAGCTGATGTTGCCATCTTGAGTCTGATGGTTGGAAACTCAGGTAGGGTTTCTGGGTAGCTGTCTTGAAAATTCCTTCTTCTTTTACTTCCTTTTTTAATTTGCTGTACTTCCCATCATGTAGGATCTTAGTTCCCAGACCAGGGATCAAACCTGCACCTCTGGCATTAGAAGAGTGGAGTTTTAACCACTGGACTACAAGGAAGTCTCTCCTTTGTTTTTTATATGTATCATTATTTTAAAGTTTTCCTCTAAGAAACATAATTAATTGTGATTTTTTTTTAATTTAAAAGGAAAAAAGCACCCTGGGCCTGCCTGGTGCTCATAAATTCACATTCTCCAGCAATAGTCTGTCATTTTAGAAGAAACCAGAGATGAGGATCCCAGAAACACTCTGGAAGATCAAGGATAACAGAGAAACTTTTATTTTTGGCGAGAATTATTAAGAGGAAGTGCTTTGCAATTATTCCAACGATGTATATTTGTTGAAGTTTGAAAGTAATATATCCACCTCTCTATCAAGAGAAGGGTTACAGTATTGCTGCTGTAACTCTCTTTTATGAGGCGGTTCATAAGGCATGACCACTTGTTTCATTACTTTATTATAATTAATAATTTTACTCTTCCTGAAATAAATGTATTTTTTCTTAAATACTTCTATTGATATATTTTTTTCAGTTCAGTTCAGTTGCTCAGTCGTGTCCCACTCTTTGTGACCCCATGGACTGTAGCACGCCAGGCCTCCCTGTCCATCACCAACTCCAGAGTTTACTCATATCCATTGAGCCGGTGATGCCATCCAGCCATCTCATCCTCTGTCATCCCCTTCTCATCCTGCCCTCAATCTTTCCCAGCATCAGGGTCTTTTCAAATGAGTCAGGTCTTCACATCAGGTGTCCAAAGTACTGGAGATTCAACTTTAGCATCAGTCCTTCCAATGAACACCCAGAACTGATTTCCTGTAGGATGGACTGGTTAGATCTCCTTGCAGTCCATGTGACTCTCAAGAGTCTTCAACACCACAGTTCAAAAGGATCAATTCTTCGGCACTATATCTTTTTAATTCTTGATAATTTCTAAGAGTAAACCATCACATTTGCACGGGGTGGGACAAATGGGCAAACCACTTATTCAACATATACTGAACTTTGTCCATTTTTCAGAAACTAAGCTGGGGCCTGGGGAATCAGAACTGGAAGACATCCACTCTTCCCTCAGTGAGTTGGTAGGGAATAAGGATCACCAAACTGACATTGCTGTTGACTGTTGTGGGCATTCTATGCCCAGGTCACAGAAGGACAGTCTGGATTGTGAGTGGTCAGGAGACACTTCTTTAGAGTAGGTGGTATCTGAGCTATATGCTGAAGGATATGTGGGAGCTAGCTAAAGAAAAGGAAAAGGACATTCCAAGCAGAGGTTAGAAGATGCAGAAGTGAGCAGATCCAGAGACTGGAAAAAGCTAAATCTGTTGATCCCTGGTGTCCAGAACTATCTGTGATGATGCGAAAGTTACTATATTGGGGCTGTTCAAAAAGGTAGCTGCAGGTGACATGTGGATATCGAGCAAGTGAGGAACTGAAATTTTAATTTTATTTCGATTTTTAAATTTAAATAACCACCTGTGGCTAGTATGATTTTTAAACCACTTTTTTAGGGAGTGATTGACATCCAAAAAGCTGTGCATAATTGATGTATACAGCTCGAAAAATTTGGAGAGCAGTGTACATCTGTGAAATCACCACCACAAATCTATGCCGTAAACACATCCATCACCTCCTAAAATTTCCATCTGTTCTCTATTTATTAGTCTTTTGTGTAGGCAGTGAGAATGCTTTACCAAAAGTCTAGTGTGTATTGAGCAGCATAGCTCTAGAAGAAATCTGCTGCTAGGCCGTGTACATTGCTTTTTTCTAGTAAATTTCATTTTCACCCTGAAGGTAAATAGGAGTCACAGCAACATTTCAAAACAGAATAATTACTTAGGAGAAACTTTATATGCAAATTTGGAAGGAAAGTAATTTCACCTTTCATATAGGTCTAAAAAAACATAACTTTATGTTGTTAAAAAATATATGATTATCTGACTTCCTTGATTCCTTTTTTCTTTTAAAATATTTAATCAGATGACTTTGTTTGGGAGGGGCAGGGAGAATAGCGCTTTCAGTTGTTTCCACTTTTTTCTGCCATTTGTGTTTCTCTTTTATATTCAATGTTTCAAATATGGTTTGTATTTAATCCCGACAGTTTTTAACATGCATTCACTTTCCATGACCCTCTTAGAGAAGGTGACAGAAAAGAAACGCGTTGAACAAACATAGCCATAAAATTTATCTTTGGAAATGATCTGACAGTGGAAACTGCCAAACAATTAGGTCACCTACAAACCAATAAGTAAAAGGATAGCCATCTCAATAGGAAATTGAGTAGATGGCATTAATGAGCCATTCCCTAGGGCTCGCATACAAATAGCCAATTAAACATGAAAAACAGCACTCAACCTTACCAGTATTCAAGCAAGTTTCCATGAAAATGAGGTTCCCATTTTTCAACAACCAAACTAGTGAAGTTTTATTTTGAAGACTGTCTATCATTGAGGATGTAGATAAACAATTGGTCTCTTAACCGTCTTAGGAATATGAATTGGTACATTCTTTCTGGAAGCCAGTTTTGCAGTATTTTAGCCAAAGACTTAAAAAGTTTAAGCCTCATCAGCCAGCTATCCCATTTCTGGGAATTTGCCATAAGGCAGTAATTGGGGTTTCTTGCAGAGATATATGTACAAGGCCATCTAGGTCTGTATTACATGCAATAGTGAAAAAAAGCAACCTAACTGTAGTTGGTTTTATTAACTAAATCATGATAGACTTATTAACTAAATCATGTTACATCTACACGAAACTGGACACTACATAGCCATTAAATGCCACGTTCTGTATGGATACTCATCTGCATGGAGGCAATGTCTGTGATTTATTTTTAGTGGAAATAATATCTACTCTCTATTAAAATGGAAGATTTACATTGAATATAAAAGATTGTGTAACTAGAAAAAATACTTGACAGATAGTCACCAAAATGTTAGCTTATCGCTTAGTAGTGTGATTATGTGTGGTCTTCGTATTTTTCTGTTTCTCTATATTTTATAATCTTCTACAATGAAAGTATATAGCATTTAAATAGAAAAACATTTTTTAGGTTGAAGCTGTTAATTAGGTGGGTAGAGTTCAATTGTGACAGAAGCAATTGAAAGAATGTAATTGCCACACTCCAGCTTTGCTAGATAAAACAATTAAAGTGCTGGCAGGCATGTACTAGTCTAGACTTATACACAGTAGAGATTTTAAAGAGGCTGAGTGATTTTGTAGTCCTTTCCAGAAGCTTTCCCTGCTGTTGGTAGCAGCAGAAGTGCTTTGATTAATCAAGATAAAATGTTTTCAACCAATGACAGTTATGAACATGAGATGATCCTGCAGCCAAATAGGTGGTTGGTTTATAAAAAGAAGGGATTTTCCTGTTGTTGCATGCGTGCCAAGTTGCTTCAGTCATGTCTGACTCTGTGTAACTCTATGGACTGTAGTGTAAGGCAAGTGCAGAGAAAAAAAAGAGAGAGGTGGGCAGTCAGGCAAGGAAAGGCAAAATTTATTAGAGGGAAAAGAGAGGATGACTGGCTCTTAAGGAGAACCATCGTCCTCACTTTTTGACAGGGTCTTTGTTATACCCCATCAGTGAAAAATTCTCTGAAGGGATGCTTAATTTTTAGCCTGTCATTGAGTCCTTGGTCACATAGCCAGAGGTCTGGAATCTGGTGGTCTCGAAGCTTTGAGAAGATAGGCATCAGTGAGAAAACAGAATGTCATTTGGGCAATTTGGTCAGCTTCAGGGATCACTGTGATTTTATTCTTCATTTGTGAGGTTAACATGATGAGCCATCTTAACAATGAGACCCCATGTGGGCCCTATCATGTAGCCTGCCAGGCCCCTCTGTCCATGGGATTTTCCAGGCAAGAGTACTGGAATGGGTTCTCCTCCTCCAGGGGATTTTCGAAACCCAGAGATGGAACCCACATCTCTTATGGGTGCCTGCATTATCAGGCAGGTTCTTTACTACTAGAGCCCCCGGGAAAGCCCCTACCCCCTTGTTAGGTTCTTCCTAAAATTTTAACCCAGACACATCTGGAAAAGAAGAGAGTGGAAAAGAAAGCTTTAACCACAGACCAAATAACCAGAACTTTCAGTGAATCAGAAATTCATCTGCCTTTGATTTTTAGGAGAAAATGGAAAATCACACAAAAATAGCGACTATTAATCCTCAAATAGTCAACTGAGGATTTCTCATAACTAACTTTCAGTACATTTGTCAAGGATTTATCGATTCAGACTTGTCTGCAGACTTCCCGCATCGGTATTTGTCATTCTATCCAATGAAAACAATTCCAAATGGCGAATTTGGAATTCCAGAAGTATTTTCATTATCAACCAAAACAGACGCAATAATGTTCTATACACTCTACTTACTGCTCAGAAGGAAGTGAGAAAAGGAAGGTAGGAAGGAAGGAAAGGAGGGAGGGAGGGAAGGGAGGGGAGGGATGGAGGTGGGGAGACCATATTAGACTGGGAAGATTAGATCTCATCCAAAGAACGACATATTCCTGCTGTGGTCAGATACTTAAGAGTGGAAAGAAGAAAAGATCATCTATTTCTAAAGTGTTGTGAGTGGGTAATGGGGTTTGAGCTTAGAAGCAGAAATGAAGGATAGTTGACTGGCAAATGATGGCAACTATGGGTCTCAGCACATTATTCTGTTGAGTTACTATTATGTGACCAAGGCTGGGTGGGACCAGAACTGGGTTATACATGAGTCTCAGTGTATAAGAAAAGACAAGGACAGTATCAGAGTTGAAGAAACATACCTGCTTTTAATAAGTACATTTTAGATCATTTCATTCAGTAGATGCTATGGCAGAGGCAGTGTAAAATGAATGAGCAATTTCACATTTTTGAGAGACAACACAATAATCTAAGCAGAGTTCATTTAGAAACTGCTAGATTCTTGACTCCTAAGAATACCTGGAACCAGTTCTTTTTTTTTTTTAATCAAACCAGTTGATGTTCATGCATATGCATGCAGCCCTAACATGCGGCCCCCCAAAAAAAAATCTCCCTCTGGAGAACTGGCTTTCATTTACCTTCCTTGGGTCCAGGTCTCGGGTGCTATGGTCTCTGACACCCTGCTTTGAGCTGTATGTGCCCTGAGCATTGGTGCTCACCTGAAGGAGACTTGGCTAATCTGAGATTCCCGTTCTGTATATCCCAGGATTTTGACCCCAGCTAGTTCCTGGAAACCTGACTTCCCGCTCAGCCTTCTAATTTCATGTTCTACTAGCTGCCATGCCCAGTAGCTGAGTGTGTCTGGGTGAGGCAGTCACACTTCAGATGTGGTACCCATATTGATGCTGCAAGTATCTCAGCCAGAGGTATAGACCTGCCTTCACATTCGTGCTTCATGGGTGGAGAGGAGGATAAAGGGCCAATGGCAGGCTGCTGGCAGGTAATGAATGACATGGCTCCTCACAATTGAATGCCTTTCTCCCTACCTCTTTTCCTAACTTATCTGTGGCTATAGATACCTTGTAGTGTATAATACTCATGTAACTTCCATGAACGTCAGAACTTGCATCCCCCCAAATCTGATGCTTAGCACATAGTTGATGTTCAATAAGTATTTGTTGAACGAATGAACGTGAATAATGTATGTGATCACTCTTACCTTATATCGCTTCCTCAACACTGATCACCTGGCATGAATTTCCAAACCCTGCCCCCATTGATGTTTACCTTTACCTGAGGAAATGAGTAATATCTGCTCTTGGGTGAATTAGTTACTTACTGTAAGGGCCTTTCACCAGAAGTCAGTCCTCTTAAGCAAGGCTGTTGTCTGATGGACCACTCTGCTTCTGCTCACAGCCCTGTCTGTATGAGAAAGAAGACAGGCTGGATTCTGGGCAGTCTTGTAGCCCAGTTCCAGCAGAGCATCTCAGGCAGGCAGAGTGAGGGCAGGGAGCTGCTGGTGTCCTATCTGTTCTTGCTCCAGGCCCAGATTCCCGTCTGAAAATGAGAAGACCCCCGACCTCATGGCTAATTTATCCATCAGACAGAGACGGCCTAAGGTCCATGAAACTTTTTAGAGACCCACAGAAAATGCTTTCATTTTCTCTTAAAATCAGAAGAAAAGGGAAATGGCAACCCATTCCAGTAATCTTGCCTGGAAAATTCCATGGACTGAGGAGCCTGGTGGGCTACAGTCCATGGGGTCGCAAAGAGTCAGACACAACTGAGCAACTTCACTTCACTTCAATAATGATTCCAGCCTTCATTATACTTATTTTTGTACCAACACAATCATAAAATAACATTCTTAATTTTTTTTTAATGGAGGAAGGAGTCCATGAAAATCACAGTGCCGAGCAGAAGAGCAGACTCGCCAAGCCCTGTGCTGCCCTGGGAGGGCTGGTCCCTCAGGCACCTTCCCAGAGAGAAGCCCGCTCTTCTGTATGAAGGCAGAGAGGGCTTCAGAACAGCCCCGGCCTCCTAAATAAGGCACATCCCAGTCCAGTATACACTCTCCCCTCACTCCTCGAACTGAAATATGGGGAAAAGCTGCATGATCTCACCCTTCTAAAGAAGACAAACCCGGAAGTGACTCCATCCCCTGACGCTCAAGCAGAGAAAGCTCATCGATGACGTCACCTCCTTTTCCCTCAAAAGTCAAGCATAAGCATGACCTTCCCTCAAACCCGGCAGGAAAGATCAGGCATGATGTCAGCCGACCCCCACCCAGCTGGCCGATGACTCGTTTTCACCCCGAGGACGGAAGACGGCATCTCAGAAGTGACTCTGCCTGGAGGTGTGGGTGTCTGGCTGGCCGCTGCTTCCTCTCGGTCCCGGGCAGGCCCGTCTGCCTAGAAGGCAGCCAGGAGTCAGTGAGGAGTCACACGAACCGTGACTCAGCATGTGGCAGCAGACAGGAATTTGTTCAGGGCTCAACATCCAATAAGGAGTTTTCAGGCAAGTCTGGAGGGCAAGATGAGCCAGCTCACAATGAGAAACTGAAAAGCAAAAAGGGGAAACCCAGGACTGAGAAATTCCTAGAAAAATAAAAAGAGCGTAACCTTGGCCAGGAGAAGGGTGCTTGAATTGACAGGAATATGAGGCAGGGGCAGCCTCAGACCTGCAGCAGCTCCCGGCTCTGCCAGCACTCAGGAAGCCAGCCGTCTTCAGGTCCAGTTTGCTGTATGCCCTTCTGACCTCCTGTGCAGGTGCTGGGTCCTCCTTGCAAAGAAGGACAGCCTCAAGAAGGACAGGACAGCCTAAGTGTGCATCAGGGCCTCAGCACCCAGGGAGCAACAGTGTTTGAGTCTGCAGCCCAGATTTTACACAGAAGAAGGGAACAGGACACGAAGAAAATAAAAGATTGTAAATAAAAGATGGAATGTCCATAGTGGGGAAGGCTGGTGGATGGGAATGGGGAGGGGTGGGAATTTTCTGTACTTTCCACTCAATTTGCTGTGAACTTAAAACTGCTCTAAAAATAAAGTCTATTTTTTTTAATTGACTGAGATTTTTTTTTTTTCTTAATCTGTTCTGTGGCCATGGAACCCCAGGTAGCATCATGCAGAGAGGTCCATTCTAGCTCAAGAGGGAGACCAGTAAGCAAGCTGCCTAAGCCATCCTGACTATAGGAGCCACAAACAATGGAATTTTTCCTCTTTCTCACACTTTGAGCATAGCCCCTGCTGACATAATTCCTTAACTCTGTACAATAATTTCGCATTCTAGAGCTAGGAAGAAAGTTATAGCAAATGCTTCTGGAAGAGATAGACTCTGGTATAAGAATAGCTAGTAGATCTATTCCTGAGAAAAAGTTATTCTATTCTAAGCCTCAGTTTCTTCACCTGTGAAATGGGGATAACAGTATTGTCCGTCTTCAGAGATGTCATGCGGACCTACTTTCAGGTGTGCCATCCACCCTGTTTACAATCGCCACATCCTCCCCTCCTCAATGCTCACCAGCACTTCCTAGCACCCTCCTTCATTTTACTTTTCTACAATGCATGTATTTATTTATTTTACAATGCATTTACCATTATCTTCATACCCTTTAAATTCTCTTTATCACCCTTTGGGATGTAAATTTCATAAAGGAAAGGATTTTTGTCTGCTTTATTCCATATCCCCAGCACCTGAAACATTTTCTAATATGTAGTAAGTTCTATATAAGTATTTATTGGATAATATTCAATTTATGTGAAGTGCTAAGCAAAAAGCCCTGCATATGCCCTGTGTGTAATACACATTAACTATCTTTATTTTATTTTCCATGTTGCAAAACAGTAAAGACTGATGAAGTTCCAGAGAGGAGAAAAAGGGATGCAAACAAAAGAGAATTAGGATTCAGGGACATAAAAACAGACTTCCTGAATGGCACAGTTTTGCTTTGGGTTAGGTCTACAGATGTGGATATGTGAATGGCTTCAGGCCTGGCCCCCTAAACAGCACAAAGCGCCCACCATATAATGATGAGAGATTGTGTCTATCTCAGAGAGCTTAGAAAACAACATATGTGTGCTCTTTAGCCAACTATTTCATCTTTTTTTGATTCTTAGAGCAGAATCTGCTTTGGGCCAGTTGGAATTTTCACTACAATTTTCATCACAAGCATTACATACTTTCAGTATTTCATTGGATGCTTAAAAGGAAATATGAAGAATTGTTCAAAACTAGCTCATTATCCATCCCACAATAGCACCATCAGGAGTGTGCTGGGCTGTAAGCACCAAAGCAAAAGCTCAAAGTGACATCAAAGCAGAAGGCTGGAGGTACTAAAGCAGCTGGATCTGAGCCACGACACAGGAGAAAAAGAAGCATCCTCAATAGATACCAAGCTATCAGGGCATCCTGACCTGGCACATTGATATTCTATGAGCCCACAGACTGTATGTGGCCAAAATCAGTGAACAGCCTGCCTCCCATCTTATTGGAAAGTTGGTTCTTTCAAAACGTGCTTCTATCTCATTTTGTAAAACACACACACACACACACACACACACACACACACACACCACAAATCCTCTTCTATCAAGCTCAGTTTTCTCATTGAAATACTCTGCTGATCTTCAAAGGGAAAAGGAGAAACTCTTCAAAATCATGATGAAGTTACCATTGTCTGAGTGCTTTGGGAGAAGTTTGCTCCTCTCAGCTCCCACCTTCCTCACATGGAGGTGCACTCAGGCCCCAGACAGGAGGGCCAGGAGCTGAGCTCCTCTATGGGTTAATCTGCAAAGTCTGGGTACACCACCCTGCCTCGCCTGTCCCAAATGAAAAGAGCACAGGAGACAGCTACAAGCAGGTGATGCAAGGGGCGAAGCTACACTCCCAGTGCCTTTGTGCAAACTGTAAAAAGTTGCCTCTTCCAGGCCCTTGGATTGAAAACAGTTTTTATTCCTCAAGGTTGGAGCACTTGCGAGAGAAATAGGGCTATATTCCTCCTTGCTTGGATATCTTTGTGCAGGACAGAAACTGCAAAAGCACACTTGGTGGTTGGCTGTGTGAGAAGGGAGTATTGGAGAGCTGGGGTCACGAAGCGATGAGATCCTTTTCCTTTGCAGCTGGAGTTTAATCTGTGGTTGGATCTCCTCTTGAAGATGCTAACCTCCCAGTCTTTCTCCTCATGCTACCAATAGCACCAGCCCTGCTAGAAACCTATGGTATCGATACTTAATGTAGGCTGAATATCCGGAGAAGGGCGGTGTGATGTCATGGCAGGGCCATGGAAGCAGCTGGCCTGGCAGTGTGGCTTGATAGTGTCAACTTGGTGAGGATGAACTGCCTTTCCCAGAGCTCCCTCCCCTGCACGTGTCCCGTTAGAGTGGCCAGAGGAGATATTCTTGCAGGGGATTTGAAGGGGAGAAGCAAAACAGTGGTCAGTTTGTAGCTCACACGTGTTGCCACTAATCTTCTGAGTCGCCTCATTGGCCCCAAGCAGGTGTCTTTTATTGCTGTTCTTGCCTCCCCAGAGCTCTCCAGTGAGAGAGCAACCACAGCTGCCGCCCCACCTTCATGACCGCATTCCAAACTTTCGAGCTAAGGTCGCTTGCATTCTTAGCTGACAGCTAAATAAAACGACCCCATTCCTGTCAGCTGACCTCCCTCCCCTCCCAGGTAAAATGCCAGCGCTTTCTCAGGGACTTTGAGAGCTAGGACTTTTGCGCGAAGAAAGGTTGGGAGCAGAGTTGGTAGGCACCAGACCAGATTGGTTAGGGAAGTGTTTGGGGTGGTTTCCTCCAAACCCCACCACGACTGGCATTGCATACTCTATTTGGATTCACAATAAAGGTGATTATTTATGATCTTATTAGCAGAGACTATAAATACCTCAAAGAAGGCCTCCAGTGTTTAAATTCTTTTCCAGTCTTAGGAACACGATGGAATACCAAGCAATTCCGACAAGGATGTCTCTCACTCCTCCCTGCCATTTATTTCACCCTCTGCTCCATCCGCACCCTCCACTCCTGACGTCAATTTCTACAGCCTTCCTCCTGCCACTCTTTTCTTTTCCTCTTGCTGTGCTGTCACCCTGTCCTCCATCTATCTTGCCAAAAATAAACAAAAGGGTATAAGCTATCCTAGGACAACTTGACATAGAAAATATGTCTTTTAAAAGTCCCCAAATGTCACGATGAACTCATTGAGAAACCATATGATGGACTGTATTGGCTTTTCCAAAGCCAGTCTCTGGGAAAAAGTGTTGAATACTTGACTCATTCACTGACAACTTGGGGCAGTCAAATAGGGGAGGAAGAAAGGAGAAGGAAAAAAGGAGTAAATAAATGGTTTCTTTTTATCTATAGGTATCTGATTCAGGCGCCAAGGCTCATGAATCTTGGAATACAGTCAGTTACAGTCATGGATGATTCTCCAAAGAAGAGGCCAAACACTGCCAAAACAAAAAGCAAATCTGAACCATCACATTCCTACTGTAATGGATGCTGAGAAATGGATGCAGTACAACCACCCACAAGTTTCCTGGTACTTGCTGCTGTCATTGCAAAAGGCTGGCTCCTTCAAAGTATCATCTCTTGCCCCTGCCAGAAAAAGCCAGTCTTTAAGAGAAACTAAATCCAAGGTCACTTACCTCCACATAAAAAGAATATTTTGTCAGCTGCCAAAATTCATTTTTCTAATGTACTCTTACCCAATAACTTAAGCCTGGTATGCTGGGCAGAGTCCAACTTGGGTAATTCCATCCTCCCAACCAAATTTCCCCAAGGACTTTGAACTAGACACGATATCATTCTTCACTTTCTCGGTTGTGCTCTTATTAATCAAAGTGATGCTTTTTATTTCCAAGTGATGGGGATATGGAAATGGAATTTCTGAAAAGGGATTATTCTTAAGAATTTAGTAATGAGAGGTTCCATTATATGAATTCAGTCAAGTTCTTTGGAAGTCAAGTCTGAACTCATTTATTCAACAAATAATTATTAAAGTATATGCCAAGTACTGTTCTCAGCATTGCTGATGCAACAAGGCACAGGGAAAAGTTTCTGCCTTTAAGAAGTAAATATTAGAATAAGTATATGAGATGAGGTTGAAGTGAGAGGCAAGAATCAGACCATTTAAGCCATGATCTAGAATTTGGATATTATTATAAAGACGTTTGGAGAGTATTGGTGGAGCGATGTGATCATATTTGTTTGTTTGTTTTAAATCAGATCACCGTGAAGGGGAAGAGCCATTATACAGGATATCTGTGGGTCAGGGTCCTAGTCTACTGCTGTTTTACACTGGAATTGATTTATTTGGGGGTCAACACAACCATGTTCCTACTCTCCTCCCTGCAAGCTTTTCAAACAGCATTGAATCTTGTTATGCTCACAGGGCCGAAAGGCCAAAGTTTGGCCATACGGGCCATCAGCAGTGGATTGTTCCATGATGAATGCGGGTTCCCTCTTCCTCTCTACATCTGGCTGTACTTCACAGGCCCCCTTTGGTCATACGGGACCCAGACAAAAGAAGGTAAATGAAGAAACATCAGCTCGTCTCCTCTGCTCCAAGAGCTGCCTGTGCTTTGCCGCAGGTAGTTCAAAGACAAAATCAAGGAGAAGCGTCTATACTTAAAGTGGCTTATTGAATGGTGGCATTCTTAGATAAGCACTACCATTGAAAAGAATCATTTTAAACTTTCTATTTGTCGCCCGCCCTGTGAACAGTGACAAATATAATTGAGAAAGTTGTAGAATCTGGGCATAGAAGGGAACATTAGCGGCCATCAAGTCCAATCTTCCACCCCATGTAGATGCTTCTATGCAGCTCTGACAGGGAGTCCTGCAGTGTTCTCCATCCCTCCTATGTCAGATGGGGGCCAGATGATGGCAGTTTCACTATACACCATTCTGTTGGTTTGGGAAGGTCATTGGTGATGGTACCTACTGACTTATGGTCTGAAGGGCCAAAGGGCAGATAGAGAAAGTCACAGCCTGAAAAGGGAACACCAAATAAACTTGCTAATCTCAGGAGCAAAAGACAGAATAAAGGGCATAGAGCCACATGAGCAGATACATGGGATGCTGGTGGAGGAGAAATAGAGAGTAGGTGAATTGGAGGTGAGCGGGTCTAGAGAAATTCCCAAGGGTTTGTGTGAGTGCTTATGATGGGACTTTTAATACAATTCTCACACACATTTGTACCATTGTGCCAAGTACTTTCAGAGAGGCTGGAGGGGAATCTGTATCCTACTTCTGCTAAATGGTCACTGTCTCACCTGGAAGCCCATTTCACCATTAAGAGGTGGTCTTCCTTCTGACCCGACTTACAGAGCAAATCTAATACTTTTTCTTCAAGACAGTCGTTTGGATAATTAGAAAGAGCTCCATTGTTCCCTTTTGTTACTTCCTGCTTTAGGCTACGCATCCCTAGATTCTTTCAGCTGTTTTGGGATAGCATAATTTCAAGTTGAAAAGGACTTCAGAAATTTAAGTCCAGATCTCTCGTTTACTCAGTCACTCAGTGGTATCTGACTCTTTGCAACCCTGTGGCTCCTCTTGTCCATGGAATTTTCCAGGGAAGAATACTGGAGTGGGTTGGCATTTCCTACTCCAGGAGATCTTCCTGACCCAGAGTTCGAATCCACATCTCTTGTGTTTCCTGCATTGGCAGGTGGATTATTTACCACTGGTGCCACCTGAAAAACCCTATATTAATATATATATGTGTGTGTGTGTGTGATACAACAAAATATTGTTGTTCTGTCACTAAGTTATGTCTGACTTTTTGCAACCCTGTGGACTGTGACACACCAGGCCTCCCTCTCCCTCGCTATCTCCCAGAGTTTGCCCAACTTCATGTCCATTGAGTCAGTGATGCTATCCAAACATCTCATCCTCTTCCACCCTCTTCTCCTTTTTCCTTCAGTATCTCCCAGCATCAGGGTCTTTTCCAATGAGTCAGCTGCTCGCCTCAATAGAGTATTAACTCAGCCATAAGAAAGAATGAGATAACGCCATTTGCAGCAACATGGATGGAGCTAGGGATTATCAGACCAAGTAAGTCAGAAAGAGAAGGGTGCATACCATGTGATGTCACTTACATGTGGAACCTAGAATATGACACAAATGGACCTACCTGTGAAACAAAAGCAGGCTCATAGACATAGAGAACAGGCGTGTGGTTGCCAAAGGGGAGTGGGGGTGGAGGAGGGGTGCAGTGGGAGGTTGGCATTAGCAGACGCAGACTATTATGTACAGAATGGATAAACAAGGTACTACTGTAAAGCACAGGGAACTGTATTTAGTATTTGTGATAAACACAGTGGGAAAGAGTATGGAACAGAATGTGTATCTATGTATAAGTGAGTCACTTTTCTGTGCAGCAGAAATTAACACAACACTGTAAATCAATCATACTTAAAAAAAAAAAAACTCCCCTTTTTGTTTTCAGCTCTTCTCCTCAAAGATGACCTACAGCGATTTTTTTCATTTTCCAGGGTTGTCATTGCTTTAGTGCAGGGATCTACAAACTACAGCCCAGCCCAAATCTGGCTAGCTGCCTGCTTTTATAAATAAAGTCTCATTAGAGCACAGCCACACCTATTCATTTCCAAATTATCAGTGGCTGCTTTCACACTACAAAGGCAGTCTTGAGTAACTGCGACCATGACCACATGGCCCACAAAGCCCAAAATATCACCTTTACAGAAGACAATTTGCCAACTCCTGGTCTAGGGTAAATGTCTGAACTCATCTGAGGCAGACTATGTGATTTCTTTCTGTCAGCTCGTCTATATTTGGATATGCTTCCTCTTTAGCCATCTTTCTTCTGCCTTTACAATTTGATATATATTCTTTCTATGAAAGAATTCAAAATAAAATAGCTGCCTATTATCAACTGTTGACATATATCTTCTGCCCCATGCAGTGTCTCTTCCACATTTGGAAATTTAATAGTAAAGATCATTTATTTAAGGCAGAAAGCACTATTTTTCTCATTTTTAAATCATTCATTTACATTTTATTTTCTTTCCAGTTTTATTGTGATACATGGCATAGAACATTGTAGAAGTTTAAGGCACCCAACGCAATAATTGGATATATGTCTGAATAGTGAAATGATTACAGTAAGTTTAGTTACCATCCATCACCTCTTTACCATTTGTTCTCATTGCTCTACACCTATGTAACAAAGTTCACTGCATTGCCTAAGGTTTTTTGGTAAGATGCCTTTCACTTTCAGCTTCATTTTGCAGGTTATATTTTTGATTATTTATTCCTCTGCCAACGACCCTTTAAGATATGAATTTACCAAAGAGCGCTCTTTGCAGACACAATAATTTCTTCCTTCAGGATTACCTCCACTTTTGTTACCAGAATTCTTTCTGAATGTTACTTATCTATCCAGATTAGATCTCTTGATTATACTGTGAGTTTTTCTTTCTTTTTCCCCAGAAATTTTCAAATGTGATTTTGAGTTTTGAGAGCATGTCAAGGAACCCAGATGTCCTTCCCAAGCAATTCAGATGATTCCTCCTCCCCTTCTATGCTTTATCGTCCAGTTCCCACCTGGTCAAGATTTTGGGTTGAATTATTTTTCCCTCAAAAAGATGTGTTAAAATCTTAACCCCCAGCACCTCAGAATGTTACCTTTTTTTGGTTGGGGGGGGGATAAGGTCTTTATAGAGGTAATCAATATAAGTTAAGGTCATAATCCATAATAATGGTATCTTTATCTCCAACAAAGAGGAGAAATTTGGACCCAGAGACAAACACACCAGAGAGAGAACAGAAGGTGAACTTGTAAGCAGAGATGGGGCAAAGCATCGCAAGCCTGTAAACATCAAAGATTGTGAGCAGAGCCCCAGGATCCAAGACGAAGGGTTAGGGTCTTCCTCCAAGCCCTTGGGAAGAACCACAGCTGCTCACATCTTGATCTTAGACTTCTAGCATCCAGAACCGTGAGATAACAAATTTCTATTGTGTAAGTCACCCTGTTTGTGGGTCTTTGTTACAGCAGCCCTAGCAAATGAATAGTCAGAATCAGTCCAAAGACGTGTGAGTTTGTAGGCTGATTCCAGTGTGAGTTCCACCTCATTTCCCCTGGCTTTGCTGACTTTAGCTCCTCCTGTCAGAGCCTGGGGTCAGCCTAGGAAAGAGCTGCAAACTCAAGGCCTGACCTCAAGATTTGCTCATCTCTGTAACTCCAAGGTGGAGTCTCAGGTCTGACTCTCATGAAGCCATAGAAGTGATTCTGAGGCATGAGTAGCAGGGAGGGCCTAACTCACTTTGTGATGTTTATTCTCCTCCTTGGCCCCACGGCCTTAGCACAACACCTGAGAACGGACAGACTTGCATCCACTGCTAGCCCCAGATAGGATCCAGTGCTCCCAGTGGGCTACTCGGCTGCCTGGAGTTTCCAAGCGCCTCTTCCTTAAACAGATCTAGGTAGGGGTCTGCTATTTCTTCACCCTTGCCAGTCCTTCTTCTGGAAGACCCCTAACTCCAGACCCTGGTCTGGTGGCTTGGCCACTAAGTTCTGAGGACAGGTCTCCCAAATGAGTGTCCCAAATGATTCTTCTCAGTTCCCATGTGGGGAAACTGAGGTATGTTAAGGTTAAGAACCCTGTCCAGGATCACAAAGCTAAGTGATGCCCCTGGGACTTGAACTCATGTAGTCTGCCTCTAGGAGCTACACTTTTCTCCCACTTTTCCTGTAAAGGAAAACAGCTTGCCCACCATGCCAGAAAAGTTTGAAACAGATCCCCTACTATCCATCACTCTGTCTACCTGCTTCAGTCAGATGGCTGCCAGTAAGTCCTTCTAGAGAAATCCCAGAATGCCCTTGGGGATACATCAGACAAAGGCGAGAGTGTTGAGCGCAGGCAGGGGTCAAGGGCTCCCAACCCTGATCCTGTCCCACTAGGAGAGCCTTTCTCAGAAGAGAAGACAGACCAACAGATTACCAGCATCAGCCATTTAAGGACACTTCCCCTGTCTAGTGAAGCATCCAAGGTGCATTTAAAGGGTCTGGGTGGATGTGATTTCCCTCAATCTCTCTGCCTTCACCTGCTATCTTCATTGCTCCAGTTTCTATTCTGCTGAACTTAACCACCTCCACAAGCCACAAAAATAATTTCTTGTTATTGGCCTACAGCTTTTTAGGCATTATCAAGCAGCCTCTATAACCAGGTATAGCTCAAGTGTTAGGCACAGAACACCTTGGCACAGCCCCACCACCCTTCCCCCACCTCTCACCATTCAAGATGGTCCTGACAGGCAGCCTGTTAAGGAAAATGATTCCTGGAGTTAAATAATAGAAAGCTTCTAGAAATCTAGATATGACACTGATAACTGAGAGATTTAAGACTAAGCATAAGACTGGGCGGGAAAGACTCTACTCCACTTTCTGGCATCTGAACTTGCCTGTGATGTAAGTGTTGTCTGCGTGTGTGTTCAGTCACTCAGTCGTGTCCAACTCTTGCAACCCTGTGGACTGTAGCCAGGCTCCTCTGTCCATGGGATTTCCCAGGCAAGAATACAGGAGTGGGCAGCCATTCCTTTCTCCAGGACATCTTTCTGACCCATGGAGCAAATCGGCATTTCTTGCGTCTTCTTCATTGATAGGCAGATGCTTTACCACTGCACCACCTGAGAAGCCTTGTCTTGTCTGGCTTTTGATAAATGCTCCCTTAGCTGATAGTTTATACATTCTCCTACATTGGCAGACAAATTCTTTAAAGCTAGGCCCCCTGGGAAACCCTCAGTGGGAAATGCTATCCCCCAAATAGCAGCTGGGCCAATTTCTACAGACAGCAAAACTGAAAGAAGGAGCCCCCGTGAACTGAGAACTCTCTATAATCAGCAGAAGGAGTTTGGGTCAGGAAGGACAGAGTAATGTCACTATAAAACTCAGGACTCCTCTGTGCATCCCAACAGAGACCCTCTCTTTCTCTGGCAAGTCAGGTGAGAGTGTGATGTGCCTATAAGGTGACTGGACAGAAATGGTGGGAGAGAAGGATGACCATGGTCTTTGCTGCAGTGATGGAAGTGAGCATAGCAAGGAAGACAAGTGATGGTTTAGTCTCATTGGGTGTTATTGTTTCCATAGCCCCAAGCCCCACCCCACAGCATCTGTATCCCAAGCAAGGCAGCTGTGTGCTCTCATAGTCCAAGGAGAGAATACAAAGAAGACACATAGCTGCTTGTTTAGCTCAGCAACACTCCATCTTTGTTTCCTTCGGGTTCCTGCCCTCAGGCCCTGGACATGCCTTTCACCACAGGTGAACTCTTGGGGGGCAGTGGGCACAATGACCACATCAGCTACAGTTTGCATTCAGAAGGAGCCACTGCAATAGAGCATGGCAGAGGACATGTAAGAGGCTGTGTAAGCAATACAGAATAAGGATGAGGGGGAAGGAGCGGGCAAAGAAGTCTTCTTTGAGTTCAGATCAAGTCATTTCTTTAGCCACATCTGATCAAGGCTGTCTGGGGTTCCCAGATGGCTCAGTGGTAAAGAATCCACCTGCCAACGCAGGAGACGCAGGTTCGATCCCTGGGTCGGGAACTTCCTCTGGAGGAGGAAACAGCAACCTGCTTCAGTATTTTTGCCAGGATAACCCTATGGACAGAGAAGCCTGGTAGGCTACAGTCTATGGTGTCCCAAAGAGTCGGACACCACTGAGCTCACAAGCCAGCTCCATGAAGGCTGTCATTAATTCCCTAAGATGCAGGCATTTTAAGTTACAATGTACTTAGGGCCACTCGAAGCTTACTGTGTTGGTATCACATTTAAATGTTAACTGATACAACAACTGTTTAGTTAACTGGATACAGTTCTCATTTCACGTTAGGTTTGTCATTCTCAACAAATCTTTGGATCGTTGATTTCTATAAAATTCAGAGTGAACACCTTAAAAGCACCTGGGGATGCCCCAAACTTTTGTCCACAGTCAGGATGCCCACAATCCGGGGGCAAAGTTTGGACAAGTCGTCATTGTTACCTAATGCTTCCCCAGCAATGCCTGCAGTGGTCTGATGTGATGCCCATCACAGACCCAGTATAATAATGTCACTAAAGGAGCTCACAATACTCAGCCTTGCCCACAGTGAATTTAGAGATTATTTTTTTAAAACTAGTTTGGGATCAACTTATTGATGAGGACAGAAGGGAAACTGAGTTCATTTCATTTGATGTTAACTAAAATGAAGGTTAGGAACTTCTTGGAGGTCCAAGGGTTAAGATTCCAGTCTTCCAATGTAGGAAGTACAGGTTCAGTTCCTGGTCAGGGAACTAAGATCCCATATGCTGCCAGGCCAAAAAAAAAAAAAAAAAAAACACCTCTATGCCTGTGGTGATGGTAGGCAATTCTATAAATATATCAAAAATCATTGAATTGTGCAAGTAAAAACAAGTGAATTGTATGTAAGTTAGTATAACAATAAAAATGAAGGTTAACATACCATGTATCTGGGTCACTGGCTAAAAATAAGATAACAGATTGGAGAACTAAAGTTGTGACAAGGAGGATGTGGTGAGGCCCAAGGGAAGGGTGTAAAGACGGGAGGATCTGATGCCAGAGCTGGTTCCCTCATGGGTAAGAAGCATAAAGAGAATACAGGAGCAGAACAAGGGCAGTGATGGGAAGTTGGAAGGCCTTCAGCAAAATTTCCCTTTCCTGCACCACCACCACTTCTTCCCCTGCCCTCAGAACAGTTCCTAATGGTGCTGATTAGAGATGTATTTCCAATAAGTCCACACAGTCTTCCTTCTCCATCAGAGTGGAGAGGAGGATCAATTTTGCTGCAGGAGACACTTAGTTCTCACAGACTCAAGAATATAACCTACTTCCCTTAAGACACCTCTATTTTGTGTTCCTAAGACAATGTACGAATTAAGAAGCTATAGTGGGCACTAAAGAAGCCAATTAGAAGTACTGAGTCTGTTGAGGAGGAAGAAATCTTTCGTCTGCCCTTCTAGGTTCTTTCTCACTGGTCTAAGAATTAAATTGACATGGGGCATTAACAAAAGAATATCAAACTTAATTTCATACGTATGGGAACCCTGAGGCTTCCCTGGTGGCTCAGACAGTAAACCGTCTGCCTGCAGTGCCAGAGACCCGGGTTCGATCCCTGGGTTGGGAAGATCCCCTGGAGAAGGAAATGGCAACCCACTCCAGTTCTCTTGCCTGGAGAATTCTGTGGACTCAGGAGCCTGGTAGCCTACAGCCCACGGGGTTGCAAAGAGTCAGACACGACTGAGCAACTCCGCTTCATGGGAACCCTACATACATGACAGGGTCAGAAATCCCACATACTTTGATTCAAAGACAAATAAAATGAGGTATGCATTCCATCCTGAGCTAAAGAATGGGATAGAGGCCTTGGGCTTCCAAGGACAAGGAATAACCAAGGAGGGTTATTCACGGGACAAGAAGAAGAGCAGATGTTTGGTAATTAGATGTTTGTTCAGCCATACAGATGGGGCCATGTCAATAAAATTTATCTCTGGTAATGACTCTTTTCTGAGGAACATCCCCAATTCAAATTATTCTAGGTGGCTAAGGGAGGAGCTGTAGTTTCTCTTGAACTTCCAGAATCTCAACTGCCTTTAACTCAAAATAATTCTTACATAAAAGTGACACATTTGGAGGAGGCTTATTCTGAACCCCTCTGGAGAAGGAAATGGCAACCCACTACAGTATTCTTGCATGGGAAATCCCATGAACAGATGAGCCTGGAGGGCTACAGTCCACGGGGTTGCAAAAGTTGGACACGACTTAGTAACTAAAGCACCATCACCACCTATTTTGAACACTTACAAATCTTAATTTCTAGATTCTAGGATGCAACAATATTTATTAATGAATCTTATGCCAACAACAGCCCCCCAACTTTTCCACATGGAGTTTCTTCTCTATAACCAAAAAAGAGATTGTATTGGCTGGAAGTAAAAATATACCTTTAACCAGGTAAGACTTTAGGGCTGTTTTTTAAAAACCTTCTGCTACAAGGGGGAAAAAAAAAAACAAAACTATTATCTTAAAACTGACCCATTAATATGTAATTCCCATCTAAATCTTAGCAAGGTTTCCTGTAGGCCTATACAAGCTTCCAAAATTTATACAGGAAGAGAAAGGCTCTGAACCAGCCAAAGCTGTTTTGAAAAACAAGAATAAAGTGGGAAAATCACTCTTGTCAATGTTAAGGTCTAGTATATAACTGCAATTTGAGACTTTGTACTGCTGGTGGAGGGAACAAGCACATATATTAGTGGAACAGAATAGAGAATCCAGCTACAGAGCCACACAAATATCTCCAATTAATTTTTGACAAAGGAGTAAAAGCAAACCAGTGGAGGACAAATAGCCTTTTTAGTAAGTGGTGCTTGAATGATTGGTCTTAAACCTGACACTACACACAAAATTAACTCAAAATGGGTCATGGTCTTAAATATAAAAACAAAACTATAAACCTTCTAGAAAAGAACCCAGGAGAATATCTTCCTGACTTAGGACTAAGAAAAATTTTTGGACTTGACATCATACCATTATCCATAATAGGAAAAGTGTATAAATTGTACTTAATAAAAATTTTAAACTTTTGCTCTGTGAAAGAGCCTGTACAAAAAGTGAGAAGACAAATTACAGCCTGTGGAAAAATCAAATCTGACAAAGGCTTTGGGTCTAGAATCTTAAAGAACTCTCAGAACTCAACATTAAGAATAAATACATCCTTTAGCACCATGTTTTACAGCATATGTTCTATAGACCACCTGACTTAGGATCTTGGGAGTGGGGAGTGAGTGACAAAGGGAGGGCGTGGTAACATGCGAACTCCTGTGTTGATTCTATAGATTTAGACAGGGCCTGAGAAATCTGCATTCAAAACAAGTTCTGCAGATTTTTTTTTTTTCTTACTAAAATTTGGGAATTCCAACTGCTATTCATCCTAGCAGACTGTAAAGGAAGAACCACATTAGAAAGAAAAACTAACTGGGACTGGGCCACATGTGCCCTGAAGGGACAAACGAAGAACAGGGAATATTATTTCAAGATAATCAACAAATAGGAAGTGTTATGAATAAGTTCTAAGAAGAAGCAACCGCTCCCTAGGTTTATCAGGGTGTGAATGAAATGTTGACAGAGACCCTCCCTGACACGCTTTCCCTTCCACACACGCTCAAGTACACAAGTATGAGGAGAACGTGCTGTGTATGGGGAGACTTGGAAAACACTCTTGCAGTCCTGCTGCTCAAGGGCATGGTGCCCCTGGTTGTGTTTCCAAGCGGATGTGAAGGTCCAGGAGAAAATCTGTTCTCTGAGGGTGGGGCGGGCCTTTTGGCAACTTGAAAAAGTGAAAGTGTTAGTCGTTCAGATGTGTCCGACTCTTTGCCATCCCATGGATTATAGCCCACCCGACTCTTCGGTCCATGGGATTCTCCAGGCACGAATACTGGAGTGGGTAGCCATTCTTCAGGGGAATCTTTCAACCCAGGGAACGACCCCAGGTCTCCTACACTGCAGGCAGCTTCTTTACCGTCTGGGCCACTAGGGAGGCCCTTGCAGTTGCAAGGGAGACACTTATTCCCCAGCTGAACCCTTTTCTTTGAAGCCCGTGTGAGTTGGGCCTGTGGGAAACCCACAGACAGGGCCCCAGCTATTGATGATGGATAAAGGCTTACCTGGGGGTGGGAGGGGTCTGACATCACCTTCTACCACCATTTTTCCCACCCATTTCACATAAATACATACTCAGGTCTAGAAGTTAAGGAGCAGCTCTTTCTCACAACCTAACAAACCTAACCGTGCTTCTGCCTCCACCATTCTTCTTCCAAACCTCCACAGGGAGCAAAAGAAAGAAAGAAAGTGAAGTCGCTCAGTCATGTCCGACTCTTTGTGACCCCATGGACTATAGCCCACCAGGCTCGTCTGTCCATGGGATTCTTCTCCAGGCAAGAATACTGGAGTGGGTTGCCATTTCCTTCTCCAAGGGATCTTCCCAACCCAAGGATCAAACCCGGGGCTCCTGCACTGCAGGCAGATGCTTTATCCTCTGAGCCACCAGGGAAGCCCCACAGGAAGCAAAAGGAGAGCCTAAAGGCAGAACAACATGACTCAGTGCAGACCCAGGTTGAAGCCAGGGCCCTCTAAGCAACTGGTGAGTAAGAGGGGTGTGACCTTATCTCTGGGAAATGTGGACGGGGGCCAGCCTAACAAACAAAAGAAAAAACCACCCAGGGGAGGGTGAAGTGGGTACCTGAAAAAGTGAAGCAGCGCTTAGTAAGATCAAAATCAGCCCAAAGAGATGCTGGGCTGGCCAACTCATCTGCACCTAAGGGCAGGAAGGGTCTCCTGCCTGACCAAGGCACCTGGGCTTCTGAGATGGCCTTGTTGCCCAAGGGGACTGTTGAGTGTCCTCCCGGCTCCCTGTACAACCCAGCTCCCTGGGTTTTCCATCCTTTGCTCATTTGCCACTATTGTCTGTCCTCTTTGTCAAAACTGATAGCGGCTAATTAGTGCTGAAGCCCAGACTGGAGTTCACTTCCGTTCATCTCATTATTTGTTTCTCTTTTGGGCTGAAGCCAAGCAAAAAACATTAACATTCCCCCTGCATGGCAGGCACACACATACACACGCAAGCATGCTCACACGTACCCAATCAGGCATACACATACACTAACACACCTGCACCCACGTGTGTACACACAAGAACTCACCCACACACGTGCACACACATATGTACACATGTCCTCACTTATATAGGGGCTTCCCTGGTGGCTCAGTGGTCAAGAATCTGCCTGCAATGCAGGAGACCTGGATTCTATCCCGGGGTCAGGAAGATCTGGAGGAGGAAATGGCAACCCACTCCAGTATTCTCGCCTGGAAAATCTCATGGATAGAGGAGCCTGGCAGGCTATAGTCCATGGGGTCACAAAAAAGTTGGACACAACTTAGTGACTAAACAACGCTCACTTATATATACACCCTTATACATATGCATCCACACGTGTACACATTTACACACACTTCAAACCTGGGACAGAGAGAGGAATGCAACAACTGCTGGCCCAGCTGAGTGACCATGGAAAGCAGATTCAGAATCTCTGGAGCCTCAGGCCCCTGAGGCCAAGACCAGCTAAGGGCTGCCTCTGGAGTTCCGTAGGCAGCTGTTTCCTCCCCTCCACCTCCTGGTCCCCCACCTGCACTCCCGCCTGCATTCATCGCTACATGTTAGACTCAGTTTCCAGTCACTGTCGATCAAGTGGGAGGCCTTCTAAGTTTCCGTGTCAGTGAAGATCGACTGCTCTAAACCCCGGCTCCGCTGAAGCGTTCCAGGGCCAGCCTGACTTAGATTTTAAACAGCAGAGAAGCCCTCCCTGGGCGCGAGCAGGCGAGGCGGGGAAGCCCTCTAGTGGCCGTGGCTGACGTGACAATAGCCTTTGAGGGCTCAGGGACTCTGTGCCCAGGTCAGTCAGCTCTCCCAGAAGACTCAGGAAGGAAAAGCACAGTAATAAAACATTTAGAGCCTAACTCCTCCCTCTCCATAGCCCCCGGAGGACCCTGGGCACCAAATCCTATCAATTTGCTCTCTCAACAACTCTCCTGTTGCCCCAGCCTAGCTCTGGCCTCATCACCCGTGCTGAGTTATGCTGCCCTGGTCTCTTTCCTGCTTCTCTGCCGCCATCTCTTGTGTCTAATCCTTTCCGCACCTTGTTGCCTAATTTGTCTTCCAGACATTCATTCTTGCCTTCCTTGTTCTTTTTTTTAAGAGTCTTCCTTGCTTCCCCATTACCTACAGTGCCGATTCTCAAAAGGGAGATGCCCTTCCAGAGAGGCATCTCAGTGTCTCAGGACAAGTGAGCAGCATGCCCACATAGATGCTGACGGTATGGATGCTTTTCCCTCAAACCATGCTCATATTGAACCCCTCTTACTGAGGGGAAATTCCTCAAACCTAGAAAAGTGGTGAAAAGATGAAGAATCACAAGTTTTCTGGGTAAAAAATTCAAATATCTCGGCCCTCCAAAATCTGACCTCAGATTGCCTAACATTAATGCTACAGTGTAATGTCTAAGTTAGGGCTAGAATTAGATTATCTGGGTTGGAGTCCCAGGTCTGAAGCTTATCAGTTTTGTAATTGTGTAGAAGTTTCTAAATTGTTAGTTTCTTTACTGTTAAGAAACTAAGATATTTAATGAGCTGGCCCATGGATCAGATTTAGCTCAGTGCTGGGCACATAGTTCAGTTCAGTTCAGTCACTCAGTCAAGTATGACTGTTTGTGATCCCGTGGAGTGCAGCATGCCAGGCTTCCCTGTCCATCACCAACTCCTGGAGCTTGCTCAAACTTATGTCCATAGAGTCAGTGATGCCATCCAACCATCTCATACTCTGTCATCCCCTTCTCGTCCTGCCTTCAACCTTTCCCAGCATCAGGATCTTTTCCAATGAGTCAGTTCTTCCCATCAGGTGGCGAAAGTATTGGAGTTTCAGCTTCAATATCAGTCCTATCAATGAATATTTAGGACTGATTTCCTTTAGGATTGACTGGTTTGATCTCCTTGCAGTCCAAGGGACTCTCAAGAGTCTTCTCCAACACCACAGTTCAAAAGCATTAATTCTTTGGTGCTCAGCTTTCTTTATAGTCTAGCTCTCACATCCATACATGACTACTGGAAAAATCATAGCTTTGACTAGATGGACCTTTGTTGGCAAAGTAATGTCTCTGCTTTTTAATACGCTGTCTAAGTTGGTCATAGCTTTTCTTCCAAAGAGTAAGCATCTGTTAATTTCATGGCTGCCCTCACCATCTGCAGTGATTTGGGAACCCAAGAAAATGAAGTCTCTCACTGTTTCCATTGTTTCCCCATCGATTTGCTATGAAGTGATGGAACTGGATGCCATGATCTTAGTTTTCTGAATGTTGAGTTTTAAGCTAGCTTTTTCACTCTCCTCCTTTCCTTTCATCAAGAGGCTCTTTAGTTCTTCTTCCTTTTCTGCCATAAGGGTGGTGTCATCTGCACATGGTAAGTGCTTATTTATCACTCCCCCATTACAGGTCTGGCACAGGCTTTGCACTATTTAACTCTGGGCTTTAGCTCCTGACATTTGATTTGCCTGGAATGCCCTCTTCTTCCTCTCTGATACCAAGACTCCACTATTGTCTCACGCCCAGCAAATCTTAGGGATTAATACAATAACTTTGGTCCTGTAAATCTCACACATTATGTATTGTGAGAGAAAACTCAAATACTTATTTAAGTGCACCATATAAATATATATATGGATGTTTAATAGATAAGTATGATATTTTTATTAACTGTATGATCATTTTGAAAAGCTAAATAAATCCTTTAATGCATACTGATGTGTTATGGAAATTAGTTATTTAAAATCTTTTATGTTTTCCTTCTCTCCATAGGTAGACTATAAATGTCATGAAGATAAGAGCTCTGTTTTCTAATATAGTCTCCATAGACCGTATCTAGCATAATACCTTCATTATATTAGTTATTTAGTAAACACTGCCTTCACTTAATTAAGTGACTGCATCTCTAATTTAGTGACTGCATCTCTAATAATAGTACTAATGTACCTTCTTGTATCTTGAGGCAATTTTCCATTCATTGTCTCATGACCTTTGATTATCTTCTATAACAACCCTGAAAGAAAAGCAAAGCTAAAGCCTATTTCATAAACAGTTTCTTATTGGCCAAAAAAATCTTGCAAACAGATTTTGTTATTTATATTTAAGCAACATCACAATAACACAGTGTCCAAATGGCAAGGTTATCTGGGTCAAAATTTACAGGGGGTCAATTTTTAGCGTAAGTATGCTTATGCTGTTGGGCCTCCCAGGTGGCGCTGGTGGTAAAGAACCCGCCTGTCCATGCAGGAAACATAAGAGACTGGGACTAGATCCCTGGGTCGGGAAGATCCCCTGGAGGAGGGAATGGCAACCCACTTCAGTATTCTTGCCTGGAGAATCCCGTGGACAGAGGACTCTGGCAGGCTGTAGTCCATAGGGTCACAAAGAATCAGACACGACTAAAGTGACTTAGCAGGCACACACATACCATGTTTATTCACAATTTACTTATAGCCTATGAATTAAATTCTGGAGCCTAAAACACTTTACTATGAATTTCAAAAATAATTGGTATCCCATGATGAGATACCATTGCATGCCTATTAGAACGGCTAAAACAAAAAATGAAACTGGCCATGTCAAGCGCTGACAAGGATGCAGAGCACCTGTGACTCTCGTACAGTGCTGGTGGACTTGCAGAGTGGCACAGCCGTTTAGAGGGCAGCTTGGTGGTTTCTTATAAAGTTAAACAAACAATGAGCACATGAACCAACAAACCCGTGCCTAGGCTTTTACTCTAGAAAAATGCACACTTATGTGCAACAAAAACCTGTGCACCATCATCTATACACAAAGAAGGATCAGTATTTACCAGGAATTAGAAGTGAGGATAGTATTTGACTAAAATGCAGCATAAGAGAATTTATGGGGAGGTTGATACAGGTATCCTATTGTGGTAGGGGTTGCATAAATCTATTCATGTGTTAAAACTCATAAAACTGTATATCAAAAATGTGAAATTTACTGTACAGAAATGTAAAATAAAACAGTACTTTTAACAAAGCCTCAGAAGCAAACATGTAGTTTAATCTCAGGAAGTACAGAAAAAAGTGAATGGTGTCATTAATTAATTCAGTATAAAGATATTGATCACTTTTTATGAATAAGGCACTGAGTGGCCTTGGCAAAAAGGAAACCAGAATCCAGTGATAAAGCAGTTTTAAGAACTTTGAAATCTGCTAGAGCTAAGATTGAACCCCTGGATTATCTCTTATGAAATATGTCTCCTTAGGGATGTTGCTTAATGTCTTTGAGCTTTAGTTTATGAGGATAATAAAACAGAGATTATGGACATAGTAAGAGGGCTGAAAATGATTATTATTATTATCATAGCATTGCTAATACTAGAGCCTGTTATGCCAAGAATAAGGATGGCTCTCCATTAGAAATAAATCCAGAATCTAACTAGTCTTGACATGTCTTTGTTACCATCTGGCCCAGGCCATGATCACCTCCCGCAGTAGTTTACTACATGCACCCTGCGGTCCATTCTCAACCAAGAAATCAGATCTCTTTCAAATGTAAGTTAGTTCTGTCACTCAACTGCTCAAAACCTTCTTGTGGTTCCCCATTTCACTCAGGGTAAGAGCCAAAGTCCTCCCCATGTCCTACAAGACCCCTGCCCTGGCTTTATCCACCTCCTGTATGTAATCTTCTACTGTCACTCCTTCGGCTTCTTCCACATGGACCTGTTTCTTTCACTTGAACGCATCGGGCGTTTATCTACAGCCTTTGCACTGGCTCTTCCCTCTGCCCAGGACATTTTCCATATGCCTGCATTGATCACTCCCTTACCTCTTTTGTGACTTTTCTCAAATGTAACCTTCTCAAAAAGAAAAAAAGAAAGCTTATCCTAACCACTGTATTTAAATTGTCAACCAGCCCCACTTTCCTCCAGTGTTACAAATTCTTTGTCTTGCCCAAATTTTCCTCTTACCACTTCCTATATAACAAAATCAAACACTAACAAATGGTTGTCTCATAAATTGTGGGAGTATAACCCAAAGAAAACAGAATGCAAAAAGAGAAAAACTGTTGTCTGAGAAGGCCTTACAAATAGCTATGAAAAGAAGAGAAGCAAAAAGCAAAGGAGAAAAGGACAGATATACTCATTTGAATGCAGAGTTCCAAAGAATAGTAAGGAGAAATAAGAAAGACTTCCTCAGCGATCAATGCAAAGAAATAGAGGGAAACAATAGAATCAGAAAGACTAGAGACCTCTTCAAGAAAGTTAGAGATACCAAGGGAATATTTCATTCAAAGATGCATTCAATAAAGGACAGAAATGGTATGGACCTAACAGAAGCAGAAGATATTTAGAAGAGGTGGTAAGAATACACAGAAGAACTATACAAAAAAGATCTTCACTACCCATATAATCACGATGGTGTGATCACTCATCTAAAGCCAGACATCCTGGAATGCGAAGTCAAGTGGGCCTTAGGAAGCATCACTACGAACAAAGCTAGTGGAGGTGATGGAATTCCAGTTGAGCTATTTCAAATTCTGAAAGATGATGCTGTGAAAGTGCTGCACTCAATATGCCAGCAAATTGGGAAAACTCAGCAGTGGCCACAGGACTGGAAAAGGTCAGTTTTCATTCCAATCCCAAAGAAAGGCAATGCCAAAGAATGCTCAAACTACCTCACAAGTGCACTCATCTCACACGCTAGTAAAGTAATGCTCAAAATTCTCCAAGCCAGGCTTCAGCAATACGTGAGTAGTGAACTTCCAGATGTTCAAGCTGGTTTCAGAAAAGGCAGAGGAACCAGAGATCAAATTGCCAACATCTGCTGGATCATGGAAAAAGTAAGACAGTACCAGAAGCACATCTATTTCTGCTTTCTTGACTATGCCAAAGCTTTTGACTGTGTGGATCACATTAAACTGTAGAAAATTCTGAAACAGATGGGAATACCAGATCACCTGACCTGCCTCTTGAAAAACCTGTATGCAGGTCAGGAAGCAACAGTTAGAACTGGACATGGAACAACAGACTGGTTCCAAATAGGAAAAGGGGTACATCAAGGCTGTATATTGTTACCCTGCTTATTTAACTTATATGCAGAGTACATCATGAGAAATGCTGGGCTGGAAGAAGCGCAAGCTGGAATCAAGATTGCTGGGAGAAATATCTCAGATATACAGACGACACCACTCTTATGGCAGAAAGTGAAGAACTAAACAGCCTCTTGATGAAAGTGATAGAGAGTCAAAAAGTTGGCTTAAAGCTCAACATTCAGAAAACGAAGATCATGGCATCTGGTCCCATCACTTCATGGCAAATAGATGGGGAAACAGTGGCTGACTTTATTTTTCTGGGCTCCAAAATCACTACAGATGGTGATTGCAGCCATGAAATTAAAAGACACTTACTCCTTGGAAGAAAAGTTATGACCAACCTAGACAACATATTAAAAAGCAGAGACATCACTTTGTCAACAAATGTCCGTCTAGTCAAGGGTACGGTTTTTCCAGTGGTCATGTATGGATGTGAGAGTTGGACTGTAAAGAAAGCTGAGAGCCGAAGGATTGATGCTTTTGAACTGTGGTGTTGGAGAAGACTCTTGAGAGTCCCTTGGACTACAAGGAGATCTAACCAGTCCATCCTAAAGGAGATCAGTCCTGGGTGTTCATTGGAAGGAATGATGCTGAGGCTGAAACTCCAATACCTTGGCCACCTCATGCGAAGAGTTGACTCATTGGAAATGACTCTGATGCTGGGAGGGATTGGGGGCAGGAGGAGAAAGGGACGACAGAGGATGAGATGGTTGGATGGCATCACCAACTCAATGGACATGGGTTTGGGTGGCCTCCGGGAGTTGGTAATGGACAGAGAGGTCTGGCGTGCTGTGGTTCATGGGGTCACAAAGAGCTGGACACAGCTGAGTGACTGAACCAAACTGAACCTGGTATGACCACTTTGGAAATCCTTTGAAGGTTTAATGAGTATCTACTAAAGCTAAAAATACCCTATGCTACTCCTGGATGTAAATCCAACAGAAAGAAGGGCTTCTATCCACCAAAAGACACATATTAAGAACATTAATAGCAACTTTATTCAGAATATCTCCAAACTGGAAACAACCCAAATATTTACCCATTTGATTGCATGCTAAATCACTTCAGATGTGTCCAACTCTTTGTGACCTTATGGACTGTACCAGCTAGGCTCCTCTGTCCATGGGGATTCTCTAGGCAAGAATACTAGGTTGCCATGCCCTCCTCCAGGGAATTCTCCCAACCCAGGGATCCAACTCAGGTCTCTTACATCTCCTGCACTGGGAGGCAAGTTCTTTGCTACTAGTGCCACTTGGAAAGCCCCATCTACCTACAGTACAATGGATAAATAATAGTCATATTTTCAAATGATGGGATAATACATGGTAATAAAAAATGAATTACTGATACTCTTTCCAACATGAATGAATCATAGACCTACTATTGAGCAGGAAACAAAGGAGAACATTTTATATGATTTAATTCATTTAAAGTTCAAGAAAGGCAGAGACTTTAATGATATAAGACAAATAGAGCTACTTACTTCCTCAATGGCAAGGTAAACTAATCTCTCTGAAAATAATAATAATAATATTCATCCTGCAGGGCTGGGCTAATTGCAGATAGCGTATATCTAACAGCTAGCACAGAATAGCACAGATTCTGTCCCAATCTGGCACAGAATACTGAATAAATAATATAGTTGGTATTCATATATATTCTCAATTCATGTCAGTTTAATAATTGATAAGTAAAGGATACTTTTATGATATTCAACCCAAAAGTTCCAACTGCACGTAACACTGGCTTCTTCCAAATAGCTGTTCCCATTTTCTTCCTACCAGTAAGATCCATGTTTTTATTCAGAAAACTCATATGCTTAGCCCATAAAGATAAAGTATGACTAAGCCAAACCTAGAACTCCCATGACCCTTTGCCAGACACCCACTTTTTCAATTCCCTCTTCTCCTAGAGTTGCCCATGTGCTCAGTTTTGGCCAACGAGACCTGCAGAGGAATTCTGATGGAAAACTGTTTAGAAAGACTTTTCCTCCTTGGTAAAACGAGAAATGCACATACTCTCCCATTGCCTCTTGTTTTTGGCCTTTGGATAAATGATTCATAAAGCTGTGACAACTGTCTTTTGACCATGAGAATCACAGAGACAAGGACCCAAAGTCCCAAAATAGCAGAATTATAAGGTTTCCTACCTTCAGATGTTTTGTTCTAAGAGTTAATTAAGCATCTTGATTATTTAAGCTGCCGTTGGTTGAGTATTCTGTTACTTCCAGCTCAAATTGTTCCTGACTATTCCCTTACAGAATATGTATAAAAAAGAGAGTCCTTAAACTGATCATTAAGGGAACTTCCCATGCTCTCTTTAATTTTCCCAATGTCTGAGTACAACCCAGTCCTTCCATGAGCCTCCTCCTTGCTAGTTTACCAAATACCTTCATTCCCTAGGTCAAACACTTTTCAATGGTATATGATCACCATAATGAGGTCAGTAACTTTCCTCAGGGCTTGAGGCTAGGAAGTAAGATTTAGGAAAATACTCAATTGCTGACTCTTGTCGGAGGTTGGCCGGCTGCTAAACATAACCTAACTGCATTTGCCCACAAACACGCAGGTGTGCTGAACTTGTGAATATAAGTGTGATGTGAATAGATGGATCATGCAAACAGGGCTCTCCTTCATGGTTGGCAAGGCAGATTGACCTTGAAGCTAATGACATCTAGGTCCCTCAATGTGCACATGCCCCTTTCCTGGCCCCGTTTAGGGCCCAAGCAATATCTTCGCACGATCATATACTTTTGTAAAACGTGAAGGCTATTTCAGCCACAGTCAGCTAGGACCTCAGTCTCTTTCATCTCCAACTTACCTTCTGTTAACACCTGCCTTTCTGTAGACTGGCGTTAGAAACCAAGGGCTGCTTGGGATTCAGCTATGGGGAAGCTGAGTTGAAGACACACAGAGTTTATGTTAAGAAGGTTATATTTCTGGGGTTCACTTTCACATCAAGTTAAGCTATTGTTAGCTATTCTGGTGCAGGAATGGCTTCCGGCAGTGTTCCCATTGTCTGCTTTGGCAATGCCAGAGGAAATGAACGCGACCTATTCACAAGGCATTGGAAGTATGTGGGTATCGAAGGAGAAAGAAGTTTTCAAAAGTGTGAAGCAAAGCCGGTCTATGAAAGTTCTGCCAGTCTTCAGGTATGTACTATTGTAAGCAAGGCGTTTGATTCTCACAAATGTCTAGTCAAAAGTTCAGTTCTGCCATGAATATATTTCATATGCAGTTATAAAATATGTTTGCATATTTATATGCAATTATAAACCCACAGTATATTTTTTTCTTTTTCGGTATAAATTATATAAAATAGAATTTATCATATTTCCTGAGTTTGTAAGGTACAAATCAGTGCCAATTCCATTGTGACCAGGCCTACTTGTTTGGTTACATATTTTAAACATCCAACATGTTGTTGTTCAGTCACCAAGTCATGTCCACCTCTATGAGACCTCATGGACTGCAGCACATCAGGCTTCCCTGTCCTTCACCATCTCCTGGACTTTGCCCAAGTTCATGTCCATTGAATCAGTGATACCATCCAACCATCTCATCCATCCAACATAATGGATCACATTATATACTGGAGAAAATCAGCAGTTTTAGACAAAAAGATGAAAAGTTATCCATCAATGGAGCATAACAGCTTAAAGAGATAACCCAAGGGAAGAATCACTATACCTATTTATAAATAAATCAATGTATATAAAAATAATATGATTATATAATTAATTAGCTTAATACAATGTAAGAGTGTTTTAACACATTTTACTTATTCCTGCACATGCTTTAATTTCAGATAATTTTCTATATTTATTCAGAATTCTTGAATTATATCAAAATTCAAAAGAAATTCTAGAAGTATATATATATGTATATAATTATTCACAAAAACATGTAATTTTTCTGGATTTTTGATGTTTCTGGTATTAGCATTTTAAAATTTGTAATTTGCTATAAATTCTTTTCTAAGTAAATATTTGCTTTCCTATCCAGTTTGTGTTCCTAATCCTACATTTTTTTTCTTAAACAATGCTCCTCAAATTGTGAAACCTTCTACATAACCCAGAGCTGCCTCTGTTGGTCAGGCAGTGGATACAATCAACAGAGACTGCATTTTATTTTTTTTTAATATAAATTTATTTATTTTAATTGGAGGTTAATTACTTTACAATATTGTATTGGTTTTGCCATATATCAACATGAATCCACCACAGGTATACACGTGTTCCCCATCCTGAACCCCACTCCCTCCTCCCTCCCCATACCATCCCTCTGGGTCTTCTCAGTGCACCAGCCCCAAGCATCCAGTATCATGCACTGAACCTGGACTGGCTATTCGTTTCATATACGATATTATACATGTTTCAATGCCATGCTCCCATATCATCCTGCCCTCTCCTTCTCCCACAGAGTCCAAAAGTCTGTTATATACATCTGTGTCTCTTTTGCTGTCTCGCCTACAGGGTATCGTTACCATCTTTCTAAATTCCATATATATGCGTTAGTATACGGTATTGGTGTTTTTCTTTCAGGCTTACTTCACTCTGTATAATCGGCTCCAGTTTCATCCACCTCAGTATAACTGATTCAAATGTATTCTTTTTAATGGCTGAGTAACACTCCATTGTGTATATGTACCACAGCTTTCTTATCCATTCGTCTGCTGATGGACATCTAGGCTGCTTCCATGTCCTGGCTATGGGGTACATGTGTCTCTTTCAATTCTGGTTTCCCTCAGTGTGTATGCCCAGCAGTGGGATTGCTGGGGAGACTGCATTTTAAATTTGGACGTATGTTAATAAATTACCTTCCAAAATCTTGCATTAATGTTTACTTCCACTAACAGTTTATGAAAATTTCTTTATATCATCACTGTTTTATTCTGCTGCTGCTGGTGCTGCTGCTAAGTCGCTTCAGTCGTGCCCAACTCTGTGCGACCCCATAGACGGCTGTCCACCAGGCTTCCCCATCCCTGGGATTCTCCAGGCAAGAATACTGGAGTATTCTACTTTTTAATATTTATTAACCTGTCAGATGAAAAGTGGAACCTTATTATGCTTTTAATTTTTATGTTTAATAAGCTAGTCAATTATGAATGAAAAAAAGATTTTTACTATTATTTACCAATCTGTCTGGGAACTTTGGAAATTCTTTTAGCTTCAGGCTTTGAGAGGACAAGAATATTAAGTGAGAAAAATTAAAGCTGCTGTATAGAATGCCCTACTTAGAATTTAAGTGAGTGTAACTTGATATTAAATAGAACATTTTTCACCTCAATTTCTTCAGAGGAACTAATGTTACAGCTCTCATGTACCAGATATATGACATGGAGGGCCACAAGAGACACTTCAAAACAATCTGGAGGTTTTAAAGGTTTGGTTTCAAAACTCCAGGGTATTTATGCAGGGGCTTTTGAATCTCAAAAGTATAACATGTTTTGAAAGAATGGGAAGGATGTCAAACAATTCAAGAGAGAAGAACTTTTTTTGGAGAAATTTGTCCTAAGAACCTCAAAACCTCTCACCCCATGAGGAAATGAAGGAGGTCAAGCCTTAGAGGTGTTTAACACGGCCACTTTGAGAGTCTGGCAGGTGTCCAGAGATTGGGAGTCATAATGAGCTGAGGGCTAACTTCTGCCCCAGAACATACGCCAGGTAGGAGAGAAGCTGTGTTGGGGGTGATGGAGTCAATGCAAGTAGCCGCTTTAAAGCCTGGAAAATTAACTTCAAGCCCCTACGGCAGCAGGACACCAAATGTTTTTGCAGTACAGATCCCCCAGTATCAAGGGTCTGCCATTCTGAGGCTGTTTTAGAATCCCCCTGAAAGGACCACCTAGAAAGCGCAATGGGATTCCAGCAGCGTGTGGGTGGAAGCTCAGAGAAGAGGGTGGGCTGCCAGCTAACAGAGGAGCATCAACAAAAGCGCTTCCAGAGGATCCCAGAAGGGATTCAAGGGCTCCCAAAGGTGCACTCAGGAAAATGCCAGCTTTAAACACGAGTCTAATGGTGCACTGGTAAAGAATCCACCTCTCAATGCCAGAGACACAAGAGACACATATTTGATCCCTGTGTCGGGTAGATCCCCTGGAGAAGGAAATGGCAACCCGCTCCAGTATTCTTGCCTGGAAAATCCCATGGCCAGAGGAGCCTGGTGCCTACAGTCCATGGAGTCCCAAAGAGTCAGACATGACTGAGCACATAGGCACAATGGACTCATTCAACACAAAGCCAAGGAATGGCAACTAAAGCAGGAGTCAGATCATTTCCTGCTCCCATTTTTCCTTTCTCTGTGTTCCAACCCTCCCTTTCTCTGTGAGGGAGGAGCAAGAAACAATAGATAGGAGAGATGTGGGGCCAGAGAAAGTGAGATTTGTCACTAAATGGAATTCAGGGTTTTAATTGTTCCCAGGGTGATGTGTTTTAACGTGTCTTAGGCTGTGTTTGCAACTTAAAATGACTATGGGACTGACCATCCATTGTTGTTCAGTCGCTCAGTCATGTCTGACTCTTTGTGACCCCATGGACTACAGCATGCCAGGCTTCCCTGTCCTTCACCATCTCCTGGAGCTTGCTCAAACTCATGTCCATTGAGTCGGTGATGCCATCCAACCATCTCGTCCTCTGTCACCCCTTTCTCCTCCTGCCTTCAATCTTTCCCAGCATTAGGGTCTTTTCCAATGAGTTGGCTCTTTGCTTCAGGTGGCCAAAGTACTGGAGCTTCAGCTTCAGCATCAGTCCTTCCAGTGACTATTAAGGATTGATTTTTTTTAGGATTGACTGATTTGATCTCCTTGCAGTCCAAGGGATTCAGTCCATTATCTGTCAGTGAATCATATTTATCCAGGACAAGCAAAAAGTGCCATACAAATCTCATCAATAAAAACAAGAATAGAGTTGTGTCTTATCACATCCATAAGTTACATCTGTCTGACTATCTTGTTGTATTAACTTCAGTTCAGTCAGTTCAGTTGCTCAGTCGTGTCCGACTCTTTGCGACCCCATGAATCACAGCACACCCGGCCTCCCTGTCCATCACCAACTCCCAGAGTTCACTCAGACTCATGCTCATCGAGTCGGTGATGCCATCCAGCCATCTCATCCTCTGTTGTCCCCTTCTCCTCCTGCCCCCAATCCCTCCCAGCATCCGAGTCTTCTCCAATGAGTCAACTCTTCGCATGAGGTGGCCAAAGTACTGGAGTTTCAGCTTTAGCATCATTCCTTCCAAAGAACACCCAGGAGAATAAACAATTAGAAAACTGTAAATAACCTAAAGCTATACTTATGATATTGATTGGATATTATTTTCTAATCTTCTTTTCTAAATCTTTATTGAAATACGTATTCAGAAGTAGCCAAATTCATGTCTCTGTCTTGGTCTTGGGCTTCCCAGGTGGTGCTAATGGTAAAGAATCCGCCTGCCAATGCAGGAGACATAAGAAACTTGGCTTCCATCCCTGGGTAGAGCTTCCCTGGAGGAGGGCTTGGCAATCCACTTCAGTATTCTGGCCTGGACAATCTTATGGACAGAGGAGCCTGGTGGATTACAGTCCACAGAGTCACATATGAATCACTCATATCACTCATTCACTAAAAAAATATTTATTCAGCTTTTTAAATGCTACTTTGGTCCTGCCCCTCCCCTACTCAAGAATCTTCTGTAACTCCCCCTTGCAGTGATTTTCCAAGGGAGGAACACTCCTCTGGGGAGTAATATCACTAACATAGGGCCTCGAGCCACCCTCACCTCCCTCTCTTTTCAGACATTCAGAGACTTGCCTTTGGGGAGGGGGGAATGCCCTTCCCTCCCTTTCCAGCCCACCCTTCTCACCACCCTAAAAACCACTCTGTGATATATCCCAGGACTCATTTAATTTGCTCTCTGCAGAGCCATTATCCTTTGTCCACTGAAATCACTTGGATAAAAAGCAGATAAAATTATATTTCATTTGGATTCAACTTCCATCTTCTTTTTTTTCCTACTAATATGCTGGGAATACAATATTCTCTGTTGGCAGCAGCCCAGTGATAATCATTTTAGCTCAAATCACTTCTCTAATGCTGTGTCCTAGGGAAGGAAAGCTTATGCGGCTTTCATGACAGTTTATCCCTGGAGACTCTCTGGTCTCTTGCCTCTTGCACCTGGTCTGACAGAGGTTTAGAGGCTTGGTTGGGGGGGGGGGGGGGCGCGGCAATCAGTCTAGTTGAGAGAGGGAGGTATAAATACCTACTGGGACAGTAGGTATAAATATTTGACCTGTACATAGCCTGTAAGGTATTTTTGTTAAGCCTTCATTTTTGTGTTAAGCCTTCATACACTTAATATGTACACACTGCTATATTTAAAATGGATAACCAACAAGGACCTACTGTATAGCATAGGGAACTCTGCTCAATATTGTGTGGCAGCCTGGATAGGAGGGGCGTTTAAGGGAGAATGGATACATGTGTATGTGTGGCTGAATTCCTTCACTGTTCACCTGAAACTATCACGACACTGTTAATATAAAATAAAAACATAAACAATATAATACAAATATAAAATAAAAAGTTTTTTAAAATAATATTTAAATGTTAAATTTAAATATTTTGAGACAGTATTCCTCTCTACTCTCCCCTGTGGTCTCCAGTCTGTCCTGCTGGAGATGGCATTAAAATGAATTTTTTAAAGTTAAGTATGATTATTCTGTTGCAGGTTCTTATCACATTAAAAATGTTAAAAATAACTAATAATGAGAAACACATTCAAAATATAGGTATTAGGAAATAAGATGGATACTGTATAAGTATACTTTTAAAAAATTACTTTTTTATTCTCAGTGTTTAAACTCAAGGCAACAATTACTTACTATATGCTAAATATTGAGGATTTAACTCTTGAGAGTCCCTTGGACTGCAAGGAGATCCAACCAGTCCATTCTGAAGGAGATCAACCCTGGGATTTCTTTGGAAGGAATGATGCTGAAGCTGAAACTCCAGTACTTTGGCCACCTGATGAGAAGAGTTGACTCACTGGAAAAGACTCTGATGCTGGGAGGGATTGAAGGCAGGAGAAGAAGGGGATGACAGAGGATGAGACGGCTGGATGGCATCACTGACTCAATGGACATGAATCTGAGTGAACTCCAGGAGTTGGTGATGGACAGGGAGGCCTGGTGTGCTGCGATTCATGGGGTCGCAAAGAGTCGGACACAACTGAGCGACTGAACTGAACTGAAGAAATCTAAAGAAAAGACTGTTGGTTGAGGGGGGTGATCTGTGGTACATGTAGGGGAAGCAGGAGTTGGCTTGACTCTGATTTTTAGCAGCCACCCTAAAGCCACCCAGTAACATGATGGTGATGGTGGTAAATAAAAAGTGTGAAATCGAATGAAAATTTTTATTCATGTAAATAAAACCTGTAGTCTCAAAACATATGCTTATAATTGGGCTTCCCCAGTGGCTCAGTCAGTAATGAATCTGCCTGCAGCACAGGAGACCTGGGTTCGATCCCTGGGCTGGGAAGATTCTCTGGAGGAAGGCATGGCAACCCACTCCAGTATTCTTGCCTAGAGAATCCCCATGGACAAAGGAGCCTGGCAGGTTGCAGTCCATGGGGTCGCAAAGAGTTGGACACAACTGAGCAACTAAGAACACACATACTTATAATGAAAATACAGCTTCAAGGCAAGGCTGACCCCTTCTTGCTGTCAGCCCTTTTAAGTTGTCACAAGAGAAGCTTATGGTCTACTGGAGTGAGAGATTGATGTGCACACAATTAAACAAAGTACTAGAGGGTAAATGCTTTAATTGGGTATTGTGTTTTCCTAATGAACCTTTCCCAGGGTGGGCCAAGAGTGACCATTTTCTTCTGGTAAATAGCCATCTGTCCCTGAGAGATAATGCTTACCCAAACATCCAATCAGCCACCATCAGCATCTTGATAATTTCAGGAGATGTCCTCCTGTGGTTTGACCACTTGGATAAGGCTATGAAGAAAGTTCTCCTTGCATCCCTGAGCCTGTTGCCACTTTTTACTAAGGGCCTTCCCAGAAAATCTGCCATATGTGGGAAGATGTCTAAGGATCACTGGAGACTGCTGGATTTTCTTCTACCTAGAACAAAAGAAAGAACTTTTTGCAGCATCAGTTGGTTTTTCCATAAACTATTACTTTTGGAGCAGTTTCTGTATGCACACTGCTGTACACTGGACACAATGCGTTAAACAAGATGGATGTCTCTTACTAAGTTTCTCACAAGATAAATTGCCCTGGCATTTTAAGTTTTCATTTTCCTCCCTTACCAGGAAGACTAACACAGCTTTCTCCTCTAGAAGCTGCCCTAAAAAAGGCTGGTTCAGTGTTATTCTACACTTGCAGACAATTGCCCATTTACACATATTTCAGTGCATAAGAAATAAAATGCTTTTGCCATAATTCTCTATCACAGAACTTATTAGCTGCCTTCCTAATACCTATAGTCCGACGATATTTCATTAATCATTTAGTTCCCTTGTTCATGACTGCACCCTCTCCCTAGCACATAAAATCAAGAACCACTTTGTCATCCCCAGCTGAATAATGAATCCCTTACACACTATGAAAAGTGAAACTGTTAGTTGCTCAGACATGTATGACTCTTTGTGACCCCGTGGAATGTGGCCCACCAAACTCCTGTGTCCTTGGAATTCTCCAGCCAAGAACACTGAAATGGGTTGCCATTCCCTTCTCCAGGGGATCTTCCCGACCCAGGGATCAAACCTGGGTCTCCTGCATCAGGAGCAGATTCTTTACTGTCTACACCACCAGGTGCTCAATAATAGCTATTGAATTAATAAATAAGTGGAAGGGAGGAGATGGACGGAAAAAGAGAAAGAGAAAGTGACATAAAATGTTACTCCAGATCTAAGCAAAGATGGAGCATCTAATTTCCTGAGGACTTCATACATCCTTGAATCCATTCCATTTCTAATGGGGTCATGAGTCTGGGGTGTCACGTTGGCCGTGTCTAGAGATTTGCAAGCAACTCTCCCAAACATTCTCTCAGGGTAAACAGTGAAGTACTTTGGGCCTTGCAGCCCTTGATCCCCCAGCTGAAAGCGATTATTATTACTATTCCTTTGTGTCACTGAGTAGAGAAGAGAAAGGGGACTCCTGGGCTCCAAGTAGCCAACCTCATCTGGTGGTTCAGATGTCATCTTGGAGCAGGACAAAAGCAAGACCCAGTAATGCTTTTCTTTAACCAAGGCAAAAATGCTAATAAAAATGTTTCTTATTTTTATAAAACAACCTTTAAATATATTTTTTCTAATATCCTTAAATGTGTTTTTCTTGGTAGAGTTCACACAGACTGGCAACAAGTCTCTTAAACTGACCAACAAGGATGTGTGTAGACATGAGGTCATTGCAAAGAAATGCGTGTGATCACAGAGGTATAATCCTTTAAAACCACAACCTAGACCTGGGTTAAGAGTTTTAGGTACCTGAAGTCATTTGCTTATTCCTATTTCATGCATTTATTAGACACTTACTGAGCACATATTATACTCCCAGTGGACTAATCTATTCAATGACAAACATGGAGGGCAAAACGGAAGCACACTGGTTGGTGAGGTATACCACGGTGGCCGTTGCCTGGATGCTTAGCAGAGTTGTTCTGTGATGCTGTAAACACAACATCACATTTTTGGAGGTAAAAAACACAACACTTCTGCATTCACCTCTCCATCTACCTGGAGAGAAGTGTACCCCAGTTCACATTTTTGTGAGGGGAAAGTGCCTTTTGGTGCTACTGAAGGTACAAAGATGTCACTTCAAAAAAATCTTACATCAAAAGATATAGTGAGTCTTGCTGTTTTTATTAGCAGCCCATTTACATGAAAATGCTGGTGAGCTTATTTCTTGGCTAAATCAGAGCAACTGCAAACACTGATGCTTGCATGGGTACCAAGTTGCTTCATTGGTTTCCAACTCTTTGAGACACCAAGCTCTTCTGTCCATGGGATTCTCCAGACAAGCATACTGAAGTGGATTGCCATGCCCTCTCCCAGAGGATCTTCCCTACCCAGGGACTGAACGTATGTCTCATTGGCAGGTGGATTCTTTACCACTAGCACCACCTGCAAACACTGATACACAACCCAACTTGTAGCCACATTGCATTGTGTATGTAAGAGAATCACAGGGCCAGGCTGCCATTATTCCTAGGTCTCTCAAGCTCACTTTTTTATTTTGAGATATAAAAGCATTTGGTTAGGTTGGCCTACCTAACCTAGCCTTATGTTGTAATTGAAGTATAGTTGATCCACAATATTGTGTTAATTTCTGTTGTACAACAAAGTGATTCATTTATACATTTATATAAATGTATATAAAAATATAAATTACATAAAACACATATATAAACGTGTATTAAAGGTTTTTAAAGTATTCTTTTCTATAATGGTTTATCACAGGATGTTGAGCATAGTTCTCTGTGTTATACAGTAGGACCTTGTTATTTAGCCATTCTATATATAATGGTTTGAATCTGCAATCCCAAACTCCCACTCCACCCCTCCCCAGCCCTCCCCCTTGGCAACCACAAGTCTCTTCTCTGTGCCTGTTTCATAATTATTTTTTATGCTAATGCCAGAATTCACATTTCTCTGGGTTTCTGGTTTGCCTGTAGATACTCCACACACTAGTTACCTGTGGATTACACAGGAGATGTGAATTTGCCCATTCTAGGTACCTCATAAGGGGAATCAAACAACAGATGCCCTTCTGTGTCTGGCTTATTTCATTAATCATAATGTTTTCAAGTTTCATTCCTGTTGTAGTATATGTGAAAAGTTAGTTCTTTTTGTGGCTGAACAATATGCCATTTTGTGTCTAATGCCACATTTGTTTAGTCATTTATCTGTTGACAGACACGTCCGTTATTTTCACCTTTTGCCTATTGTCTGTAATGCTCTTATTAACATCATTGTACAAATATCGTTCGAGTCTCTGCTTTAAGTTCTTTGGGACACTTGCCTAGGGCTGAAATTACTGGGTCATATGATAGCTCTGTGTTCAACCTTTTAAGAAACTGCCATAGCCTTTGCCACAGCTGCCACACCATTTTACCCTTGTACCAGTAATGCGTGAGGTTTCCAGTTTCTTCACATCCTGGCCAACATTTATTTTCCACTTTTTTCTTTTTGAATAAAATTATAGTTATCCAAGTAATTGTGAAGGGGTATCTCAATATGGTTTTGATTGGCATTGCTTTAGTGACTAATGACAGGGGCTTCCCAGGTGGCTCAGTGGTAAAGAATCCACCTGCCAAGCAGGAGACGAGGGTTCAGTCCCTGGGTGGGGAAGATCCCTGGAGAAGGAAATGGCAACCCACTCCAGTATTCTTGCCTGGGCAATCCCATGGACAGAGCAGCCTGGCAGGCTACAGTCCATGGGGTCAAAAAAGAGTTGGACATTACTGAGTGACTAAACAACAACATAACAGCAATCGCTAATGATACTGAGCATTTCTCATGGGCTTATTGGTCATTTGTATATCTTCTATGGAGAAATGTCTATTCAAAAATTTTTGCTCATTAAAAAAAAATTCAGTTATTTATTTGTTGTTGAGTTTTCCATGCTCTTTATATATTCTAGATAATAATCTCATCAGATAAATGATTTGCTGATATTTTCTCCCATTCAGGAGGCTGTATTTTTGCTTTCCTGATAGTTTGCTTTGGTAAAATCTCCATGAAACTGATAAAGTCCTATTATACCTTTTTATTTTCTTTTGTTGCCTGTGCTCTTAGAGTTGATTCAACCTGAATGACGCATTGATTCTGAGTGTTTTATAGACACTTACAGAAAGTCTTACAGAAAGCATCCTAGGGTTCTTGAGCTGGTTTTCTACTCAGTGTCTATCATGATATAAAGAACTGCCCAAATACCAGAATATTTGTGGAGCTAAGACTTTTTTTTACAGATGAAAATCTCTGACTAAGCAGCTTTATTCAAAATAGTCCGAAGTTATAAACAATCAAAATGTTCATCATTAGTAGAATGGAAAAATAAACTGTGGAACATTGATAGAGTAAGACACAACAGTAGGAGAAAAAGAAGAAAGTAAGAATGTAGCCCTACTGCAAATACAAACATAAATGATCTCACTGATATACTAATGAGGAAGAAGCCAGACATGGAAGTACACATACTATGTGGATCCATTTATTATGAAGTTAGAGAACAGACAAAGCTAATCTATGCTGATGGAAGTCAGATTCCTAGTTAACGGGTAAGGAATTAACTGAGAGGAGGGAGAGCTAAAGAAGGCAAGAAAACCTTCTGGAATGTTGAAAACAATGAATGTCTTGATTTAGGCAGTGATTACATTGTGTGTGTGTATATATATAATTATCAAGTTTACACAAGATTTGTACACTTACTGTTTATATTCTATAACAATAAAAAAAAATTGGAATCTCTGGCTAATGGTGAGGTTCACAGGATTCATGTGAGTACAAGATTTTGGTAGTGTTTTCCATCAGGACACGGTCTGAATTAACCCTCAAAAATGCTTGGCCTTCCTTGGGAAGCTTAAAAACAATAGCTGATGGAGTGTTAGCAGCGAATAGAAGCTCCTTAAGCTGTCAGAGTCTTAGAAATATGCTTGCAACAGGAAGTGTTACCTTGAAGACAGAAAGGCAATAAATCATTAGCTTCTAGATTCATGTTAGATTCCTAAAATAAAAAGAGGTTGACTGGAAAATATCAGCACAGAACCAAGTAGGATGTTTGGAATGCTGTAGTTTTGGGAAACTATGCCCTTGATTGTTGCTTGAAGATGTTGCTAAGACACATTAGATTAGGTACCAAGAAACAAGACTGAAAAGGATGATGCAGAATTTTTTTAAAAAATACAAGTGTAAGTTCAACCATGTGTCACATTAATACAGACTGAGAGGTGATCTTGAGAATGCAGGAAGTGAGAACACTTGACTGCAATTTGCCCACTGACATTTCCTTTCAACAAGGTATCTGAAGATTCAGATACAGTCTTGTAATACATGATATTTGAAGAAATTATATTTAAAAAATCATTTTGACAAAGACTAAGATGGCTAGAAATATCAGTCATCAATCCATGTCAATGGAGCAGGGACAAGGTGATCCATGATTACAAGGGTGAGATGTGAAGGGCTGGCAGAATGAGTAGGCAGCTCTAGACAGGACTATCACACCTTAGAAAATTAGACTATTATTCAAAATTGGCAATGGCACCCCACTCCAATACTCTTGCCTGGCAAATCCCATGGACGGAGGAGCCTGGTGGGCTGCCGTCCATGGGGTCGTGAAGAGTCAGACACGACTGAGCGACTTCACTTTCACGTTTCACTTTCATGCATTGGAGAAGGAAATGGCAACTCGCTCCAGTGTTCTTGCCTGGAGAATCCCAGGGGCGGCAGAGCCTGGTGGGCTGCCATCTATGGGGTCGCACAGAATCAGACAGGACTGAAGCGACTTAGCAGCAGCAGCAGCAGCAGGTTAATAATGTGGCCCACTAAAACAAAGATGAAATACATACAGCAAGAATGAAGGTATGAGGTTGCATATTTGGTCCAGTTCATCTTGTCCTGGGACAAGATGGAAAATAAATTACTAAATAAAAGTGCAATGAAAGAAGAACTATGACTTTCTAAGCAAAAATCTTACTTCAGTAATGTGTGTTACTTCAAAAGTTTTTAAGACACAAGGATGGGACTTCCCTCACAGTCTAGTGGTTAAGAATCTGCCTTCCAGTGCAGGGGATGCAGGTTCAATCCCTGGTCCGGGAAGATCCCACATGCATCAAGGAAACTAAACCCACGAGCTACAACTACTGAACCCACGTGTTCCGATCATTGAAGCCCACACACCTAGAGCTCGTGCTCCACAACAAGAGAAGCCACCACAATGAGAAGCCCTCACACAGCAGCTAGAGAATAGCCCCTGTTCACTGCAACTAGAGAAAGTCTGTGCTCAGCAACAAAGACTCAGCAAAGCCATAAATAAGTAAATGATTTTTTCTAAAGACACAGAAATGTGAGATAGAGCTCATACTTCCTATCAGCAGAAATATGACCAAGACGTATATTATTCAAGACCTAAAACAAGTCCTCCATGTGCATATTGTTGTCTATATCGTGTTTTGTTGCTGCTAAGTCGCTTCAGTCGTGTCCGACTCTGTGTGACCCTGTAGTGGGCAGCCCACCAGGCTCCCCCGTCCCTGGGATCCTCCAGGCAAGAACACTGGAGTGGGTTGCTGTTTCCTTCTTCAATGCATGAAAGCGAAAAGTGAAAGTGAAGTCACTCAGTCATGTCCAACTTAGCGACCCCATGGGCTGCCAGCCTACCAGGCTCCTCCATCCATGGGATTTTCCAGGCAAGAGTACTGGAGTGGGGTGCCATTGCCTTCTCCATATTGTGTTTTACTTATTGACTACTTAGAAGAGATATTTAAAGATGGGTTAATTCATAAAGAAATTAGGGATTCAACTTTTACAAAGCAAACACTGTATGATAGGAGTGCAAGCCCAGAGACCCTCTGACATGATCTGGGCACTACACAAGTTTCAGGAAAGCTCCCCCATCCGATCTCTTTAAAAGGAACTATCAAAGAATTAGGAGTTGACCTTACTTGGGGGAAAAAAGTACAAGAGTTACTTCATATATATGTCAAGTATGCAACTTCCAGGGTTAGCATCTGATTAGGAGCTACCATCATCAACTGGGGTCAAAACAGAACTGAGCTTAAGTGCTATAAAGACATTCCAAGACATTCTAATTTGGGATGGAACCAGTAGCAGAAATTATCAAGTCTATCTCAAAAGATCTTTAAAATAGGACCAATCCCCTCCCATTCTTAACAGTTTAGGCATTATCTATATTTTGGAGTCAGGGACTCAATGATTTTAAGTACCTCATACACAAGAGCTTGTCTTCAAAAAGCTCCCACAACCAACAGATGGCAGAATTGGCTATGCTGTTCTTTTATTATTTAATATAAATCTATACATGAAGCAGAACAGATATATTTTAAAGATGCGTGTCTATTTCCCTAGGAATCATGATATCGTACAAATTTACATGCATATACTCTTGCTCCTTCCCATCTCAAAGTACACTTCTGAGCCTCTTTCACCGAACTTAGCAAAAGAAAAAAATCTCACCTTTGGCTAGTACCCCGGGTCAACAGCACATTCAATTCAAGAAAGGATAGCACTCATGAACAAGGATCTGAAATAGACCTCTAGACTTTTCTTTGCAGAAATCCCATTAAGACAGAGTAATCCTTCTAATAAATAAAGAGTTTAGACTCAGTATAAACTTTCATCAGGGGCTTCCCTGGCGGCTCAATGGTAAAGAATCCACTTACCAATGCAGGAGACGTGGGTTCAATCCCTGGTCCAAGGAGATCCCACATGTGTTCGAGTGACTAAGCCCCTGGGCCACATCTATTAAGCCTGTGCACTGGACCCCACATGCTGCAACTACGGAAGCTCAAGCACCCATGTTCCACAGCAAGAGAAGCCACCGCAATGAGAAGCCTGTGCATTGCAACCAGAGAGTAGCCTGGCTCGCCACAGCTGGAGAAAAGCCTGCACAGCAACAAAGACCCAGCACAGGAAAAAATAATAAATAAATGAAATTATAGAAATACGCAAATAAACTGCCATCCACCTTCCTGTCTCAGAATAACTGCTGAACTGTCACCATTTCCCAAAGAGGTCCTGGGATGAATCAGACCTGACCTCAAGTCAGACCAGACTTCTCCTGACCTCTGTTCCCTGGGCCCAAATTGCAATTCCCAAAAGAGTTCCAGCCCACATCCTTCTCTTGTGCCCTTGATCACCCCCTCAGTCCATGTGAGAGACTCCGACTTTTGCTTATAAGTCTATTCTAAGGGGAATTCAGCTCATCCCTGAGGTTAGATCACACACATAAAAGCGAGGAAATGAGGGTCCTGCTCTGATGCGCCTGTGATTCATCTTCCTTTTCCTGCAGCCTCATAGGGCCAAACACCAGTATACGCAGTCTCTGAAATGCCGGGAATCTCATGACCCCTTCTCCACTACCAAAAAGCGATAGTTCACACTCATTAAGTATGTGCTATGTGTCAAACACTAAATACTGTAACTGCATTTGTTCATTTATTCATTGAACAAATTTTTATTGAGCGACCGCTATTTTTCAGGCACAGTCCTGAGCGCTGGGGATATAGCAGTAAATAAGCATCTTCATAGAGGGCATAATCTAGTGGGAGTACAAAAACAATAAACATAAATCAATAAATTATATAATAGGAAGTTCTAGGGCCCATAGAGAAAATAATGCAAATGCGAGGGATAGGGAGTAGCAGTGTAGGATGAAGGATAATTGCTCTTTTAAATACAGTGATCAGGGACCCCACTGGAAATGGGGCATTGAAAAGAGAAAAGAGTCAGTGCAGAGGTCCAAGGGCAGGCCTTTGCAGGGCAGGTTCAAGAAAAGCAAGAATAGTGTGTATGGAGCAGAGTAAACAAGGAGTAGGGTCATGAGAGATGAGGCAGGGGATGTACTGGCAGGGTGGCTGGAAAGATTAGGAAACGGCCTTTAGGTTACTTTAAGGAATTGGAACTCTGAATGAAAAGGAAAGCTTTGGCTGTTTTGATTTAAATTATTCTTTCACAGAGTCATTGCATCTACTATTAACATGTTGAGAAGAATCTGCAAAGAGTCCAGGGTATAAGCATGGAGACAATTCAGGGGGCTACTCCAACAATTCAAGTGAGAGACTGCCTATGTTTGGGTTCCCTGGCAATGAATTCTGAGATGGGAACTTGCATGCAGAAGGCTTTTGGGGCGTGTGTTTGGAAATACACCTGTAAAGACATGAAGAAGGCAGATGAGGGCAGAGGGAGAAGCCAGGCTACAAGATGGTGGCAATGGAGGCCTCAGCCACTCCTAGGGAAGCCCTTGGAGCTGGCATGGCCCTACAGAGTTGTCCAAAATCCCATGAATTTCCTGTGCCTGCTGTAACAAAATACCGCAAACATAGCGACTTAAGACAAATGTCTTGTCCCATAGCTTGCCATCCTCCTGGAGGTTCTAGGGAAAAATCCAATTCTGGGAATCCATCACTTCTAGCTGTATTCCCCTTTTCCCATCTCCTTCACTGACTTCTACCCCCTCTTTCATTTATAGGGACCCTTGTGTTTACACTCACTGGGTCCACCCAAATGATCAGGGTAAGCTCCCCATTTGAATGGCAGTTCACTTGCCACCAGGGTTCCCCCTTGCCATGTGTCCCTAACGTATTCACATGGCTGCCGCTGTGATGAGCGTGTACACTTCGGGTGAAGTAAGTTGTGCATTCAACTCCCAATGGTGTTGGCAGCAGGTGGAGGATGGGCACACTAGGACATCTGGGAAAAACAGGCACAACATAACCACTGCAGAAATGAAGGTGCTATGACCAGATGACAGCAGTGAGTGTCCTACAAAGCAGTGAGATTCTGGAGATATTTTCAAAGTTAAATCCACCAGGATTTGCTGATATGAGGGGTCAGGGGTACTCCATGATTGGGGGCCAGAACAATGGGACGTTTGAACAGCCATTAGACAGGGAGCACTAGGTCAGTCCTGCCTCACAGAATCCTCATAATCAAACAATGAAGCAGCACTTTTATTAGATGCATAAGGCAACTGAGGCCAGAGGTATAAAGTGACAAAGCCAGGATTTGAGCTCACCCAGTCCTACTCAAAACTCTCCATGTTTTATTATTTTAAAAAAGGAATAATGGGACCCCTTTTCTAAAATATTTGTTTACGGCCAAGACATTGAACTCATATCATCTTACAGAAACTTGATCTCTCACCTGGGCTTAGAACAGTGACTGACACACAGAAGAATGTCCAAAAATATTTGTGGACTGACTGCAGGAAGCAGTAGCATTTACAGAACACTTGTATGCAGGCTTTTTAATATCCTGTCCTTGCCCCAGACTCTTCGGTGTCTCCCACCTCTGTATTCTTAAGTCCCAAACTCTTAATTACAAATCCATGATGTGGCCCAAGGCTCATCTCTCAATGAGTCTCAGCCCCTTCCACGCTGTTTCATACATCAGCCCTTTACTTTGCTCTTCTTCAGCCCTTTACCTGAAGAGATGTGTTAACCATGGTCTCCCCAGACCTGCTGCTTTCCCACCTCCCCCTGAACCCACTCTGTTGGTTCTGCTTCTGGTCTTGGGCCACATGTACTCCATACCTGGTATGCTTCTCTTTTCCCAACCGAGCTGAATATGCCTGACCTTCAAAGCTTACAAAAAGACTATTCCATGAAGTTTTCTGTATAAGTTAGGATTTCGTTCAGTTACTTGTAACAGGAACTTGACTATATTACTTTAACCATATAAAGGTTTCTTTTTTTCTCACACATCAGGAAGTCCAGAGGTCAGCAGCCCAGGATTGCTACAGCTGCTTAAAGAAATCATCAAGGACAAGCCTGCTTTTGACTTTCTCGTCTGCCGTTCTTAGTGTTTGGCTTCAGTCCTCATGGTTGTAGAATAGTTGCTCCACCCCAGGTATTGCGTCTGTGCATGTATGTTCAGTTGCTCAGTCGTGTCTGACTCTTTGTGACCCTTATAGACTGTGGCCCACCAGGCTCCTCTGTCCATGGGGTTCTCCAGGCAAGAATATTGGAGGGGGTTGCCTTTCCTCCTCCACGAGATCTTCCCAACCTGCAGATTAAACTCGCATCTCCTGCACTGCAAGCAGACTCTTTTACTACTGAGCTACTATTGCGTCTGGATCCCAGGTAAAAACAAAGGGCAAGGACAAAGGCAAAGGGTCAAAGGTACAGGCCAACTGAATCTGTGCTTTTGTATTAGGAAAAGAATCACTTTCCAGGAAGCCCATCCAGCAGACTTCCTCTGTCATCTCCTCGGCCGGAACTTGACTGCATGGCCACCTCTTCCTGGGCACATTGCTATCCTGAACAAATCTGGCATTTGGTCAAAAGGAAGAGGAAGAGCCTGAAGATGACACAGACAACCATCAGTGTCTGCTGCAACTTCAGAGCCTGCTTCAACTTTGCCTTTCTCTGGGCAACTATTTAATATTGTAATTTGTGTGCAAATGAAGGGTAGCGTGCTTGTCCGTATCCCCCTAATTGAGTGCAGAGGAAGTATACCTCTACAGTGTTATCACAAATGAAGGGGCAATATGGACTATCCCCTGGAGAAGGGAAAGGTTACCCACTCAAGTATTCTGGCCTGGAGAATTCCATGGACTGTACAGTCTATAGGGTTGCAAAGAGTCAGACATGACCGAGCAACTTTCACTTCACTTCACTTCAGGGGTAATATGGCATTGCAGGTGGCCTGGGTTTGAATCCTGGCTCTGCCATTTACTATTCATTAGTTCTGCAACTTCAGTCAAATTACTTCTCTCTTCTTCAGCTGTATCATGGATAAAATGGAGGTGACATGGGAATGGATAATTTACACAATTGTGATAAGGATTAAGTTAATTTTAACGCAGCATTTAGACTAGTAAGCACAATGCAAGTGTCTGTTTAATAAATATGTGATTGCCACCTATGTTAAAATTTTACCTGAAAGTGGGACACACGATTCAACAAGTTAGAGCATTTTCATAAACTAAAGGGACAGAATAGCGGAAGCCAGGACTGTTGAAGACAATTCGAATTCATGGTGATCACTGTGGTTAAGACATCAATTAGGAGACTGGGTAGCAAGTTGCTCAGAGTTCAGGCTCTAAGGTCAGGTTGCCCAGCTGTTGTTGCGTGCTCACTCAGTCGTGTCCGACTGTTTGCAACCCCACAGACTGTGGCTCACCAGGCTCCTCTGTCCATGGAATTCTCCAGGCAAGCATACTGCAGTGGGCAGCCATTCCCTTCTCCAGGAGATCTTCCCAACCCAGGGATCAAACCTGAGTCTCCTGCATTGACAGGCAAATTCTTTACCACTGAGCCACCTGGGAAGCCAGGCTGTCCAGACTGGCTACTCTCTTGCTCCCACTTATTGCGTGTGTACCCTTGGGCAAAGAACTGATTCGTTTTGTCTATGATGTTGTCATTACATGACGGAAAGAACAAAACAAAATCCTAAATTGTTTATTTAAAAACTTGGCTACATACTAAGTTGATTCTATGTTAAGAAAATCTCTCTCAATTAGAATAATGGAGAAATCTAGGCCAAAATCACTAATATCTATTCGTAGAATGAAAGCACACAATGTGGAAAATATTCTTTGTGAAGTGTTTTTAATCCTTTTGGGTAAAATATGTATAATTTACATCAGCATAATATAATAAATTAAGTGAGATTAACTAAATGACAAAAGTTATAGTTTAAAATGGTAGAGTGTCAGGACCATACAATTCTTTGAATATAAGAAGTAATTGCTGACTCCCAAAATAGACTGCATAGTGAAAAACATAAGCTTTTTACCCCTTGCTTTGAAAATAAAAGAATGCTATGAATTTATAAGTTAGTCTTGGAAAATACTCAGAAGAAATTACCTCAAAATTTTAAATTCAGTAAACGTATTTGAACCACTATAGAATTTCAAGAAGTATTTACCAAGCACCTACTATTTGTATAAGTATATGATAAGCTATATGATAAATAAGTATATGATAAGCTATATGATAGCTTATTTACTACTAACTCTCCTATAAGATGTATGTTTAACACAGACCCTTCCAAGAAGCCAGAGATCAAACATCTTAGCCAATGTAACAGAGTCAGATTTTAATCTGTTTTCTAACTTTACATTTGTGATTTGTTACATTTCAAAACAATCTCCAGTTCTATAAAATCAAACTTAGAACAGTCTGAATTAATGTGCATTTTCTATGTTCTCTACATAAAATCTCCCTCTTAACTTATGACATAATGTTGCAGACAAAAATAGATGACCTGGATAAAAGATCAGAACCCTTCAATCTCATGCTCCACTTGTTCCTAACCCTCTGAGAAATTCTGGAGGTCGACATGTATATGGAAGACTGTGCTATGCCAAGGGAAACTTTGAAACTTGGGCATTGGCCTCCAGTGCCACTGTATTCCACAAGCAAGTGATGCTGAGCCAGTTAAAGCAGCCCAGAGCCTAGATATAAAACTGGTCCCACAGCCTATTTAACCCTCCTAGTCTAGGCCCTACTCATCTCGGTGCCCTCATCCCAGCACTGGATGGCAGAGCAAAACAAGTCAACTACAATCAGGAATGGGGGCCAAGAAAGAAAAGCAGTGAGCCTGGTGTGTACCAGTCCCCAGGGCAGCCAACCCCAGCCCTCAGATGAACTCAGTCCTGCCTTTCTGACTTATCCAGAGAGCCGGAAAAGAGGGCGAGGGAAGAAAGAATCAAGAGATTCAAGAAAGAGAATAGTAAATTAGCCAGGACTCCGCCTTCTTCCTTCCCCTCGGGAGGAAAATCCTCTGCAAAGACGGAAGTCTTCTTTAAGCTCCGCCTCCCATACCCCACGCCTTAGAAAGCATGACTCAAGAATATCTCTGCGCATTGGATGGGAACGTGACCAATCTGTAGAAACATCCCTCCTCTTGGGGTTGACCTCAGAGGTAGATGAGGGAAGCACTAGGATTTTCCTTTTCCTGAAAGCCAACATATTTTGTTTCATAGTTTTGATTAAACATTTTAGAACTTAATAACCTTACACAGCATAAAATAATAAATTTGGGGTTTATGAAGAGCCTTGGAAATCGCCACTCTGCTATTGGGGATTTGCCATATTGTCTCCTAATTTTACCCTCAGAAGCAGAGACAATCCCTGTTCCTGAATGAATTTATAATGCAAAACCTTCAAAGAATGGACTGTAAGTTTCACCTACTTCATTTATACAAAAGGGGAAGATTATTTCCAGGAAGGGATTTTGAAGACGTGAATACTAAGGGAGTAGTGCCATTATATGTATGTGAAATGGAAGAGTCTCCCCGTGTTTAGGAACTGATGCAGTGGACCAGAGCTGGTTTTAATTATGTACAAGTGATTGGTTGCAGTAAAACTCAAACTGGAAAATTGCCTCAGAGTTAAAGTAAAGAATTCATAAGATTTTAGAGTTGGCAGAAACCGAAGTGATCATCTTATTCAGTGGTGTCCTACATTTGATTTAATCCAGTCAAACAATATTTACTGAACACCTATTATGTGCCAAGAATTCAAATACAAAAGTTCTTTTTAATGTTAAAAAAAAGTCACAGTCTCCTGTATGACAATAATTCTAGACTTTAGGAAAGAAAAGTACCCAGTGAGATAAAACTATATGTACAAACATAATATGTATTATGTAAATATTACATTTTAATCATTACAATGGGCCTCCAGTCAGTAACCAGCTAGCAACTGAGGTGAGCATGGAAGTAAATCCACCTGTAAATCTGTTAGACCTCCAGGTGACTGCAGCCCTAGAAGACATCACGTCTGCCTCATGAGACATGACATGCGCCAGAATCACCTAGATGAGTCACTTCCAGCTCCTGACCTATGGAAACTGAGATAATAAATGCTTGTTGCTTTGAGTTACTAAAGTTGGGGTTTGCAGTCCAGATAACTGGTACACTCATTGGATATGTTAGGTATGTTACCTTATACAGGGCTTGGGAGGTGCTGTAGCATGCTAGAATAGTCAGCCTGTCTCCCCTGGTGAATAGGCTAATTCCATGGAAATTTGTTCATGCTCCCTAGTTTACCACAGGATTAGAGGTGATGATGCCTATAAACACATCTCTTCTTAAGGAATTTTGAATGTGTGATTTCTGGAGGTGAGGGGAGAAATAGGTACTCTCACCAAGCATTACCCCAGACAAAAGAGGCAAGGCGGCATCAAGCTTTACAATTGACTTACACTTAGATTTTTTTTCCTGATATTTTACTGAAATAAATTTATACATGTAGAAGGCAGTTCTCTCGTTAATCATTTAAACGGTCGTCCCATGCATTTGGGACTGAACATGGTACGGCTTACAAAATAATTGTAATAGTCATGGACTCCACCCTTTCCCTCACTACATGTTCGGTCAGCCACTCTGCCCAGTAGACACCAACTTCTGAATGTCCCCAGGGTCCCTCCTGCTGTCTGAGGTCCAGGCTTTCCTGCCACATTGCTTTCCAAGGTGGGCAGATGGTACCTTCCACACAAGGACTCAAAGAGCATCCAAACGGAGCATGTCCCTTCCTGAAATAGTCACCATAATTTCTAGATTCCAAATCTGGACATATTTTGATTAGGAACTGTTCTAAAAAAATCCAGGACTCAGGAAGGACCATCAACACAGAGAAATGGGCTGACCTGGCCACCAGCTTTCCTGGTCATTCATTCCCCAGATGTCCCATGAGCTTCCATGTGGGCCAGACAGGGCACTGGCACCATGAAGGGGACAGGTCCACTCCCTGCCCTTGAGGCTCTTAATATCTAACTTTCAAAGCTGCTGCCCACTCTGCCCAGGCTCCCCCAGCTTCTCCCAAGCTGGGAAGTGAGTAGAGTCACCCAGTCTGTGCTTTCCTCCACCCCCTGGAGTGGAGCTCTTTTGTACTGTTGCAAGGGGGCGGGGTGGGGGGGTGATATCAGGATGGTAGGCTTGCTGGGAAGCTGGGTGACAGGACCTGTCACTCTCTACTACATCAAATAGCTGAAGAACTCGAACAGATTTTTTTTTCAAATACCTGAGGAGCTTAGGGAGCAAGGGCTGCATTTTATTCTCAGTTAAAAGCAAGCATTTTTGCGATCCCAAACCCTGCTTCCTTGTCTGTTAGCGTATCTAAGATCACTGGCAGAGAATCCTGGGATGGCCTTTGAGGACACAGGACAGCAGGTGGCAAGTGCTCCCATTTCCCAGAGTAGGCTGCCAGCTCTTCTGTGCAGGACTTGCAAAGGAGGAGCCAAGAATGGTTTGAGGCCTTAGCTTACTATCCAGTCCCAGCCTGAGAGAGCTTGAGGAGTCTGAGAGCTAGACTGCAGCGTGCAGAAGGAAGAGCTGGTCAGTGGATGGTGTGTGGTTCACCCCCAGTCCTCACAATGCAGACCTTCTTAAGCAATTGAAATGTGTCCCTGGAGGTGGGACGTGGACCATATCAGCACCAGGCCTGAGAAACCTGAAGGGCAGGAGTCTAGCTGAAGCAGCCTGTGACAACAGGGCAGAGGGTGTCATTTAGGAAGTGAGTTCACGCCACTGACAACAGGGCAAAGGTGCATGTTCACCGTGAAACAGAGGCGCAGTTTGGGAGGGTGCAATGGTCAGTTGACCTGGAACCTCCTTAAAGACATTTTGCCCCAAAGGGCCATTCCTAAAGGAATTTCAACAGAGAGTTCAGCTCCCAAGAACAGAAGCTTAAAAGGGGGTTTCAAGCAGCCAGTTTGTGAGTAGATCATGGAATTTGGGATGTGCAGGTGAAAGACCCTAGGGTCTGGGTGCCCAAAGAGTCTCAGAGCAGCCTGTGTGCGCAAGAGTCCACTCTGAACACTTGCCCATGGCAGAGAGCACTGGCCACTGAGATGGAGGAGAAGAAACAACCCCATGCTTTGCTGGGGTTGAAATCACAGGGTGGGTTGGGTCAACGACAGCAAACGGGGATGTGAGGTAGAAAGGATTCCATCCTTGCCAGTCTCCCACAGTCTTACCAGTCCAAGTCTGCTCTGTGACCAGCACGAGCACACCCCTGAGGGCTGGGTGCCAGTTCCTGACCCAGACCATCTGGATCTGATTCACATTTTACAAGCTCCCCAGGCAGTTCCATGCACATTTGAGCAGCTCTGTCCTTGAATTCAATGGGCTTCCCAGGTGGTACAGTGGTAAAGAATCCACCTACCAGTGCAGAAGACATGGGTTCAATCCCTGGGTCGGAAAGATCCCCTGGAAAAGAGCATGGCAACCCACTCCAGTGTTCTCGCCTGGAGAATTCCATGGACGGAGGAGCCTGGCAGACTACCGTCTTTGGGGTCACAAGGGATCAGACACAATTGAGCAACTGATCATGGCACTCTTCGGTTCAATAAACATAATTCAGCTGTGGCCTAGAAGGGACCCAGCAAGGTGATTATACACTTCTGGATACTCTTTTCCTTTAGGTCTATGGGAGACTGACACACTGGGCTCCTGTTATATGAAGATAGATGTTAGGTGACATTACAGATGAGCCATTGGGCACACGGTCAGTCACATGTGGGTGGGCCCAGGATGCTGTGATGGTATTGGAGAATCAGGCCCACTGTGTACCCTTTTCGGACAGCGGTTTGGTGGGGATAGTGTGGCCGAAGAGAACTGAAGCCATTTCCATGTATGGACAGATGAAATAAAAAATTGAAAGTGAAAAGACAGTGAAAGTGAAAGTCACTCAGTCATGTCCTACTCTTTGTGACCCCATGGCCTATACAGTTCATGGAATTCTCCAGGCCAGAATACTGGAATGGGTAGCCTTTCCCAGCCCAGGGATTTAACCCAGTTCTCCCGCATTACAGGTGGATTCTTTACCAGGTGAGCCACAGGGAAGCCCAAATGATTGAAGGGAGTAGCCAAGACAAAGGCCCAGATACCTTCCCATCAGTTTTGCTTGTTTCATGCCAGACATCCCACACAGCTCTTTCCAGCGGATGCTTGCTGGGTATGATCCAGCGGCCAGGCAGGCATGTCTAAATACCCCTTCTCATTGCCAGAGGCTTTGCATAAACCTTATCACATTTTAATTTTCATTCTTATAACCACTCTGAGCTAGATAGAGAAGATAGGGTACATTCTCTTTATTTATAGTCCTTGAGGATAAGTGACTGAGTTGGCATTTAATCTAGGTTTTATGATTTCAGTCTGTCTCTCAGAAAAGATGTACTCCTTAATGAAGGGGCTTCTTTCTCATTCCTTAGACATAAGAGTTTGGCATGAATTGTTATAAAGTGTTTGATTTCATAATTATATGAGCAAGGGACTTAGAAATGCAGAGTGTGGGCCCTTTCAGTGACAGTCTCCTTTCCCCCATTCTCCCCAACCCATCTCCTGGGATGTTGCAAACTAAGTGAGGAGCGTTGCAGAAAGCAGACAAACCCACTTCATTGACTGATTTGGGGCAGTGTGCAAGGAAGCCCTGATTTCCTTTGTGGAAGGAGGGAGGGGGAAACCTAGCCATGGCTTTTCCGCTTCCTCACGCCCACGGATGTCAGCTTTATAGCCGCGTGGTTATAAAACATCACTGTCACTGATTCTGAGATGAATGCCCATCACGCTAACTAACTACGCTGCTGGCAGGAGTCTTCTTAAAATGAGAGCGGGGAGGAAGGAGCCGGCTTCCTCAGCACTCCCAGACTCTCCGCACCTGTCTGCCCATGTGCTCCGTCCCCGCTGCCCTCCTCCGACTCCTCCGTAGTCAGGGAGACTGGGCTCCAAAGGAAGTGGAAGGAGGCGCCTAGCCTCTTTTATCATTATTGTTTTGCAACCTGCCGTCTCCCTTTCAGTCACACAGCCTGAAAACAGAAGTTGTTTTTCAAAAAACAGGGAAATATTGCTGATATGAAGCTGCCTCGTTGTTGTGGAAGGGGCTTCTCTCCCTTCGGCCCTCAGAATACTGTTGACAAATAAATCCAGCCAGCTCCCATGTGGCATTTTCCTGGACTGTTTACAAAATCCTTCTCTACCCAAGATGGCTGGAAGCATGCTAGGAAAGCCTCAGAATTAAGAAACTTTGTCTCTTTAGTTCAAATCCTCAGTATTTACTAAGAGATTTTGAGTAGAAAAATCCTTAATCGGTGATTGATGTTATAGCTATAAAATTACAAAGTAATTTTTCTTTGGTGTCAGTGTACAGCATCCTACTAAAGATGTATTTTTATGTAGGTTATATTAGCTTTAAAAAAAATAATTTTATTGAAATATAGTTGATTTACAATGTTGTGTTAATTTCTACTGTACATGTAAATCAACTATACTCCAATAAAATTTTAAAAAACTTTTCTATTGTACAGAAAAGTGATACAGTTATATAGATATTCTTTTTCATTCTTTCCTTTTATCAAAGAAGATTGAATATAGTTACCAGTGCTATACAGCAGGACTTTGTTGTTTATCCACTCTATATAGTAGTTTGTATCTGGAAATCTTAAACTCCTGATTTAGGTTGCTGTGCTGTGCTTAGTCTCTCAGTTGTGTCTGACTCTTTGCGACCCCATGAACTGTAGCCTGCCAGGCTCCTCTGTCCATGGGGATTCTCTAGGCAAGAATACTGGAGTGAGTTGCCATGCCCTCCTCCAGGGGATCTTCCCAACCGAGGTATCAAACCTAGGTCTCCCGCATTGCAGGCAGATTTTTTTTACCATTTGAGCCACCAGGGTTACATTAGCTTTAAAGGACAATTTCTTGTGAGATTAGAAAACTTGATCCTCAATTCCAAGACTGAATGAGTCATTACAGTGTCTGGCACTAGAGGGCGCACCATGAGAAGGCTGGCTCTAGGGACTCCCAGGAAGCGCTGAGCGGCTAGACACAAGCATACAGCAAAGAGAGGAGATAAGTTAACCTGCCTGCATGCTCAGTAGCTCGGTTGTGTCTGACACTTTGCAACCCCACGGACTGGGGCCCACCAGGCTCCTCTGTCCATGGGATTTCCCAGGCAAGAGTATTGGACTGGGTTTGCCATTTCCTCCTCCAAGGGATCTTCCCTACTCAGGGGTCAAACCTGTGTCTCCTGGGCCTCCTGCTTGGCAGGTGGATTCTTTACCACTGTGCCACCTGGGAAGTCCATAAACAGTGAACAGGTACAGTCATTATCATGGGAGCAGACATCACAAGTGACAACAATGTATTAAGAAAAGTTTGTATTTTAGTTTTTGTTATTGTTTCAGTATACCCCTGGTCCAGAATAAATTTAACTTTTCACATGTATACCATTCAGTCCTCATAACTCTGAAAAGTAGGTATTATTTTCTCCACTTTAAAGGTGAAGAAATCAAGGTCATAAATGCAAAAGTATTTCACTATTAACCACCTTTGAAGTAGCATTTCCACCTCATAGGGTGTTTTCCTGCTGAAGACAGTTTAATAATGTCCTACATTCTAATTAAATATCTTTCATTTGCAGAATTCTTTAGGAATTGTTTAGTGAAATCTTGGTTACTCTACAGCCTCGCTCTTTCACTCCAGGCGGTCCAATATTTTTGCTGTCCCGTGTACACATCTTTTTGGACTCTCCAGTGACTTTCTTCCAACCTCATCTACTACATCCTCCCTTTTCTTTATTCAGCTCTGAGACCACCATGCTTTCAGAGCATCTCCTCTGGCCCTTAGATCCCTGTTCTCTGATCCTGACTACTGGGGTTTGTTGAGGCTGAAGAGTTGCCCAGCAAATGCTGGTTCAGAGTCATTCTCAAACCTTAAGAGGCACCATGGTGCTTGTTCAACTTGCAGAGACCCCATCCCTACCTCAGACACTGTGATTCCTGAGGTCCGAGATAGTGTCCTTGCATGATTGACAAGCATCCCAGGTGATGCTGAAGCAGGTAGCCTGTGAATTTCACTTTGACAAAACAGCTCTTACTGTATTCTTCTGGATGAATTCACACTCATGTATTCATCAGGTGTGATTTGCCATTTGTTGCGATTACTTTAGACATTTTCCCAGGTTGCCTCATTTCTATACATTTTGTTTCTCAAGAGTAAAAGCTCTATTCCCCCCTTTCATACCCACCAGGTCCCTATTGGGTTTCCCAGCACTTCTCCCTGCCAAAAACACAACTTCCCCTTGTTTCCCTTACCTGCGGCAGCACCCACTCCCCTTCAAGGCTCAGTTCCCACTGCTCCTCAGGAACTGACCACAAGTCCAGGTGAGATGCTCGGGCCACATATTCTCATGGGAGCCCGCAGCTCTCCCACCAGGGCATGGATACAGGACACACCTCTTTCTATTTCAGGTACACGTTATTATGCGTTTCATTACTAATTTTATTCCAACCTCACCCACTGAATACCTCCTGGATCCCTGTGTGAGGGCAGGAACTTTAGTTTTCTTGCTCATTATTATATCTCAGCACCAAGAACAAAGCCTCATATATACTAGGCACTTCATGATTATTTGTAGATAAGTGAATGAATAAACTGACAAGAATGACTAAGAAGAAAGAAACATAGGAGAAGAAACTTAAAAATATATACACCTTACTTCACAACAGACTGGGAAATATGGAGACAATAACCTTTGGGGCCAAACAGGGCACCTAGGGAATGGTCAAGTGGAGCTGTGATTCCCTAGTTACTTCTCCAGCTTCATTTTCCCTCTGGATCCAAGCCAGTTCACCGCAGTACATATGTAGTAGGTGCCTTTGATGTGACAGGCACTCTGCTAAACACTAGAGAAGCAAAAATGTGTGAGACACAGCTCCGGAACTTGCAGGTGTAATATTTAAAGTGAAATCATCTTGTGATCTATATGTCAGAAACCAGAAATGACACTGTTCCACTCGCAAGAGAGTTCAAATGACTCTGAGTCTTATAATTGCCACAACATTTAAGAGAAGTCTTAAAAAGCAATGAGGCAGACTGGGAAAAAAGCCAAGCTTTAAAGTCCAGTGAGCCCAGGTTGGAGAGCCTTGGCTGCATGTATAAAATAGATCTGATAATAATAATGACACTCCTGGCAAATAATAACATTACTGAGCACTGTGTCAGGCACTCTGCTAAGCTCTTTGTGTACACTGACTTATTTAATCTTCTCAGTTATCTCAGTGTTTTCATTAGTCACATTTTGCTACTTGAAAAACTAGCTCAGAGAGGCTAAGTAGTTTGCCTAAAGTGACATCTAATAACAAATGGCCTAGTTGGGACTTGAATCTGGGACTGGCTGATGAATAAGTAAGATAATGTAGGAATAAGCCTGGTGTGGTTCCTGGCAGATGATAAGCCTTCAATCAAAGGCTTCCAATATACCTATTACACAATCAAGAAGTCCAGGCCCACAGAATTATTGCCTCCAGGGTGAATTAGTATGTGGACGATTCAGCATTTAGGGAAGAGGCCTGGGCTCCTGCGTACATGGCACAAACTGGAGACAAAAAAAGGCCTCCCAGGGCTGCTGCAACTCCCGACTCAGGTGCCATCCCCATTCCTGGGGAGCCACTGCATCTTAGGATTACAGAGACCTCGCGGGTCACCCAGTCAGGGTCCCCATCTGGTACATGCCTCCCCCTACCCCCTATCACTAAATGGCTGTCTCTACTTCCATCGCTGTCTCAGCCTTACCCCTCTTCTGAATGCCACCTTTTCATTGCTCTCCAGCAAGGACGACAGGGCACAAAGCCCCAGCACCAGAAGTCATCGCAGGACAACACTTTCAGAATCTTCTTAGTCAACCCTGGGTGTCCCGCCTATGCCCTGCCTGGAGTGGGGACCGGAAGGGACAGAACCTTAAAAGAGTCTGGAGCTCCGGGCTCCCTCCTGCGGGATGAGTCATGCTTTGCTGCCTCCCACTTCCGCCCTTGTCCCTCCAGGAGGCAGGGAGCTCGTGTGTGCGTGAGTCCAGATTAACGCTGGTCAGCAACAAGGTCCTACTGTCTAGTACAGGGGACTCCATTCAGTATCCTGTGATAAACCATAATGGAAAAGAATATAAACAAGAATATCTAGAGATATATAACTGAGTCTTTTCACAGCAGAGCGGAAATCAGCACAACCTTATAAATCAGCTAGACTTCAATTTAAAAAAATTTTTTTTTTTTAAATGGTACAGGCTAGAGAGTTCTTCAGTCCTGGGTAAATGGGAGGTGGGCACCAGGCTGAGAGCTGGCAGGCTTTGGCAGAGGAGAGTGGCTCAGACTCCAGTACTCAGAAGGGCAGGACCACACAAGCCAGCACTCACAGGCCCCTTTTAAAGCTGTTGGGCGTCCCTTCTCCAGGAGATCTTCCCAACCCAGTAATCAAACCCAGGTCCCCTGCATTGCAGGCATTTTCTTTACCAGCTGAGTCACCAGGGAAGCCCAGGCTCACCCTCAGATTCCATTGACTACTCCAATTTTCATTGAAAGGCTCTCCTCACCTTTCCTTTCACCGACAAGAAAGCCTGGGGAGGGTGGTGTCAGGACAGAATGTGCTGCCCCTGGAAGCCCCCTCACTCAGCTGTCAGCACCGGGGCTCGTCAGTGAGGAGCAGTAACTGAAACCCCACTTCTGACCATACTCACCCACCACTTACCTGTTTGTCTGCTTGCTCTTGGCTTACAGTAGGCAATGCTAGGCCTCGTCAGCCTTTATGAATCAGGACAGCTGTCTTCCTCAAAGGGCTGGGGCAGTCCTTCAGTTTTCGGGTCCCAACTCTCTCATGAAACTGTACCAGGATCCTGACCTCTTAGGCAGACATGAGTCAGGAATTATGATTATTACCATTTGGTAACCAGTATGTTTACAGGTGCTGGAAAATGTGAAATCGAATTGAATCTGAGGGTGAGCCTGGGCTTCCGTGGTGACTCAGATGGTAAAGAATCTGCCTGCAATGCAGGAAACCCAGGTATGATCCTGGGGTCAGGAAGATCCACTGGAGACAAGAATGGCAACCCACTCCAGTATTCTTGCCTGGAGAATTCCATGGACAGAGGAGCCTAGCGGGCTACAGTCCATGGGGTCGCAGAGTTGGGACACAAGTGACCTGACTTAGCATGCAAGCAAGAAGTGAGCCAGGCCTCTCTCACTCAGCCCTCTAGCCTTTCCCTCCTGAGGGGTAGGGGCGCGGCCCCTGCAGAGATTTGAATTTCAAATGTGAAAACCTTCCCTGGACCTCATCACCAGTTCTTCCTAACAACCAAAGCTTTCATTGTCTCTGAGACTTGTTCCTAGGATATTTTTAACTTGTCCTTTTAAAAAAAAATTACACCAAGAGGAGCTTAATAAGCCCCATTTAGCTTCTTGTCGGAAAAGAAAATTTGCAGACATTAACCAATGAGTGCTACTGAACACCGTGGCTGGCTGGCCTGCCTCTTCAAACCAGCCTCTCCTCTCCTGAATACAGGAGTTTATATTTGGACAGCAGCCTCCACATGACATCACAAACATGCCACATAGGGTTCATCACGAACTTAAAAGAAGTGGAGATTTGGGTGAGAGGTTCAGGAAAAGACTTCAGGGCTGCAGAGGATGGGCTGGGGGAAGGAGGGAAGAGTTCCTGAGGGATGGGAAGTCCTGCTGCTTAAAGCTGCTTTCAGCACCTCTCGCAGACATGACTCTGTGCTTCTAACAGCCAGCAGTACAAAGGATAGGAAGCACAGTGAGATTTCAGATCTTTGTTCCTGAACATGTAAAACCAATACACATACCACCCCCCGCCCCCACACCACCACCACCACCAACTAGGGTTTCCCTAGCAGCTCAGTGGTAAAGAATTTGCCTGCCAATGCAGGAGACATGGGTTCGATCCTTGGTCCAGGAAGATCCCACATGCTGCAGAGCACCTAAGCGCATGCACCGCAACTACTGAAGCTGTGCTCTGGAGCCTGCAACTACTGAAGCCTGCGTGCCATGGGGGCTGTGCTCCACAACAAGAGCAGCCACCACAACGAGAAGCCCTCATATTGTAACCAGAGGAAAAACAAGGCAGCAACAAAAACCCGACACAGCCAAAAATAAATACAATTATTTTTTAAAACAACAATTAAAACAACAAAAAAGAACGCAGGTGTTCTTTCAGAGCCTTAGACACTATGGCAATAAACATCTCAGCCGTCCAAACACCCAAACCCAGGAGTCCATCTGGGTCAAAGCTGATTTTTGGCAAAGGTTCTCAGCTGTTCTGCAGGATGAAGTTACAAATAACTCACAAATTACAGTGTTGCCACCAGCAGGGTCAACAAAGTTGGGACATTTGCTCTTTGGACTTTCAAGTTAAAGTATCATGGAGGCCTTTCCAGGCATGTGAAGACAGTTCCCATCTCCTGGATGCTCACAACTAGTCATGCAGCTGATCCAAAGTCCACTGATGACCCTCTCAGTCCCAGCACTTGCATTCTTAATTCGTTCAGCCATGGCTTTATTGAGTGGACTCACAGTAAGTGGCCTAGTGGCCAGAACTTTCTGTACGCTGTTATATGCATAATAAGTTGAGTCTGTAATTGCTGCTGGTGATTTGAAAGCCTGGGGAGAAGAGAGGGAAATACTTGCCTTCAGCAGAGAAAGAACTTTCTCCTTGGGTAAAGAGCCCACCCTCCCTGAACTGTGTTAGTGTTACAATGGACCGGTCTTTAGAATCCAGGTTATTTCAAGCATTCCATGGAATCTCAGAAGATAAAAGTGTCCCCTCAGAGCTGAGTAAAGTTCTGTTGGACCATCTTAGCTAAATGAAAAGATTTTTAGGATGCTGAGAAATAAAGGAGAAATTTGTAGATAATGGGAGTCACTTTAAAATTTATTACTGAATGTTTGTAGTCAAAATGAACATAGACTATTTATTCATGCTGTATACAACATCAATTAATTAATCAAAAGCAGACAAGAGGAAAAGAGTGCATCTTTTGAGTTGCCACTCAAGTCTAGTGCTTATAATGAAAAAGGCTAAGAATCTTGTGTTTAGCCTTTAAATTGTGTTTAAAATTGATGAGCAATTTTAAAAACTCAACAGCCCCATCAGAAAAGTAATTGGCTGAGGACTTCAGTCGCATGTTTGCTAACGAGGCCGAAGACTAAAGCCACAGTATTCACTTCAGGCATAGTATAAGAATAAATTGTGTGTTTTTTCTTATTCAAGGACTTGAACTTAGGTGTTGAAGGACTTGTCCTATTGCTACAGAATAGAGTGAAGATGAAGAGTACACCTCTGTCCATGCTCAACTATTCCCTCTGCCCGTGGAAGTCTCCCTGCCCTGTCTATCAAGAGAACTTTTATCCATCCTTTGGGACCCAGCAAAATGATCACCTCTACTATGAAGCCTCCCCTGATACACTAGGCAGCGTAAAATGTTTCTGTTTGCATTTCTTTCTCTGCCCCATCAGACTGTGAGCTCTTCAGGGATCCAGAATCTGTCCCGTGTCCCATTGATGTATGAGCACGATGTTTGATTCACAGCTAATAAGTACGCAATAAATATTGTTATTATTTATAATGTATAAAAATAAATGCCTGTTGAAGGAATGCATGTCTGGCAATGGCAAGAAGAACAGATAATAAAAAGGACTGATGATAGGTAATAATTCATAAATTAATAACTATTGGCTCATCACTGTGCAAGATGGGGGAGAAATAGAAGAAACAGAAGACAGAGGCTAGACCCTGGTTGAGACTCAGAGAAACACCCTTGAAACAGCAGGGGAATCATGACACAATCTGTGATTTTATCTCACAGTCGATGGTTCAGAGCAGGTAGGAGGGGGCTTTCAGAGCTTGATAATATCAAGGTACTCCCCTACCCAAGAGAATTACCCCAAACCAATGTTTACAAGTCAAATAGCTCTCTGAGTCCCTTTTCTGGGTTGTTCCTGACCCCACTTTACACTCACACCTTGTTCTACTTTGCTTTTCTGAACAGTCCACCCCCTTTCTCATCTCCCCAGCCTCCACCCCACTTCCTGTTTTCGCCCTTGAATAGTCTGCAAATCCAACCCCCCTCACCAACTCCTAGCCTGTGACTTCTCTCCTCCTTCCTGGCTGCCCTTGCTCAGACTGACACCCACCAGAGCCCTCACTCTTGAGTCAGGGCAGACCTGAAGGGGTTGGCCCACTGCCTAGTGTGCAGCCTTTCCTTGGCACTAGAGATCTTCTATAGGGACCAAAGAGGTTATGGAAGATCTTTGAAAAAGGAGCTGCCCCACCCCACCATGCTCTCTAGGTTCCACACAGGGAAAGGTTCTGCCTCAAACCCAGAATTTGCAGACCTGGCACTTCAATTGCTAATCATCGCTTCATCCCTGCTCTCACTTTTCTTTTGTCCTTTTCTGGCCAGTTATTACGCTTGATGCCCATAGCTTAATGTCACTGTTGGCTTAAGGGTGTGTTAGTTGCTCATTTGGGTCTGACTATTTGCGACCACATGGACTGTAGCCCACCAGGCTCCTTTATCCAAGGGGATTTTCCAGACAAAAATGCTGGAGTGAGTGGCCATTCCCTTCTCCAGTGGATCTTCCCAACCCAGGGATTGAGCCTAGGTCTCCCACATTGTAGGCAGATTCTTCACTCTCTGAGCCACCAGGGAAGCCCTATTGTTGACTTTCTGATGCTCAATTCTGTGTCCCTGGCTTCTGACCCTAATTTGTCTCTGGAAATGTCTGAACATCCCCTTGCCACCTTGATGCAGCCTTGGGATACAGCACTCCTAAGACAATTACCTCAGGGTTTCACCAGACCTTTGGCTCCACATTGCTATAGTATGTCTCCCCAGGACCTTTCCCAACATCTATTCAGGCAACCTGAGAATGCTGTTACCAAACTAAGGGCACTACAGTGTGCGAAAACCAGCCAACAAGGCAGCAGCTAGAGTACAAGAAATCACAGAAACCATCTAAGTTTGAGCAAGTCGTTGGTCACTTTATTTATACATCTCTAAGAAAGAAGTTGTGGATTCTGAAGCTTGCAACCTTATGTGCAATCTCAAATGGCCAGACATTTAAGAACTCTGTTTGATTCGTGTACCATCCATTTGGTATTAAGGGTCAGATTGTATGATCATTCTATTGTGTATATTAGCAGAATATCTACCAGGTTCTAATTTCCTCTTGCCCTGCTCTAGAGAACTTGGACTAATTCAGCAATCTCTATCTTAAGCACATCTTTGGGGACCAAGTTGATACCAAGGAAAATGATAGTTCCAGTTAAGTGGCTCTAATTCAGTGAGAACTAGAAAAGCTATGAACAACCCCAGTAAAAGCCCTGGGAAAGCAGCTCTTAGTGTGTGGGGTCAAGAAAACAGACTGCTCATGGAGGCTGTATCATTTTCTTCCTCTGGCTACCCTGTGAAAAACAGCTTCAAACTCTCAGACAACAGCAGAGGTTGATTTCTTGCTCACGTTTGGTGAATATGTTACGTAAACAGGAGTCTTCCGGTAAGTGTGCAATGCACTGCCCCAGGCTCAGCCTTCATGCTGGTGGTAACTCTGTACCATGTTTTTTTTTAGTCGAAGAGCCAGGCTGAAAGCGCAGCTCTAATCTGGCGTGTTAATATTCTCCAGAAACAACAAAGAGAGAGATGGTGAGCAGCCACAATGGCTATTAAAGCTCTTGCTCAGAAATGGTCTATGCCACTTTCACTCACATTTCATTGGCAAAGCAAGTCATGTGGCCAAGCCTGGGGTTGCTGGTTGGGAAAGCATACATTTCCCACAGAGGAGAATAGCAGATATTGGAAACAATGTCCCAGCTACCCCAACCGTGGGCCTTGCACATCATCCCAGTGGTTTCTAGCTAATGCAGAGGAAACCATTGCAAGTTTCTGAGGCAGGCAATGGCACCAAAAGCTGTGTTACAAGGCCATCTTCTTTGCTTGTAAATACAGATTGGTGGGAACAGTGGGAGTGGGAGGGACTCGAGGAACAGAGAGTGCTATGTGAAGGCCTGAGCTGGAGACCGTTATATTCATTCAAGAGTGAGTCAATGGATTTGGGTTAGGGATGGTGTAGAAAGAATAGAAAGAAACATTTTGGTAGAATACTTATTTTAAAAGCAAAATAGACAAGGCCATTTACCTGGAAAGATATAGGAGGGGTATAAGTCAAAGATGATTCCACGATTTCTCCTTGCTAGCTGGGCTGTAAGGCATTGAAAGATGTTATTGAGTTGATGGCAAAGAGCATCCTAGAGATTTCTCCCAATCAGAGCACACTGATCTTCCACGGTGATGTGCAGCAGCCATGAGGCAGCAGCTGTAAAGGGCACTGGGCCTGCCTGACAAATCCGGGCTGGGCTCCTAGCGCTTAGGAGCTGTGTGGTTAGGGAAAACCCCTTTACTTTTCTGTCTTGGTTTTTGCATTTATTAAAAGGGGGATAGTGATTCATACCTCACAGAACTGCCTTAGGACCACACTCCTATGAAAAATAGCTTTATAGTGATTTATAAGGTACGCCTCTCAGAGAAATGGTTGAAAGCATATCCTTAGCCTAGCCACCCAATGATTACATACTGCCTTGGATTGTTTGGGGCATAAAGCATGCCATCACCTCATTGTTGAATTCTATTTAGAGGTTTCCTAGTTGAAAACCTAGGCGTATAGCCAGATAATGTAAACCATGGATCACAGCCTCGAGAGACTAGAGCAACTAGATAGGTACTTTAAATGTAGGTCTGGTATAAGGTACATGAAGCACTTTTGGAGGAAACACTAAGATGTGGTACAGAGAACTTTGGGCTTTCCAGGTGGCACTAGTGGTAAAGAACCTGCCTGCCAATGCAAGAGACTCTGGTTTGATCCCTGGGTCAGGAAGATCCCCTAGAGGAGGGTATGACAATCCATCCATTCCAGTATTCTTGCCTGGAGAATCCCATGGACAGGGGAGCCTGATGGGCTACAGTCCATAGGGTCACAAAGAGTTGGACATGACTGAAGCAACTTAGCAGGCGCGCACACACAGAGAACTTTCCCTGTTATAGATAAAACAACAAGCACAAAATAATAAAGGGCAACAGCACCCTTCCCCCACTTCCCATCCCCATGCCATCACCCAAGACTATCAGGAGTGGCCTGGCTGCTTGTGAACTGCAGAGAAGCAGCTGGAAGGGGACAGCAGCAGCTCAGCCCAGCACAAGCTTGCTGTGCAGGAATCAAGCAAGGTTTGGTTGTTCTAGTTGTCAAAAGTGTTGGAAATCTGGATATTTATGTGATATTTCCTGGTTATTAAATATTGACAATTGAAAAAAAATTTAGAAAACATTCTGCAGTTAAAACATCTGCAGGCTATGGGTCCATAGGTTATCACCCAGGCATCACAAAAACAGAAGGGGGAAAAACATGGTTACCCACAGAACTCTCAGTGCATGAGAAAGAGAGATTTTAGGTGGTGGTGGTGGTGGTTCAGTCACTAAGTCATGTCCAACTCCTCGTGACCCCATGGACTGTATTCCACCAGGCTCCTCTGTCCATGGGCTTTCCTAGGCAAAAATACTGGAGTGGGTTGTAATTTCCTCCTCCAGGGGATCTTCTCGACCTAGGGATGGAACCTGAGTCTCCTGCATTGCAGATGGATTCTTTACCACTAACCCACCAAGGAAGCCCAGAGATTTTAGGAGATGAGGCGAAAATCAGGGAGGGAAGTGGCAAGAGGAACTATTAGCAACCTGGAGATAGACTTCCAGGGGAGATGAGGGAATGAGAGGTCCCTAGTCACCTAGTCTCAGGGATTCAGACACAGATTTAGACTTAGGCTCAAGCTCTTAGCTTGCCTTTGGCTCATGTGTCCTGCCTGGGCTGGGAGAGTGATCAGGACAGAAGCCAGGATGGTTGCCTCCTCCGCCACACTGCCAGGGAGCCCCTCAACACAGGATAGAGGGGACTTTTAGTTTTGTGACTACCTCCATCCTCCACTTTAAGTTATTCCCGGGCCATACTGTTTTGAAGAGCTGTAAGATGAAGTTTCAGATGTAATCGGACATAATAATCTTTCAAACCCAGAATGTTAGCATTTCACCCTTGAGTAAGAAAACCCCCAGGCTGGCTTCTCTATTCCTGAGCTCACATTCCTCTCTCTAGCCTGAGCCCTGCTCAGCCTCATCTTGACAGGCTAGGTCTCTTGCTATGTTCATTGTCTCTTCCTGCGACACAGCTCTAAGCAGACATCCCACATGGGGTCCTGGTCCTGGTGGGGTAGTTTCCGTGTGGGTTTTTAAACATTCAACTCACCACTTGGAAATGGCAATCATTCTTCCTTCTTCTTTTCAAATGACCATATAAATCAGTTTGCTCTGGGAACTGGTTCTGTTTTATTTTGCAGTCTTGCCTGATTCCTTTTCACAGGGCTCTTTCTCAGGATTTTTGTGTCATTTCAACTTTCAACTGCCAAAACTGTCACGAAGGCCCCCACTTGTTATTTTATGTCACATCAATGCTCTTTTCTTTCACTTAAACTTTTTCTCTTAGCCAGATTAGACTACACAGCCACTTTCCTACACAACAGGATAGAGATGAAGTAAGTAATACGTTAGGAGGAAGTGAATGTTTAATCTTCTCTAACATTCTTTTCACTACTGTGTTACTTCGCTTAAATATTTTCCTTAGTAAGACTATAATTTAGGACTTTGGAATTATTATTTTGCAATTCTTTGTTGTTGTTGAATCAGATCAGCTTGTTTTCCTCTTCCTGTTTGCTAGAGAACTAACAAAAAGGTAATATTTTCTACGAATATTTTGCCACACACACTACAAGGTTCAGTTTTAGTAAATGATTTGGATTTGGAGACTCTGAATATTAATGCCTTTCGTTCATATTAACAAATTGACAAATACTTAGAGAACAGCATGATATGAAAAAACTCTCTTCCTAGGAAAATTTTCCCCATATTTATATTGATTAAAAATCTGTAATAAATTCATTCATTTATTAAACCATTACCTACTATGTGTCAGACACTATTCTAAATATCTGGGATATGGCAGTGAGCACGATACAAAAAATTTTCTGTCTTTAAAGGGCTTATATTCTGAAAATTTCCTGGTGGTTCAGTGGTTGGGTCTCCATGCTTCCATTGCAAGAGCATAGGTTCAACCCCTGTTGGAAGAACTAAGATCCCACCTGCCATGAAACACAGCCAACTAAAAATACACTAGCAAATTAAGTTGATCATAAAAAGGGCTTATAGTCTAGAAGAGACAGATACTAAATATATATATATGTATATATGATATATATACCTGATGAATACTCAGAGGAAAGTAATAAAGCAAGGTAAGAGGAATGAAGTAGGAAGGGAATTTTAATTTTTAGATGTGGTTGTGTTTAGGGGATGCAGATCAAGTAAGAACCTTGCAAATCACTGTAAGGATTTGGGCTTTACTGTGAGTAAAATCGGAGAAGGCAATGGCAACCCACTCCAGTACTCTTGCCTGGAAAATCCCATGGATGGAGGAGCCTGGTAGGCTGCAGTCCATGGGGTTGCTGAGGGTCAGACACAACTGAGCGACTTCACTCTCACTCTTCACTTTCATGCATTGGAGAAGGAAATGGCAACCCACTCCAGTGTTCTTGCCTGGAGAATCCCAGGGATGGGGTCGCACAGAGCCGGACACGACTGAGCAGCAGCAGTGAGTAAAATGGAGAGCTATCTACCATAGGGCAAAGGAATGAGGTGACTAGACTTACATGGTAAAAGGATTACTTTGGCCGCCATGGAGAATAGCCTGTAAGGGAGGGATGGGACAGGAAAGTGAAATGGAAGCACTAAGACTAGTGAAGTGGCTCTTGAGTTAGGCCAGGAGAGAGAGGATGGTGGATGAAACCAAAGTGCGGCATTGAAGGGTGTGTATTTAGAAGGTAAAGTCAACAGGACTTCCTACAGTTTTGATATTGTTTATGAGAGATGAGTCAAAGATGACTTAGAGGCTTTTAGCCTGAGGAAGTGGAACGTTGGATATGCCTCTTACTCAGACTGGGAAATCTGTGTGGGTTTCACAGGTTTTAGGGGGAAATCAGAGTTTGGTTTTGAACTCAAATTTAAGTTCTATTAGAGGTCTAATGGGAAAATCAAGTAAGCAGTTAGAAACACAACGTGGTGTGAAGGAGAGAGAACTATACTGGATGTGTAAATGTGAAGGTCTTGGCATAGAGAGGGAATCCAAAGCTCTAAAACTGGATGAACTCCCTGGAGGGAGTGCAGTGTTTTGGGAGGAAGGAGGAGGTAGCTTACCAAAGAGGATGGAGTAGTCAATGGTGTCCAGTGATGCTGAGAGGTCAATTAAGGACCAAGAATTGATCACTGTATTTAGCAAAATGACAGTTGTCAGTGTCCTTTGCAAAATCAATTTCAGTGATGCAATAATGGGAGTAAACTCCTGATTAGATTGAGTTGAAGAGAAAATGGAAAGAATTGAATTAGAGATCATAAGTATAAATAATTCTTTTGAGATGTTTAGATGCAAAAGAGAAACAAGAATTGGAGTGGGGAAAGGGTCAAGAGAAATTTTATTCCTAATGATGGTAGAAATGGTGATGGCAGTCATTCAGTAGCGAGGCAAAGTCAAGGCTATAGCAGACAGGGGTCAATTGCTACTGTTATCATTTGAGATTGAATGAGACCTAGTGCAAAAAGAAGGGACTGGCTTTCTGAAAGAACATGGGTAAGTTCATCTGTAATAGTAGCAGGCAGAAAGGCAGAGGATATGGGCACAGATTCTCAAGTGGTTGATTTTGGTGTTTCTTTCTGCTTTAAAAAAATTTTTTCCCCAGTGAAGGGAGCACTTAGTCCTGGGCTGCTAATTAAGAAACTGGCTTACCAGATAGGCACTCCTGATTCAATCTGCCTATGAGTCCATTTTAAAAGGCAGAGGTCCATTTCTTTCTTCTCATTGCGGTTGATTAAGACATGTACCCTGAGTTTTTCTAGTTTCAATTTCCCCATGTTATTTCTAACTATAGCAGTCTGGCAATCCCCCTTCCCCTTTGGACCTTATGTTACGTCAGGACCCATGGAGAGTTACCTCACACACCCTAACTGGTTCCATTTTCTCTATACTCTTCTACACCCTTTACCTGCTGGTTTCTAGTCTGGTCTCCAGCATTTCCATTTCCTTAGCTGTGAAGAAGGGAGACAGTTTGCCTCCTGCCTTCAAATAGGCTGAGAGTTTAAATAAGTCCAAGAAGTGAAATGGTTTTAACCCATGTAAAACATAGAAGAGGCTAGTGGGAGGTAGCAAAGTGCTTAGGTTGAGCACAGACTATGTACTTTTTCAATTTTATTTTATTATTATTTATTTGGTTACTTCAGGTCTTAGATGCCACACATTGCATCATGCGGGATCTTTTGTTGCAGCGGCCTAGATGTTTCCTAGTTGTGGCCCTGTGGGCTTAGTTGCTCCCAGGCATGTGGGATTTGTTACCTGACCAGGGATGGAACCCAAATCCCCTGCAATGCAAAGCACATTCTTAATCACTGGACCATCAGGAATGTCCTCTATGTAATTTCTAAGCCTTATATGTATGTGAGCTCCCAGGTGTCACAGGTTATATAAGCTGTAGTATTCACAGAATCACCATAGACTCAGAAATCTGATCACACTTACAATATGTGGACATACTTACAGTAGGTAATATCTGCTGAACAATACCTATGTTCTAAGCACTTGGCTAAGCCCTTTCCATATGTGAATGAATCCTTGGTCTCACACTATCTGGATGTAGGTGTTATTATCTCCTTCAGAAACTAAGAGAGGCAAGAGAAAGAGACAGAGACTCACATAATTTGAAATTCCACAGCTCTCCAGTGTTACTGCCACTTTCCAAGCAAATACATTCCCCATTTATTTGTGTATGGTTATACAGGTACAAGCAGATTTAGCTCCATCCCTTCGGGGCTATTCTTCACTCTATGAGGAATTCATCATGATAAGATTCAGAAGCTGTTCTGGTGTATTTGGGATCAATTTATAAAGGTTGATTTCAGCACAACATTTCAAAACCATGTTTACAGATTACTGAAATTCACATTGCTTACCACGTGTTGGGCACACCACTAGGTGACACACATGAGCAAAACACACTCCTCCAAGGAGTTCTCAATTCTTCTTTAGGAGGAAACTCAATTATTCATTCACTCATTCAGTCAGTATTGTTGAGTGCCTTAGGGCATTCCAAATGCTCCTGCTGCTGCTGCTAAGTCCATTCAGTCGTGTCCGACTCTGTGCGACCCCATAGACGGCAGCCTGCCAGGCTTCCCCATCCCTGGGATTCTCCGGGCAAGAACACTGGAGTGGGTTGCCATTTCCTTTTCCAAATGCTACTAAACACAAATCAACTTGGAATTACAACACTTGGTAGAATAAGGTGCACATATAAATACCTTTATCTTACATGGTCTTCAGTATTGTGTTTGTATCTCTAAAGCCAGACCGGTGGGCTTAAAAATCTAGTAAAGCCACTTGAAGGCTGTGTGATCTTGCACTGCTTATAAACTCCTCCAGGCCTCTCTAAGAAATGAGGATGCGTGCTTAGTCGCTTCAGTTGTGCTGGACTCTGTGCGACCCTATGGACTGTTCATGGGATTCTCCAGGCAAGAATACTAAAGTGGGTTGCTGTGCACTCCTCCAGGTGATCTTCCCAACCCAGGGATCGAACCCACATCTCTTATGTCTACCTGCATTGACAGGCAGGTTCTTTACCACTAATGCCACCTGGTAAGTCCCCCTTCCCAAAAAAAAAAAAAAAAAGAGGATAGTATTTCTCTCATAAGGTTTCTGCAAGGACTAAAAATGGACATATGTACAGTACTCAGAGCAGAGCCTGGCCCATCACAAGCACTGTGTTGGCTGTAGTCACGATCTGTGTGATACAGATTTAACAAGTATTGAAAGAGTTGCCAATTTGTGACCATAACTCAACAAAGGACAGTAAGTGTTAAGTCTCTGTTTACTAGAACTTCCTTGAGGCCTTATTGTGTTTCTCCCACTTGATCCCTGTTGACAGGCCTTGACCAGCCTCAGATGCCTCTTCTATCATATTTCTTCATTTGCAATCCAAAGTCAAGTTAGTTACCCTCCTTTGCTGCCTCCTACTTGTTTGTTTTTCTTAGGGATTAGGGGAAGCTGACATTTTTGCTTCCTAGATCCTCAGAGTGGTCCTCATTATTTGTCATTGGTACAGGACTTAGCAATTTTAAAATTTTTATTATTTTCTTAACAGAGTAATAGGTACTCAACATAAAAACAATTCAAGCATACAGAAACTTGTAACAGAAAGCAATGACCCTGATAATCTCACATCCAGAGATAACCACTGTTAACTGCTTGTTATATATGCTACCAGATTTGCCCTAAGCATACATTTAATAACATGTCTATTTTTGACAAAATATGCTTATAAATGGTATCATACTTTTCATATTGTTCTGCAACTTGCTTTTTTCATGTATAGATTTTGGACATTCTTTCATTTTAGTACAAATAGGTCTCTAATTTTTATAAAACAGGTTAAATTTTCTTAACCAGTCCCCTACTGGGATTTTGTTATTAAACTTACACACCCTTCTCTGTTTCCTGTCATAAACAATACTGCAATAAATATACCTGTACATACAGCTTTCTACATGCTTGTAAATGCTTCTGTGATATATGATTTTTGCACACATATGGCCAAAGTAGAAATTCCCAGAGGTGAAACAAAATCCCTCACATATTAATTTTATCCAAAATTGCTAAATTGTCCTCCAAATGGATTTACTAAATTAACACTCACATTTATGAGAATACGTGCCTGTTTCTCTACATTTGTTTTTTGAGCACTACTTTTTTCCTTTCTCAATTTATACCATTCTTGAAATCACAGTTCTCTCAAGTCTAAAATCATACTTTAAAACTCAGGGAAGATCAAAACGTGGAACAGTGTTTTTACAAACAGCAAAACATTCCAAATTAATCATAGTAGTGAGGTGTTTTCCATCAAAATATCACACCACTAGATGTTAACAGTTTTAAAACAGCACCAACCTCCCAGATCAGCGAATCTGGTACTGTAATTAGACCACGGGACACACAGCTCCTGCCTACACACCTCCTTCTTGGCTCAGTGTGTGGACAGGAGAGGCTACTGGCACCAAGGCCAGGACACGGAGAGTGAGCGAGCAAGAGGTGAGAAGGGCTCAAAGGCTAGTGTCATCCTGCAAGCAGTCTAGGACTGTCCCTTGAGTGCTGGAGCTCTGCTCATACTCAACCTCAGGGCTGCTCTTCTTTACTTCCAGGGTCAGGGGAACAGGTGTTCACTCTCTGAGGGTCAGTTCTACTCCCTTGTCTCTGAAGTCTTCCCTGAAACCCTAAAAACGAATCTCTACTTTCTCACTGTATCTGAACTCCCACCTTCCTGAGTACCTGTAACATTTTTGCAACATGCTTATGAAGAACGTTTAGATGCTTAGGAAACGTTGATTGAACATTCACTGACATGGAGACATCTTGGTAGAAGAGATGAGATTTCCCATTTTTCATGGGGCTCAGTGGGTAAAGAATCTGCCTGCAGTGTGGGAGACACAGGTGTGATCCCTGGGTCAGGAAGATCCCCTGGAGAAGGAAATAGCAATCCACTCTAGTATTCTTGCCTGTAGAAGTCCATAGACAAGAGGAGCCTGGTGGGCTACAGTCCACTGTGGTGCACAGAGTCAAACACGACTGAGCACATAGACTCATTACTCATGGAAACAGGTAGCTTCAGATAAAAGGAGATACTGTGATGCTGGGCTGGAACCATCTGCCATGTTAAAAACCAACACTTCCAAACATCCCTCGTGACCTTATTTCTTGATTCCTGCTTCTCCCCACCCATGAAAAAGACTTCAAATATACTTTGATCTTGCAACAAAAACAAGAGGGAAAACTATCAGGTTGGGAAACACGGTTTAGTGGAGGACAAACTTTCATCTGCCTGTTTCAGACGCAAGACATCTTTGGCAAAAAAGAATGGGGTCGGGGGAATCGGGGAGAGCAGACTCAGAAAAAAACAATAAGTGACTCTCTCCTGCATCTTTAATAGCAGAGACAGAACAAATTAGGCAGGGAAGCTATTCGCGCCAAGATAAAGTTGTGCGTGCCCTATATCCCAGGTAAGTACAGTTGGAAGCCGCTGAAATGACTTTTCGGCAAATTCCCCCTACCATTTCATGGCATACCCCAGCCCCACACCCGTCTTACTATCAGAGTTCCAGTTGACAGGATAGCCCCAGGAAGGGTGAAGGTTCCTGAGACAGACTCTCGCCAGCCTGGCGACACTGGCCGCCGGGCATCGTGCCCGGCCCAGGTGGGCATTTCACTGATGAGCAGCTGTGGGGACGGCGAGCTCCGGCAGCCGCCCCGACCCCGCCGGGTGCACCTGCGCGCGGTGCCGCCGCCTCCCGCCCCCAGTGCCCGACCCCGGGCCACCGAACTCGCCACCCCTCCCCTCCAGTCAGCCCGCACGGCGGCGGAAGCGCCCCGACCCCCGGCAGGCACCGGAGAGCCGCGGGGGAAGAGAGCTCGCCATCACATGGAGGCCCGGGCCCGCCCCCATTGGCTGCGGCCGAGCCAGTGGCGGCGCTCGCCGGCTGCGGTTGGTCCCGAAGCTGCAGCGCCTGCACGGGCCCGGAGTCCATGTTACGCTTTGTCTAATTCCCCCCGTTACAGAGTCATGTGCTGCTGCTCCCGTCGCCGCCGCTGCCGCCGCCCGTGGTGCCCCGGCTCCTCCGCCGCGCTTCGAGGTGGCAGCCGCGGGCGGGGCCGCGGGAGCAGGGTGCAGGGCGCCGCGCGCCTCCGCCGCCCCGGCGCGTCCGGGAGCAGCAGTAGCCGCACGCCGCAGGTGATGCCGCCACCTCCCGCCTCCGCCTAAGCCGGGGCTAGGCGGCCAAAGCTGCCCGGGCTGCCCCCCAAGGTTGGTGCGCGCCTCTCCCGGGCAGGGGCCGGGGATTGTGCCAGTGGAGCCGCGCCGCAGCCGACACGCGCCACCCCGGCGCCGGCGACCTGCCCCGCGGCGCCGCGGCCCGAGCGGAGGCTGTGGCTGGGACCTCGCGGGCTGGGGGACGCGGGCGGCAAGCGGGCCTGGCCGAGCGCTAGCCTCGGTCCCCGAAGATCGTTCCGCTTTCGGCAATTTGAGCGGCGGGCGCCGGGGCCGCGGGGTGGGCCCCGTGAGAGGACCGTGCCGGCCTGCGACCGCCTCTCTCCGGCTCCCCGCCACGCGCGCTCCCTCCTCTCGCCTCCCTCCGCCCCATCGGAAGGGCGGGGAGACCCGGTTACGGCTCCGCTGATTCTTCCCGGAGGTGGGTGTTTGGTGTCTGGCCTCGCTGGCCCGCTGCCCAGAAGGTGAGCCCTTCAACTTCTCCAGAAACGCCTCCCCTCCCGCCTCCTTCCCGCGCGGGGTGGGCTGGGCTGGGAAGTGAGGGCGCGCCCCGCCCCCAGCGCGAGGGGGAGGGAGCCGGGGGCCCGCAGGTGCACCCAGCCCGCCGCGGGCCATCTCCGGGTTGGGTACCGGTATAATCCGCTTCTAGCTTGTTTGGAAGCGTGGGCACTTGGGAGCCGGACTTCTGCGCGAATCCCTTCCAGGGGCTTGGAAAGGAGGAGGATTGGGGGTGGCTGCTCAGAGAATCACACCTCCGCTGACTGGAGGGTTCATAGGGGCCTTCCTGTTTCTCTCCCCCTTTATTTGGGGGTATCCCTCACGGATAAAGAGATGAGTTTTTTTAGTTTCTTAAAAAGCCAGCTGCAGTAAAGAAGAGCTGCCCCAGGTCGAGGGGAGGAGAGGTAGGTCCCTGCTGGAGAGGTGGGGTGTGTGGCCCCACTTGGATACGCAGTTGGGGTGTCTGTGTCAGAAGGTGGGGAGGTGGGGTTTCAGGAAAGAAAAAGTGCAAAGGTGAGAGGGGTGGAGTACTCAGGAGGTGGGCAGAAGGAGGGCGAATAGATCTGGGGAGTCCTAGCCGACCATGGGGCCCAACTTGAGCCCCTTGGACTTCTGTTTCGCAGATTTCCTCCTTTCCTTCTCCTTGACTTACGAAAAAAAAAATTTCTTGTTGGGCAAAGAAAGCTTTGAGGACATATTTTGAAAGAGATTCAGGAGTAAAGAGGGAGCTGACTTCTGGAAACTTTCTTTAGCAGCTTTGCTAATAAAATTCCAGTCCGGCTGCGTTTGTTGAGCACCTATTACGTGTTCTGCGCTGGAGGTCGGAAGAGTCTGGGCAGCCAGGGAATTCCCGGCTGCAGTTCTGGGGAGGGCTGTTTACCGCATAAACAACCAAAGGGCGCTTCCAAGTGCCAAGAATGACTGTGATTCAGACCTTCCCCTCCTGGGCTCTGGGGCCTCTTCATGGTACAGACCTGTGGGAAGAACTCTCACCATACCCAATAAATGGGGTCTTCAGGCAGCATTTATTTTTACATCTCGTTAAGACTGACCAGACACCTCCCATCAGCTAGTGCAGGGTGAGAATCCTCTTTTCCTGTCTTCTACACCCACTGACTAAAACCCTGTTAAAATACAAGAACAAGATAGGAAGGATCCAGAGATAAAATCAGGTAGAATAAGGTGCCGACAAAGTCTTTGGTCTCTGTCTGTCGGTTAGTAACGGAGCTGCCCATGAAATGATTAGGTAACCCATGGAGCTGGGAAAAAAGCAATCCAAAATCTTGAATTGGCATGGTTTATTTATATATTTGAACATTTTATCTTAGATTTGTCTCATTTCTATTGAGGGCGTCTGAGTGTGTACTTTGTTGATTAAAACCTGACACATTAGAAAGTTGGAGAGGAAGCTGTCCTTACATGACCCAGTCCCCCATTCTCTTAATGATCCTGTGGAGTGGTGTATGATGCAACCGTTAGAGTATTGAGCCATATTCCTATCTTTCTCTTTCGGCCAAGGTTTACAGAATTTTAAAAACTTGGTCAAAACTTGACCTTCCCCCCTAGTTTTTACCTTGTTCAGAACTTTTTTTGATTTTTAAAAAGTTTGCTGTGTCTTTTATGTCCCAATAGTAAAATTATTTTGATAGCTGTATTTTGGAAGTCAGACTTGATTCAGTCTCAGTACTGTAGGTATTAAATTGGCACTAACTGTGAAAGCATGAAAGTTTTGTCAAACCGGTGTGCTCCTGATCACATGTGTTCTTGAAATGGCAGTTGGTAAGGGATTTCACCTGTTTTTCATGTATCATTGGGGCTGATACTGACATTCTGAAAAGTCCAGCCAGTATTTATTGAGTACCAGCAGGAAGCAGAGAACTTGAGTGGGTGTTGGGGTGCCTTAGTCAAGAAGGAGAGGATTCTTGTACAAATAGAAAGCAAGTAAGACAGTCCATGTGAGACCACCACCAGAAGCAAGGGATTGCGTTTGTCTAGGAGGCCAAGGAATACGGGGATGGAAAGGGTGTTTGGAGCCAGCTGGAGTGTTTGTGTATTGTGGAAGAGGGAGAGCACATGTGTTAGGGGAAGCTTTGAGGTGTGTCATGGGTCAAAAATAGGTTTGCCTGGCTGGGACAGAGACCATGTCTGATGAAGGGAGGTAGAGAGGATGTAGTTAGTGGAAGGCTTGAATCACAAGTCAGTGGTGTTAATTATTTGCTTCAAGAAGCGTGGTTCTCAACAGGGGGTTACTTTGCCTCCCAGCAGACATTTGGGATATCTGGACACAGTTGTATTTTTGCTTGTCCTAGCTAGGAGGCAGGCATTGCTGACAGCTAGTGAGCAGAGACCCTGAATCTTGCTAAACATCCTGCAGTGTGCAGGATGTTCCCCACTACAAAGAACAATCCCGTCCAAAACGTCAGTAGTGCCAAAGTTGAGAAACTCTGCCTAGATAGGGAAGGTAGAAGCCACTGTGAGGTTACATCTCAGAACAGGCCTCGGAGGAAGGTGGTTTTGAAAGGTGAGGAAGGACCGTGAGTTGGGAAGCCAGTCAAGGGGACTTCTGCTACACTCAGGCCTGAAGGGATTAGAATCTGGGCAAATTCTAATCAGAGAAAAAGGCATTTTTGAGAGATCCTGGCAGATGGGGAAGTCACAGAATTAGACTAGGCATTTTAGAGAAGTCTTGGTCCAACTTCTTTAGTAAATTCTTACACTTGTGAGGCAGCATCTGTTTAAACACCCCCAGATACAGGGACCTCTCTACTTACAATGACATGCCATCATACCTTTGGACTGTGTGTATGCTCATTAGCTGATGACTGCCTCCCTGAAACTTTGTTCTGTTGATTCCATTCCTCCTCTGGAATGACCTACCTCCTTAGACAGTCCTGCGAAGGCGTAAAGACAGAATAATGTTTCCTTCTTGCCACTCCAGCTGGTTAACTTTTCTCAAAGCAAAATAGTCCTAATTCTTTTCACAGTTCTACATGGGACATGGTTTCTGCCTCCTGAGTTTGTCAGCATCTTTTATGGAGAGTTATGGTGACTGAAATTAAATATGGTAATGGAGACCTGACCTGGTCCACAAAGAGTATAGTAGGACAGCTGTTTCCTGAGATCAAGGCACAAACATCTACTTTTTGCAGCTTAAGCTTACAAAACGGCCCAGCACAGACTTGTGTTTAGGGTCTGGACAGTCAGAACTCCAGGTATTTGTCATATTAGCTGTTGCATCCTGTGTTCATTGTGCAAGTGTGTGTGTGTGAGAGAGAAAGAGAGAGAGAGAGAGAAGCTGAGTGGGTGTTTATTGTTTTGTTTTTGTTCCTGTTCAGTACTGTCCTATTTATTTTGGTCCAGTCTTCAAGTCTTTTGAGATTTTAAAATTTTAATTCTGCTTTCTAATCATATGAGAGAGGAGTGGAGGATGACTCTGCCAAAAGCTTTGTAGTCACTTAATATTAATACTTCATGAAACCCAGTACTTTGTTTGGCGCTGCTTGTCCTATTTGAAAGCTGGGAGTTCTGGGTGGTGGAGGGGAATTCCAGGGATTGATGAACCCCGAGCTTAGGGCGTCTGGAGAAATTTGTGTTTGTGACCAAGCTACAGTGAGTTCAGTTGTTGCTAATGTTTGCACCTGAAGTGCCCTTTTGATATTATTTGAGTCTGTTGCAAGCTTCTGAAATCCGTACTTCATCCTCTGGGGTCTTTGTAATTCTATTTAGACATCTGGAAGAGAATTGCTAATGTTCTTTGCAAATCTGAAGCTTGCCAAATCAGAGTTGCTTTTGAAATTTGTGAAGAGGTAAATAGGGTAATAACTGGTATTGGCAAAAACCATGTATGAGGTTTGTTCCCACTCAAGCTAAGTTTTTTTTTTCCTTCTTTTTTTTTTGGTGCTAGAACGCCTGAAATAACTTAATTAGTGACAGATTTAGTTTTGGGGAAGGAGAGAGAGGTGGGGTCTTAGAGACAGGCCTTTCTCCTAGAACTGAGCTTTAGTATGTCAGTGGTGTAGCGTCACACTTGGCAGATTTCACATATCTTCAACGAGAAGACATTAGGAAATCACCATTCTTGGATGTCTTTTGAAGCAGATAGGACAGAAATCCTAGGTAACCTAATGCCAGGTTATCCAAATGTTCTAGATCTGCCCAGCACACTAGATTTAAGTAAATTACTTGGTTCAGGTGGTCACCATCCAGTAGTGTTGAGAGTGCTAGAACAAAATTCCAGATCTCGTAGCCAACACATGTAACCTCTTTCGTTAGGAATGTCCATTGTGCCCAGTCCATTGCAGGTGTCGTGCCTATCCAGATGGTACAGTCTGCTTGCTCTCACTTCTGTGCGTGGCCCACGTGGGAAACCTGTCTGTATTCTCTGGAGATGAAACTGTTCCTATAAGAACTAGTGTTTTGTGAATTTAAGAGATTTCTTGAGTGGGGACATATTTGAAAATCCTTAGAAATTGTCCTTTTACACTTTCAAAGGCTGTATCAAAGTTGAAGTCACCTTGGAATTAAGTGTGCAGTGTATCATTTTTGAGTAGAAGGAGAGAATTTTTAATAGATGGGAATGATCAGCGCTTGAATTTGGTACAAGAGGAAATTGAGGCCTAAGGAGGTGGTGTGGTTAGTGGCAGCCTACACACGTAGTCTTGGAGCAGGCATTAGAATCTACCTGTATGAAAGACCACAGATACAGGCTAAGGATAAAGATTACTCTACTTGGAGGTGAGTAAACAGTGGGGTCTCTTAGGACTTATTTACATAATTGATCCAAAAGAAGGAATACACAGCGGAATTTCTAGGTTTACAGATGACAGTGCGCTCTTCTGAATTATGAAATAGCTAACCAACAGGGATTTATTCCAGGGAAACTGCACCAGGATATGTTAGTCATCAGAAGATTTGCAGGTGTGTTTCTTTGTGGGCAAATATGAGGTCAGATATTAAGGGGGGAATTACAGAGTTGTCATAAGATGGTTTTTGGTGGGAAGATCCAGGAAAGGGCTTCAAAAATATTTTTACAGTGTTTTCCCAACTTGTTGCAGATTAAAAAGAACAGGAAATGCTAAGCTTCATCAAAAAGATTTGGCAACAAAACAGAAAGCATAGTCATAATTGAGGTTCTACTGCGCTTTGTTCAAAGCATGGGCCTCTGACTTTAGGTGAGACAGCAGAGCTGGAATGACCAATGTAATGTACCTAGAAAGAGTAGACAGTCCTGCCAGAATGTAAGCTTGAAGAGGACAGAGCCTTGCCCATCTGCTTTTCTGATAAAAATATAGTTTCTAGTGTCTGGAAAGAAGACAGAAGACAGCCAGGAGGAGATGATTCTGATGCCCATGAAACCGCTAGGAGAGAGACAGAGGAAACTTGGATTGTTCCCCCTCGTCCCATGTACTACTGTTTCAGTCGCCGGCTTCCTTGTCTGCCTGCTCCAGTGCTGTCAGTGTGTTGAAGGCAGAGATTTATCTGTCTTGTGCACCACTGATTTCCTGGTGCCTCCCCCCCCACCGCCCAACACACAGCAGGCCCTGCGTTGATATTTGACGCCTGAAGGAGTACATGAAGAGGTGCATTCCTTAAAGCCTTACAAGACATGAATTTAGGAAATAATGTAAAAAGTTTTGCTTAGCCCTGGCTGGCATCAGAATCAGTCTGGGAAATGTTTTAAAGTTAAATGAGCCCAGATCTTTCCCCACATCTTTTGGGTCAGAGTCTCTGGGAGTGAAGTTTCATTTGCATAACCTGGCATTAAGTTACCTAGGATTTCTGTCCTATCTGCTCCAAAAGACATCCAAGAATGGTGATTTTTTAATGTCTTTTTGTTGCAGATATGTGAAATCTGCTAAGTGTGACACTATACCAATGACATACTCCAAATCACTCCAAAGTGATTCTGTGTATAGCCAAGACTGAGAGCCACCGTCTTGCATAGTTGTACAGAAAGGGTGGGTATTGACACCTTAGAGAAGCTTTGAGACATTAGTGGCTGACAAGCACACACTTGGTATTTAAGACAAACAAGGAGCTTTAAGGATACATTTGTGTCCTTGGAAGATGATGACCAAGACAGCAGATGGTCCACTGTGTGGCCCTTGGTGCTGCATGAGACACTGTATCCTGGACTGGATGGCATGAGGGGACCATCCTGTGGTCCATCCTGAATGCATAGTGACAGTTACACCAGCCTGTGGAAAAATAAGAATAAAGACAGTGCAGAAGGCTTTTCAGTTTTAATTTTAGTGCTAAGTTTATTTGGTTGAAAGGATTTTTAAAAAAATCTTGGTTGGGATATCTTGCTTACTTTGATATGTTATGAAAGACTGGTGATGGTTTGTCTTTGGTATTATTTCTTCTAAAATCTGGCAATTTTATGACAGTCTTCTTTTGAAATTTTACTAGTCTGTGATAGCAAAAGTCTGGGAATTACTGCCTTTCTGAGATGTTTGAGATGTCCATCTCCTCCTCTTGACACCTGCTGTTGGGAAGAGAGCACACGTACTGATGTTCAGTTCTATCGTAAACATTTCTTTTCTTAAAGAGCTTTTTTACTTTCCTTCTGTGCTTGCTGGTAAGAGTTAGGAACTTTGCCAGAGAAGACTACAGTTCCACAGCAACTCATAAATCCCATTGCTAAATCTCAGCATCAACAGATCACCAAGACTGCAGTGAAGTCTACAAATCTGGGAGGAGGAAGAAGTGTAAGACAGCCCTTCCCTCAAGGGTGTCAGCCTCCAGGAAGCTGCCTCTGCCGAGCTCACTCAACGAAGACCAGACAGATTCATGCCCTTCACATTGGGTGTGAAGTACCATCAGTCACATTCTCTTTACAGGTTGTTCCCAATCCAGTTCTAAGAAATGTTTGGATATTCAAATTCTTTCAAAAATGACCCCCGTGATTCTCGCAATAATACCCTACTTCATAAGCTTTTAAGATCATTTTATTATCAACTATAACTAGTTTTTTAAACTTAGGTCAAGAAGTAATTGGACAGTTTATGGAATACTCATAGGTAATAACAACCATCATTTATTAGGCATTTACTGATAATTCCAAACCCGTGCCCTGGAATTTACATGCATTCTCATTTAATTTGCAAAACAGTCCTGAGTGGAAGATGGACTTGTTTCCACTTGAGAGATGAGGTAACTGAGGCCTGAGAGGTTATGTGATTTTCCAAAAAAAAAAAAAAAAAAATCACAAGGAAGTGGAATTTGAAACTAGTCTTTATTTCCAAGCTCATTCTCTTACGCACAGCGTTCCTCTCATTTCTCTTAGGTTCGTTTTTCTTCATTTTATAATACTATTAATGTTTCTGTTAAAAAAGAGAATCTGATTTTGAGTCGTAAAGAGACCTTACAGCTCGTCTGGTTCTTGCTCCTTGTTTATGGACCATATCTGAAGCGTGGGCACACAGCTGAGAAGAGGGGAGCTGTGGGCTACCCTGCTCTGCAGGCCAGAGCTCTCATCAACACAGTGGTTTTAGAAATACCAGCCTGTCAGTAAAATCACTTGAATGAAAGTTGATCCTGGAATGGAGAGGGTAATTTAAAATCACTTGTTTTGGTCCTTTCTCTAGCCCTGTTCTCTTTTATCATCAATATTGGTAATAGAATGCACTTGTAATAGCACACACTAAGTGCCCTCCTCCTAATTAGATCTGACTCTACAACACTACTGTACATTAACATAAAAGGATGTAGCTACTGTTTGGAAGGTGTTTTGTGCAAATGTTTGCTGAATAAATGCTATCACAAGTATATGCAATTAAAGACAATCATACCCATATCCTCTGAGTTAATAATGAATCAATAAATATCCGTATATTTATGTGAGATATATATATAGTCTGTTTCATTTATAGATCAATTATGTTCAAGTACAGTCATTTCAGTGGAGTGAATTCACTCAGTTTCTACTTTAATGGTTTTATTTTTCATATTAATGTTTAGCCAATAATAAAGTACAAATTGTAAAATGGTCTGCAGTGTTACGCAGCTTATGCAACGAATCCTCTTCCTACATGCACACACCACACATACAGCTTTCTCTTTAACTTAGTGCTTTTCAAATATTTCTTTACTTTGGGACATTTTCCTTTTGACTTAGTTGTGAGTTCTTTTCCTTATGAACTGTATCTGGAAAATTCTGTACCAAGGAGAAACTTTCTGATTACCCCTGTAAGTTCTGCACTAACCAGAGAGAGAGTTGGAGTTGGATATTAGCTATGGTCTTAGGCATATACCAAACACTGCCTGAAGTGGGCCTCATGTGAGGTGACTTATAGCACCCGGTACTCACCTCAGGGAAGAGTGATGGGGGTGGGGGAGTGGGGGGCAGGCCTGGACTGAACCAGAAAATGCATGTCCTGTAAAGGGGGTCCTGTTCAGCCAGTCTATTCAGCAGCCAACTGTTGCCATATGGGAATGTGGGCCAGTCTTGACAGATCTTCACTATAAGCCAGAAATCTGGATTACTTAAAAATCTCCTGATTTTGAAAGATTGGCTAAGCTCAACATTTGAAAAAGAACTTCCTGCAGACCCAATAAAATAGCTTTGTGGGTTGGATAGAGCCTGTGATTTTAGGCCCTTAGATAGCTCTTTAGTGACCGGGTACATGGAAGTAGAGAATTCAACAAAAAGCATAATACACTTTTAAAAAGTTGAAACAAATGAAAACTTGATGTCATTTTTTTGTATAACACGCCCCTGCCCCCGCCATATACACACAGAAAGCAGAACAAAGCAAACCAAAATCCCCATACTTGTCAATGTAATAATTTCTACTCTTTAAATTTGATTTATTATGTCCAGAGTAGATGTGTTTGATGGGGTTTTCCTTCCTAAGGAGTAATGATTGAGGGAGAAATATGTAGAGTACGGGAGCGAAGCAGGTAGAAGATACGACTGTGGGAGGCAAGCGGCCCCAGAAATACAGAGCACAGGGTAAGAGCCGCTGGAGGTGAAGAAAGATCACCTATCCCAGAAGAGAAGAGGAAGATTTCTTTATATCTTAAAATTGATTTGGGGGTTAATAAGAGAGAAATGAAAAAGAGGAGTCCTTACCTGAGAAGGGAAAATTGTGGTCTGATACACATTTAGAAGTAGTGCGAAACCTCTGTGGGTAGGTGGGGGCTATTGTCTTGCCATTCCTAGTGTGTAGGAATGTGTCAACTTGTGGTTTCTGCAGAAGGAGAATTGGAGTGTAAATGAAAGGAGAATATAGAGTGAGGAAAGGAAGGGGGATATAGAACAGCTGCCATCATCAAGTAAACCAGGAAAATTGAAAATGTTTCCATTGACAAGCCAAGACTCTTCGCTGCCGCTCTCCAGAGCACAGCATTGTTTGAGGGGTATGCACGATGGCCTCCAGCTCCCGGATGGCTCTGGACACCAGCTTGCTTTGCTCGTGGGGAGTTGGTGCGCTTGGCACCGCTTGACACTGCCCCCACAACCCTTCCTTGTGAAGTTAGTGGCAGCGGGGGCCACTTCTGCTCCACAAGTCATGCTGCTTGGAGACCAGTGAGGGCTGAATTTTAGCCTCTCTTCCCCTGGGCAGGACACAACCCCAGACCAGTGTTGTGACCCTTCCTTCTAGTGCTGCTGTCTTTAGTTTTATCTGCTCTTTTGGGGAAAAATCCTTCCATTGTTTAATCTGTTGTACATAACACCCTCTCTGAAAGAGAAGAGGTGATTTTTAGCAGAGCTCTGTGTCTAGCTGAGTCTAGACTTAGCTTGAGAGGGGATTTTTAAAATCATTTTTTCTCTCAATCATCCCAGGGATAGCCCATTGTTCCAGGAATTCCAGTATTTTATGGGGAAGATAATCTTTTGGTTCATCAGGTTTTATCCCAGTCCTTAGGATTGTCATCCCAAAGTGACCTGGACCATGTCTTTCTCAACTGGTATAACTTTAAATTTTTAACACTTTGGTTGCTTTCAGATATAAAGTGAACTTTAAAATTTTCCCGTGTTAGTTAGCTTAGTGCTATAAGTGTCTTTTTTTTCCTCAGTGTGGAAGCCCGTTTGTAGTGTTGAGAAAATGGGTGCAGATTTACTTGCACTGTTGCTGGGAAGAAGGAAAATTCTTCAGATTCCACTGTTTGTTCTTCCAGGGACTCTAGTCCACAGATGGAAATCCTGGAGGATCCTGTCAGGAAGTGAAACTTGTACATAAATCTTTGTGCTGTTTTGGGGCATTATGGATTAACAACTTGTCTAAGAAATCTTCTTTAACCTTCTGAAACACACTTAAGAATACAATCATGGAGACTAATCTATTCTGGAAATAATAATAGGAAGCACTTGCCTTGTACTTACACGTGCCTGGCACTGTTGGAGCACTTTATGTGTTTTTAGCTCATGTACTGCTCACAGCAGCCCATTTTGCAGCAGAGGACAGCAAGGCCCAGTTCCCCATCTGGCTGCGCTTCCCCATCTCTGGGAGCAGCCAAGGGACTCAAGACCTCAGAGCAGAGCTGTGATTGGCACCCAGGCATTCATGGTCTGAGGACTGCATTACAGCCTCTTGTACTCTTCTCGTGGGCTTCCCTGGTAGCTCAGCTGGTAAAGAATCTGCCTGCAATACAGGAGACCCCAGTTCGATCCCTGGGTCAGGAAGATCTGCTGGAGAAGGGATAGGCTACCCACTCCAGTATTCTTGGGCTTTTCTGGTGGCTCAGATGGTAAAGAATCCACCTGCAATGTGGGAGACCTGGGTTCGATCCCTGGGTTGGGAAGATCCCCTGGAGAAGGGAAAGGCTACCCACTCTAGTACTCTTCTCTCATCAAGGATCACAAATAGGCCTTAGAATCTTCTTTTGCTTTCCCCCTCACTTCACCTTTATCAAGATCAGGGTTTGATGAAAACAAAAGGCAAAAAAATTATACTCCTTCCCTAACACTTCATTGCTACACCAAGTGAGCAAACAGCATTGTCAGGAGACATTTTCCATCTCGGCACAAAAACTAAAGGGTCTTCCTGGAGCACTGTCCTGAGACACTGGATCGATCCCTCTAAGGGCTGCAGGTGGGGCCTCCTTGCTGTGACAGTCCTCACTCTTTGCACCAGAATTGTTTTTAAGAGGACAAAAACTACCTTACCTTTACAACTTAGGGATTTGGTGAGCTTCTGAGAATGTTTTAAAAATTGTTTTTCACACTTCATAAAGGACAGTGGGAAGGGCCAAGGGTTTGGAGCTTAGAGGACTTGAGTATTGGTCCTGTCATGCTTCTCTACTGACTGGACTTCTCGGGACTTGGGTTTCATCCCCAGTAACTGGTGGATGAGGTTGATAACAGCAACAGGATTGATTGTGTGGGATAAGCTGCATACTACATGTGATGATATTTTACCGACAGCAGTGGCTGTGTGTGTTGGGCATTTGGGAACCAGTGTGTTCTTTGTGTCTCGGAGTCTCTCTCATGGGTGGGTGGTGATGAGCGGGATGCCTGGGAGTTATTGGGAAGGTTGGTGTTGATCTGAGCTTCTCTCCTTTCCTGTTCCCTCCTTACCTGTGTCCAGAGTGACGATAATGTGGGTGTCGACTCAGTTTCTGGCCCAAACTGCTTTGCCTTGGTTTTCCCCCCTCCTACTTTGGGCTCGCCTCCAGTTTGCCTACAAAGTGCTGTTTGTTGTGAGGGTGAAGCAGGCATTTCTCTGGGCAGCGACACTGCGGCTGCAGACCGTTACTGTAGTTCAAAGCAGAAAGCCAAGCTGGAGTAGGAGGGACAGACAGGGCTTGTTCGTTAGCATTTTGTACATTGATTTTTGAAGGAAAGAAAGGAGATTAAGAGATGACTTCTCAATAGAAATATTATGAAATGCCCTTCATAACAGAACAAAATTGGGCAGGGAGAAAGGGCTTTAAGGAATTTTAAGAAATCACTCTTTATCACTTTGAAAACAAATTCTTTTTATTTATTTATTTTTGAGTGGAAGCACATGGTTTTGGAGCTCTTACTTCTGTGATGTGTCTGTGATGTGTTCTAGTAGGGAGGGAAACAAAAGTTGATAGAGAATACTAACAGCTATCATCTTGGTACATTTTATGTGGTCTGCATTGGGCTGAACACATTTCCTGTTTTATGCTCAAATCAGTCATGAAGGTAGGGCTCCTTCTTTGTAGGTCCCATTTCAAAGATCATAAGGTTGAGGCTCATAGTGTTTAAATAACCTACCAAGGGTTACAGTGCTTGTGAGTAACTGAGAAAGTAAACTTTGAAGCTGTCTGACTCTCAGCCATGGCATGAAACGCGAGTGAGATCCGGGGCCCTGCTCTCTGGGGGAGACCAGCCCACAGGCAGTTCAGTGTCAGCGCAGCACACAGTAGATGCTGTCAGTTCTGCACGAGCTCATTTTGGGGACATTTGCTCAGAGGAAGGGGAGACTGATTTTGGCTGGAAAGATCAGAAAAGGTTTCACAGGGAGAAAAATAGCTTGAGCAGCCCAGACTTGAACGATGAGGAAGATGGTGACTGGTAGGGAAAGGGTGGGCGAGCTGAGGGAGCATTAGGGCAGTGAGTGCCGAAGACATAAAAGAAGCATGTGGCATGCTTGGGGGACGGGGCAGCGACAGAGTGAGGGGTGTGGGGGCCAAGGAGGCAGAAAAGTAGTTCGGGACACGTCACAGAGGGCCTCGAGTGTCCTGCTGAGGAATTTGGACTTCATTCCGTTGCCTTTGAAGGTTATTCCATTAAAGGTTCTTGAGAAAGGAAATCATTTAGTCTCTATCGTGACTGGTTCTGGTGGTCGAGTCTAGAAGGGAGTAGAATGTCTGCAGCAAAAGTTCCCCAACCAGACTGCAATATAGGGTCGCTTGTGAGTTTCTTAAATGTACAGGTAATGGGAATACCCCATGCTACTGCCAATGCCCCCTGCCCTAGACATAGTATTTAAAAGCCTGCAGGTGATTCTGAATGCAGTCAGATAAGGCACCTCTACCTTTAGCTTCAGAGAAGGCAAGGGCACCCCACTCCAGTACTCTTGCCTGGAAAATCCCATGGACGGAGGAGCCTGGTAGGCTGCAGCCTATGGGGTCGCTAAGAGTCCAACACGACTGAGCTACTTCACTTTCACTTTTCACTTTCATGCATTGGAGAAGGAAATGGCAACCCACTCCAGTGTTGTCTCCTGGAGGATCCCAGAGACAGTGGGCCCCCGTCTATGGGCTCGCACAGGGTCGGACATGACTGAAGCGACTTAGCAGCAGCAGCAGCAGCCTTTAGCTCGGAGAAGGCAGTGGCAACCTACTCCAGTACTCATGCCTGGAAAATCCCATGGACGGAGGAGCCTGGTAGGCTGCAGTTCATGGGGTCGCTAGGAGTCGGACAGGACTGAGCGACTTCCCTTTCACTTTTCACTTTGATTCATTGGAGAAGGAAATGGCAACCCACTCCAGTGTTCTTGCCTGGAGAATCCCAGGGACGGGGGAGCCTCGTGGGCTGCCGCCTGTGGGGTTGCACAGAGTCGGACACAACGGAAGTGACTTAGCAGCAGCAGCAGCAGCAGCCTTTAGCTATTCTGGGGCCAGTTGTGAGTTTGTCATCATATTATCATGTGTCATCAATCTGCTTTTTAAACCTTAGGACGGGGCCAGCAATCAAACCTTGGAGAAGATCTATTTAGGTTTTATCATTTGCTTGTTATTCTATTAAATAATCTCAGAATATCAGCATTTTCACATGAATTTCCCACCCATGTCGAGAATGCACTATGGCTTTAATCTTTATGCCTTTGTGTTAAGGCATACCCTACGGTTACCCTACCCCACCCTTCCCCACCTCTTCTTTAATTTCGAAGGAAATGGATTGTGTAGCATTTCCTTGGTGACTGTCCCTTCATCAACAGTTTCTCATGAGCTGTGGAGTCCACTGTGTGGGGCATAGTTTCTACAGAGCTAATGGTTCAGTTCTTCAGTCTCTTAGGAGTTAAATGAAATGATGCTCACTTGTACATTTCCTGGGACTTAGCGTGAATTAGGCCTTGCCGCCCGCCCCCCAAAATGTCTTGGACCTCTCCTACTTCCGTTTCTTGATTTCTAAATCTACCAGGAAGGCAAACAGTTCTACCAAGGGAAAAGCAATTTCTCAACGTTAAAAAAATTAGAAATGATAATTTATGCTTAAAAAAATAATGTTGGTCCAAGTTTTTTGCTCTCTTCCCTCTTCCTTCTCCACTGTTCTTTATTCTGCCGTGTGTTTGCAAACCATTCTCATGACCTTCTGCCGGAGCGGCATATTTGTAGCAGGGCCAGATTATACATACACTACTGACTTTTTCATCTGACCTCTAAATTCAGCCTCTGAGCCCCTTCATTTCTTTGAGTTTTGCTAACAAAGTCTTCTTGTTGAAAGGAATATCATTTCCCATGGAACCTTACTGATGGTCCGTGCAATAATAGGATCATGCTTTTTGAAGTTCAGATGGAAGGCCCTAAAATCTTAAACATATCCAATTTACTGTTGCTTACTTTACTTAGTTCAGTCTTGGCATTTCAGGTCTAGAGGCGGTTACTACCCAATGGGCACTCTCAGCCCCTCCCTGAAAATTAAAGGGAGCACAAAAATAAAACCAAACTTCTTGTTTTTCTTCACCTCTCTGTTAATTTAACTGAGTCAGTTGGCTTGCCCTCATTTGCCCTTTTCACAGCTCCCAAATTAATGGTATGTGCAAATTTGATTATAACAGTGTGGACAATTCCTAGGTTACTTTTGAATACAAATTGAATGCTGTTCCTTGTGGTTCTTTTCTTCATCACACTGGTAGATATATCGGGTGTTTTTCTTTCCAGCCTGCTTAACTCTTGTGTGGATCTTGTAGCCACTGAAGTTTCAGTTGATTTGGCGATCCTGATTGTATGGGACACTGTATCAAATGCTTCATCAAGATCAAAGCAGGGGGAGTGCACTTCATTCCCTCCCCTTGCTCATTCAGTTTTGTTGGAGGCAGGCAATCCTGGAGCCTTAAAATCCAGGATTCTGGTCAAGGTAAGGAAGCAGCCCTTCTTCCCAACTTTCAGTTCAGTTCAGTTCAGTCGCTCAGTCGTGTCTGACTCATGAATCGTAGCACGCCAGGCCTCCCTGTCCATCACCAGCTCCCGGAGTTCACTCAGACTCATGTCCATTGAGTCAGTGATATCATCCAGCCATCTCATCCTCTGTTGTCCCCTTCTCCTCCTGCCACCAATCCCTCCCAGCATCAGAGTCTTTTCCAATGAGTCAACTCTTCGCATGAGGTGGCCAAAGTACTGGAGTTTCAGCTTTAGCATCATTCCTTCCAAAGAAGTCCCAGGGCTGATCTTCCCAACTTTACTGTTCTGCAAATATATTTTCCTTTCTTTCCAGGATTCATTTATTCAGCAACATGTAGCAGGTGCTCTATCCCTGACCCTGTATAACTACTGGTTACATTCTTGCTGCAGAAAAGGAAACCTCTGCGCCTTTCACTTCTCTCCTTCTGCCTTATCATGGGAGTATTCCCCATGAACTTTAATGCTGGAGAAGGCAAGTCCAAGCCAATTGTGTCTCCTTGGTAGTAAAATGTGTTGGTTAAAGGTAGATTCTCTGGCTGGCTAGGCCGCCCATGGTCTGGTATTTGCTAGGTAGTATTACTTTAGGCAAATTATTTAATAGCTCTGTGTCTGTTTCCTGGTTTGTAATATGGAGGTAATGGTAGTTCTTGCCTCAGAGTGGTGTTGTCAGGAATAATTGAGTCAGTACATGTAAAGTGGTCGGAATTTGTTTAGCTAGGTTTAGTTTAAAACTTGATGAATAATCTTTCAAAAGTTTATAATAACATTTCTGGATTTTCCAGGCACTTTGTTTCTCTTCCCTGCTGTTGGCCTTCGTCACGCCACTACAGGCAAAGAAAGGGAAATGAAGATGAAGCTGTCCAACTTTGCCACCTTGTAAGGCTCCATTTTAATAGGTAGTTGAGAACTGATATATCAGTGGACAGTGATGTGTGTGACTTCTTCCCTATCAACTCACCTAATGCAACTTCCCAATGTGTAATTGTGCAGATATTTAGGTATTTTTAAAATCCTTTTAAGAACGTTATTAGTAATAAGTACTATATTCATTTGACCTGTTAAGACAAATTATTTTAAGTTGGTGGATTCTTTAATATATTATTTTTTAAAAGAGAATTTAAAAAAAATTTTTTAATAAGGAGGCAGAAATACCCACTACAAAAGATGAATAGACAAAACATGCCTTCCAAAGAAAAATATCTTACAGGACACTGTTTAGTCTACACAATGCACATCATGGTCAACAGTCAGTAAATAACTCAAGGCTGTTCCTGCTCACAGTCTGTGCCAGGAGCAGTTTGAATACTTTAACTTATGTACAAGTATTTGCATCTAAGCTAAGCCTTCATGGGCCCTTGCTAATCTTTCATATTTATACTCACTAAATCATAATACATCAGTCATTGTGACCCACTTTACATATATATTTGCATTCTAAGTTGGAAAAAATGTATAAAGATTTTGTCCATCACAATTTGACTGACCAGTGGATCTGTTTTATTATTTTATTAAACACTTGTCAGCTGCAACCTAAGATCAGATTGAACCTAATTTATATTGACATATTGCTAAAAATCAGTTGCCCATTGCAGAATACATTTATAGTTTACACTTTCAAAAAACTTGGCAAGAGGATGCAGTCACAGGATGTAGTTGAGAGAGAACATTCCACGTTGTGTTTTAAAAGTGAGAGTCTTCTGAGGAAAGGATGTGTAGCACAGAATAATAAATCCCACAGCCAAAATGCACCTACTCATGTCTCCTCAAGAGGAAGAACAGACCCAGGGTGAATTTTAGCTCCATTACCTACTGCTTTGAGAAAATGACTTAACACGTATGAGCTCTGCTGCTTTTTACTCGGTGGTAATGAGTCCTCCCTGCAAAGGCAGTTTTGAGAATCCAGTGAGGCGGTACACCTGTGGGTCCTATGTAAACAGTACTAATTCTGCTCAAAATGTGTGTGTGTTGAAGTACACATACCAGCTCAGGCCCGTAGCCATCCTGGCCTGTGTTTCTGACTTGCAGCTGGGTCTCCCAAGTCAGGCTGCAGGTGTTCTAAGTAATGCTTTCCTTCTCAGCTTTCTTAAAACCAGGGAACTCTGTGCCCAAAAGGGAGCCTAAACTATCTTGCAGGCAGACTTTTTTTTTTTGCTACATTTTTGCCGCGGGAAATGATACGCTGGCTCCTTGAAAATGACTAATAACCCTCTGTGGGTAAATGCCAATCAAGCCAGCCAGTTGGCTCTGAAGACATCTTTCTTGTAAACCATGGTGCTGGTCTTGCAGAGGCCGGGAAGTGAGTGTGAGTGCCAAAGAACTCCTTCCCAGAAGAGCCTGTTGCATGTGCTACCCTGCAAGTGGAGTCAGAGGCAGGGATGCCACTTGAAGACTGCTGCTACAGAGAGGCAGTCTCTTAGGTAACCAGATGGCTTGTCATGTTTCTTTTTTTGTTTGCAGAAAATCCTGTAATAATGGCCAGGAATCCTCACACAGAGAAATCGCATAGCAGACATTTTTAATCGTCAAAGTAAGGACTTTCTCTTTGAAGATGAAGAAAGATAAGGAACATCATTTTTGGATGTGAGCTTATCATCTCCTCCTCCACACCTGTTAGTCCTGAGGAAGGCGGTCTCTTGTCACTTAATTTGGAGCTTCAAAAATGGCTTTCACACCCTTGCTGTATTCATCCATGGATTGTGGTACTTAGGGAGTGGAGGCTTGAAAAATTAACCTCCAGTATTCTTCCAGAATCAGTTATATTTTTTGTGGTGTCATTTGTGCCTACCCAGGAGCATTTTTTCCCTCTTTTTATGAGGTTGTTATTTTAATATTTTTTTCCCTACTCAACAGTGTCAAGCAAGAAACAATTTCCATGAAATACAGAAGGGGCAGGAGAATAGCTGAGCCATGGGAATGTGCGATATGATGCTTAGGCCTTGTGATGGTTAGGATACATATACATTGGCAACAGATGCAATCTTAGGAGTCTTGCATTATCCAGACTATGAACTTTGGGATCCATACAGCTTAACTTGATCATGTTTCCTTTGCTTTGTCTCAGGAATTTAATTTTTCTTTAGAGGTTTTTCCTTCAAGGCTCTTGGATTAATAAGTAACAGCAATGAAGGCAGGGATACCAAAAAGTATTTCAAAATAGAATTGTATCCCAAACATGGTAATTATGATTTTTTTTTTTTTTAATGAGAGAGAATTGAGAGAAATGTTGAGTTAACTGCTCTCTGTCCCCCTTCTCTCCCAGCGGGTACTTTGTGGGAAAGAAATGGCAGGGCTTTGGGATGAAGCATTAAGTTTGTGAAAGGAAATGAAAAGTGGATAGGTCCAGGATAAACAAGGACTTCGAGAAGGAAAATGACAGCAGCAGAGGCGGAGCTGGACCCTAAAAGGATGCTAAGAGCCCTCAGGAGATTTTTGAGTATTAGCCCTCGTGCCACTGTGCGGACCTGAAGGACGGGAATGCATCTGCTTCTGCTCAACTCCTACTGGCACACTTGAACTGCCCTTGGCCTTGACTTACCCGCTCTAGAGTTCCCAGAGTCTGTGCTGCTGAGTAAGGTGGCAGGGAAGGGCACTCACTTTCTCCCTCACTCTCCCCCTCAAATGTCTGGGGTCTCACTGTTGCCACGATTCTTGATCTCCTTTTAATACATACTCTTTCTTGGCTTGTCAAGAGGCTAATAGCAGCATGCTATTGATGGTGAGTGTGAACTAAGTGCCAAAACAGAAGGAAATGAAAAGTGAGAGAATTTCAAATTTCATCAAGAGTGGAGTCCATGCGTGTTTCGTTCCTTTTGTGTGGGTGTGGTTTTTGTTTGTGTGTTTGTTTGTTTGCCTTCTTAAAAGAGCCCAGTTAGAGTAAAAGAATTCAGGGAACAAATATTAGTCAGCAGATTAGGTTCTGAACTGAACAGACTTTGTACCTTGGCATATAAGTGGCTGTCCCATAACCTTCTGAACTTTTGCCACTGAATGATTCTGAAAAGGCTGACAGAGCCAGTGGTAGATAATGGCAAAGAGCACGGTGTCCTCTGCTCGAGTTATCAAGGTACATATAATTCAGGTGGGTAAGGAGCCCAGCTAGTGTGATGGAGTGATAGTATGGACTTGCAGGCTCAGTGGGAGACAAAGGGACGGATCATGGATAGTCACTGGGCTTGATTATTCCCTGAGAATTCATGATTGTTTTGAGAATTAGAGTATAGAGGAAGTGGTGCAGACTTTATACTTAGAAAAGACCTCTCCACTTTACTTTTTAGCTAAGACATCGGGATAGATACTTAACTTTTCTGACCCAGTTTCCTCAATTGGGAATGTGAGAATAGGACTTTTGCAGATCTATTGGGAAATGTTAAGATTTAAGGGAGTTTAAAATGAGATGCTAACACTGAGCAGGAGCTTAATGTCCATCAGTTTCTTTCTACTTCAGTCAAAATTGAACTTTTCATGTAGAATAATCATTCATTATATACTATTCTCCATGTTGAGTTTTGAAGCGAGAATAACTTTTATTTAAGCCATCACCTTGATGATAAAAGAAGCTGTTGATCAGAGACAGTGCTTTAAGTGCCTGGCAACCTGATAGATTCTTGGGCAAGGGCAGGCACGGTAGGGATGAAATTGTTCTCACTTGCAAGCCCAGAAGCTGGGCACTGAACACTCCTAGCGCTGGCACACTCTGCTTATGGCAGATTCTTAAACCATTTGTTAGCAGGACCCTGAGGTTCACCTAAGTCGGAGGGTAATGAAATGGACATAAACCCAGAATTTGGGAACTGCTTAGTGATTTGTACGCCCAGAGAAATCCTTGTTTTTTGGAAGAATGCACTATATGCATTCTTCACTATATGATGATCTTTCATGTGGAATTGGTATATATAAACATTAGGACACTGTGCACCTAAGGGTCTCAGTAGAGAGGGAGCCTAGGAACCCAGAATACTTTTTTTTCCCCTTCTTTTTCTGGCAGTTCGTGTCTGCTGCGGGCACGTTCTCCTGTTTGAGTCAGCCAGGCGCAAGACAAGTCTTTTCCCATCCTGAAGCTCTTTAGGCTGCTGAGCTGGAATGGATATACGGGAATGTGACTCTTAAACTTTAAAATCCAGCTTCCTCTCCCTGGTAAGGATTGTCTGGTCTTTATACCGTCCCCTCGTCAGATTTCCACCCCCAACCCCCACTCCCGCCCCTGGGGCGGGAAGGAGAGGAGAGGAAAGGAGGAACCCCTAGGCAGGCAGGCAGGCGGACAGCGTGGAGTTGACTTAGGTAGCGCGGGGAGGGGAACCCAGGCGGGGGCTGGAAACGGAAGGGCTGCCAGCGCGCCGCGGGCGAGGCGGCCGGCAGGGGGAGGCCGGGCCGCGGGGCGGCCACCTCGCGGGCCGCCGGGGTGGCGGGTCGCCCGCCGAGGAGAGTGCTGGGGGCCGCCGACCGTGCGAGGCGGGCGGCAGCGGTTATGCAACCCGCAGCCCCCTCGGCCGCCCTCCCCGCCGGCCTGCCTCCCTCCCTGCCTCCGCTCGGCGGGCGCTCGGATCTCTCTCGTTCTTTCTCTCCCCTGTGTGTTTCATACAGGAAGTGCACGGCCGTCTGTAACGTGCTGCCGGGTCCCAGGATGGAGGAGTGAAGCCCCCGCCGCATCGCGCCGGTCCCAGCTCTCGGAGCCCGCCAGCAGCCAGTCCCCGGAGAGGAGAGCGCCCTGAGGGTGCAGGGTGGCCGCCTGGTCCAGGTGCGAGGCCGGGTCGTGAGCCCGCGGGCTGGGCGCTGGGCTGTCACTCAGCCGATCTGCAGCTCCGTGCTGCAGCCTCACTCGCGTGCATTTTCTACATTGTGCGCCCCTGGCTGCTTGCTTTCTCGGAGGGTCTCTCCAAACTCTGTGGCTGTGCTGCCGGCGGGGTGCAATGGACACGGGCGTAAACGCGCGCGGCAGCACGCGGCGCCCGGGGACCTGCCCTGCTTCCTCACCCACTCGCTCTAGGCGGGAGCTTTCCAGGCAGGACTGACTGTGCTTGGGAGGCTTCCTGAGTCCTCAGCTGCCCTCTCCTCCCTTGCCTGTCTTCCTCCTGCTGCCTGAAGCAGCGGCTCTTTGTTCTTCACTTTGTTCCCTGGGCCGGGGGTTATAAACAGTATTGTGAGTGGGTGGGGTGGGGACCTAAGGGAGAAAGAGGATGAGTTGAGGGTGATGTGTAAGGTGGAGAGGGAAGCAAGAGCCCTGGTGTCCAGACTCTGAAATCCTACTTCTTCAGCCGGTGTAACAGAGGCGTTCAGGCTCTTTGCTTTCCATTCTGGGAGAGCCAGAACGTCAGGACCTAAGGGAATTGGTGATGCAAACACACACACCGGAAAGGTAGTGACCAAGAATGAGGGGCAGCTAGTTGTGAGATGTTTAGTCTGGTGTCTGGTTTGTTAACTCCAGTCGTGGTTTCTTAGCCAGGCTCCCTTACTGAGACAGAGGTACTTTTAAAGGTAGGAGCCTGACATCTTTATTCATTAAATGCCATTTTTCATCAGAGTAAAACTGAGAATGAGTTTTCTCAAATTCACTAGGTAGATTACAATTCACATGCTTGTCTTGCTCCATCTCAGAAGTGCAGAGGTGAAGAACAAAATGCTAGAGCAAAGGTTGGTTTTCTGCACAGACTTTCTGCTTCTTCATTTCTCTGGCCAGCTCCTCTCTCCAGGGACTAAATCAGATGAACTTCTCCCCACCCCTCCCCGAGTGAAAGCCCAGCCGTGTTTTCCTGCCTTTATTTATCTGTCTGGTTGAATTCCAGCCTTGCAGAGGGACACCAGGGGAGGTGTGATGGTTGAGGAGAGTCAGTTTGGTAGGAAGATTGTAGCCTCAAATTAAATGTTTGGATGATGTTAAGCCAGTGACATCGTCTTTCACTTTCTTTTGGAAGAAGGGATCCAAGCAAATGACTGGAGGGAGAAAAAGGAGATTCCGCAAAGAGGGGTCTCTTTTTGTGGCAGGGAGGGAAAATGCACAATCGCAGTACTGTGTACACTTAGCTCCTTCATCCTATTGGGCACTTGAGCTTCCTCGGGAAGCAGAGCCTAAATTCATGATGTTCTGTGTTCATCATACCTGCCCCCCAATGCTGAATTTTTTATAGCAAAACATATTTATTACATAATTGATTTTGCTTCAAAAAGAAATCTTTGGTAGTTTCTCAGCCTGGTAAATTTGTACTTTCCCCTCCCTTCCCCTTACTTTTTCTTTTTAGCAACATGGAGGTAATTTGAATGATAAGATCCCATTATTCCAATAATCCTTCAGAACTTTAATCTCTTAAAATACAGCTGCTTTGAGCATTGTGATATTATCAGTAATTGGTATAACTGTGTTAGCATTAAGTAACCAAGATACACTATGAGCACTGAGCAATTAATTTTATCTTTTTCTAGATAGATGTGGACTTCTTAAATTTGATTTTCATATGTCTGAGTTTGTGCCTCTTCTTGCCAAATGCATCATGAAATTAAAAGTGAAAACAAGTCATTAAGAGAGACTCTTAAAAGGGAAGACCTGTTCAACCATTTGTCTCTATTTTTTATACCCAGGTGTATTCTTGGCCCTCTGGTTCATTAATTTACTTGAGGACTTTCCTCAGCATCTGTCACTCCATTTCAGGTAAAATAGAACAGCCTTTGTGAACTCTCAAACTTATCCCCTACTTAGGAACAGGATTTATTTCCACTCTAGTGGAATTTAATAATAACTAAATAATAACCCAGGAATAATAATACATGGCCTTTAGATTCTTATTTTCTGTTGTTGTTTAGTCAGTAAGTCGTATCTGATTGTTGTGACCCTATGGACTGTAGCCCACCAGGCTCCTCTGTCCATGAGATTTCCCAGGCAAGAATACTGGAGTGGGTTGCCATTTCCTTCTCCAGAGGATCTTCCTGACCCAGGAATCAAACCCAGGTCTCTTGCATTGGCAGGTGGATTCTTTACCGCTGAGTCACCAGGGAAGCCCCCTATTTTCTGTTTACAGAGAGAATTTTTCTCTATTTCATTTGTAATGTATTTTTTCTTTTGACAGTCTGAAACAGGATTCATTTATTCCATTCATTTATTCCATGGAGAGAAGAAACTGAGGCTGATAAAATGTGACTTGTCAATGGTCATAGTAGTAAACGGACATGCTGGGACTTGAACAGGGGTCTTAACGATTTGTAACGCTTGGCTCCCTTGAAATCTGGAAAGTTGCTGCCTAAGGCAGAGGTGGCGGTGATGATTCAGATGACCTTTCACCTTTCTAAAGGAGAGCTGATAAACACTGACTTGAGATTAACTTTCTCTAAATCTTTAGGTCTTTTCCCATTGCTCTCTACCCAGAATTTAAGAGGTTTTATTGTTTTGGTTTTTTCCATCTTTTACATTGACACTTCCTCTGTGTTGGTGACTAGATTTAGCTGTGTTTGCATCTTTGTGACTTGCTTTATGCTGCCATAATTCTAATGGCAGGTTTTAATTTACAGATATCTTGTCAGGTCCTAGTTTGAAAGGTCAGATTAGCATATTTTAACTTCTTAGAATAAAAAGACACTTCTGGTTTACCCTTAGGACACAGTTTACATCCCAGAAAAGAAATGATAAATTAATAAACAATGTATATGACTCTCTCCACACCCCATTACCCTACATACAGTATGACTACCTTACATAGCCCCCTAACCTCCCTACCCCCAGTTCACAATAAGTTACTGAAAAGCTTATATTATAGAAAGACATGGCCAAATCCATATACACCTTATGTATTAAATATTTTTATAATACTCCCTAGACAGAAATTTTATTTTTCTTATTTTTGCTGTGTTTAATGTTGAGGCTGTCTTTAGCTGGGATTTTTATGTTACACTGAGAAGAATATAAATTAAAATCTGGAGTACGTTTTCACTGGCAAATGCTGGATAAAATATTTCTTTTTTTTCTCTTGAACATTTTGAGTATCTGTAGTGATCTATAACTTCCCCTTTGTAGAGTTGTGTCAGAGCATCAGGAGAAGGAAGAGAAGCTGGAAGGGGGGGGAGAAGAAATAAACTGAGTGATGTTTTCTGTTTTAAGGGAGGAATGGAATGATACATGTATATTTTCTTAATACACAATGCAGTGCCTTTTCTGTCTTTGAACGGTTGCAACGGCTTGTGAACTAAGAATGAAAGGGTAACTACCTTTGATGTTAAATGCCAAGGGAAAGTTTATGGTCAGGAGAGGACTGGGAATGGAGATAAATGTACATTAGGATTTTCAGTTTTTTGAAACCCTCTCTCTTTTTCCTTCATGTCTATTATAAATACAAACTGTCTTCAGTTAGAAATCGTAAACTTTAAAGCAGTGGTTCTCAACCCTTATAAAAATTGGGACACTTTTATTTAATACTAAAAGGTTTTAAAGATTTTTGCTTCTTTAGAGTTTTCTTCTCATTTCTGATAATTGCTAATTTTTAGTGACAACGTTACTATTTAGTATTACTTAACTGGATATGTATTATAAAGAACGACCACAGCATCTTCCATATTTGTAAAATAGTAGTCCATGTATGCAGAAAAGGCGATGGCACCCCACTGCAGTGCTCTTGCCTGGAAAATCCCATGGATGGAGAAACCTGGTAGGCTGCAGGCCATGGGGTCGCGAAGAGTCGGACACGACTGAGCGACTTCACTTTCACTTTTCACCTTCATGCATTAGAGAAGGAAATGGCAACCCACTCCAGTGTTCTTGCCTGGAGAATCCCAGGGATGGGGGAGCCTGGTGGGGTGCGTTCTATGGGGTCACACAGAGTTGGACACGACTGAAGTGACTTAGCAGCAGCAGTTCATGTATGAGTGAGACAAGGGTTCAGTATACAGACCTCTGCCAGGATCCTAGAGTCCGTAGGTTGGGACCTGAGGACCAAAGTGAAACAACTGCTCCAGGCTGAAAATGCCAAAATGGTGACGTATACAGCATGTTAGCCATCAGGTTATAAAGATTCCCAAGTAGAGTTTTTCCTCTTTGTTGAACGTTCAGGAGCTGATGTGTAAAATCCTGACTTTCGATCTGATCTTGTTTCCAGGTTAATTGTTTTCATGGTCAAGCTTTGAGGTCCTGCAGTTACTCAGTCATGGATAGCTAGAGTTCTTCTAAGCGTTCTCCGACATTGTCCAACATGTGTGTGCGTGCGTACTAAGTTGCTTCCTCACGTCTGACTCTGCAACTCCATGGACTGTAGCCCGCCAGGCTCCTTTGTCCATGGGATGCTCCAAGCAGGAATATTGGAGTGGACTTCCTTGTGTTTGTGGAGTTAGGACTCTGACACCAGTCCCAGGGTCATCACTGTCATAGCTGCCATCAGAAGCAGCCTTATATTCATTTCCCAGGAGCTAAAAGAGACTTCCTAACCTTAACCTTTGGACTGCAAGGAGATCTAACCAGTCCATCCTAAAGGAGATCAGTCCTGGCTGTTCACTGGAAGGACTGATGTTGAAGCTGAAACTCCAGTACTTTGGCCACCTCATGCGAAGAGTTGACTCATTGGAAAAGACCTTGATGCTGGGAGGGATTGGGGACAGGAGGAGAAGGGGATGACAGAGGATGAGATGGCTGGATGGCATCACCGACTCGATGAACATGAGTTTGGGTAAACTCCGGGAGTTGGTGATGGACAAGGAGGTCTGGCGTGCTGCGATTGATGGGGTCACAGAGTCAGATACAACTGAGCAACTGAACTGAACCTTAACCTTTACAGTTTTCAATAAGTATATGGAAGAAGAGAGATAATTTACCCTGTTCTGTAGTGGGAAAAGCTGACATCTAAGTTCATATTGAATCTGTCTCTCTGGTTTTCACGCCTGTTGCTGAGGTTTTGGTGTTCTAAGATGGATTAGGCAGGACACCGCAGTCTATTAAGGTTAGTGCATGATGCACTTTTTTCTGATTTTAAAAAAAAATCACTTTCTATTTATTGAATGCTTTACATGGATTATCTCTAATCATCCTAGTGTGGTGCAGGGTGGGTATTACTGATGTCTTTTATGTAAAGAAACTGAGGCAAGTGGAGACTGTAACTTAACCAGGTCTCATGGACAAGCTTAGGCCCAGCCTTGGATCCAGGTTTGTCCATGGGGTCGCAAAGAGTCAGGCATGACTGAGCAAGTCACACACATACACATGCACACGCTGAAACATCTGTGACATTAGATCTGCTTCTTTCTCTGTCCTTATCCTCATCTGTGAAGAGAAATGAGAACATTTTATTTAGTCTTACCCACCGTTTTAGCTATAAAGAAAGCTGAGCGCCGAAGAATTTATGCTTTTGAACTGTGCTGTTGGAGAAGACTCTTGAGAGTCCCTTGGACCGCAAGGAGATCCAACCAGTCCATCCTAAAGGAAATCAGTCCTGAATGTTCATTGGAAGGACTGATGTTGAAACTGAAACTCCAATACTTTGGCCACCTGATGTGAAGAGCTGACTCATTTGAAAAGACCCTGATGCTGGGAAAGATTGAAGGCGAGAGGAGAAGGGGATGACAGAGGATGAGATTGTTGGATGGCATCCCTGACTCAATGGACATGAGTTTGAGTAAACTTCAGGAGCTGGTGATGGACAGGGAGGCCTGACGTGCTGCAGTCCATGGGGTCGCAAAGAGTCGGACATGACTGAGTGACTGAACTGACTGACCTTTTTAGCAAAGGTTCCATTAAAATCCTACCACATATGCAGACTGTAGAAATAGGGACATGAAAGGGTCAACATTTTTGTAAATGTTTTTGGCTTCCATGCAATATGTATGTGCTATTTTCCCCCCAAGGAACATCAGTATATTAAATCTATCAGTGAGTGTTTCTTGAGGCAGTATTGTCCACAAGGAGTATTAGGACATAAACGTACTAATTTTACAATGAACTGCACAGAATATTGTCAGTTTTATATCTCCGCCAGTACTACATGTGACTCCTTTTTTTATTAACTAATTTCCTGAATTTGCTATCCATTAGCTGTTCATTGTGGCCCATGGTTCATTTCTGCCTTGTTTTGATTATAAGTGAGGTTGCGTATCTCTTCATTTACTTAATTTAATTTCCCTTTTCTGTGAATTGGGTCTCTTGCCCTTTTCTTGTAAGAAGTTCCTTGAAAGAATTCTTGTGGAGTTCCTTATAGATTCTAGAGATGAATCCCTTGTTAGCTATGGATATTGTGAATACTTCTATTCTAGTAAGTCATTTGTCTGATAACTTTGTCTGTGGTGCCCTTTATTAACATCGACTACAGAATATTTAATTATAATGTAGTTGAACTCACAATTTTTAGTACTAGTTGTGATTATACATTTTGAGTCATTTAAGAAACCCTTCTGTATTCTGGGCTCACATGGCATCTTTTCACTTTTTTAGCTTTATAGGTTTACTCTTGGGTTTTTAAATAATTTGGAGCTTAAGATATGAGGTGTAAATTCATTCTTTAAAAAATGTTCATATTGTGGGCTAATCAGTTTCCTCAACACTACTTACCAAATACTCCACTCTTTCTCCACATTTTTGATGCCACCTCTAGCATGAACATGTACATTTATACGGATCACTTTCTAAGATCTATATCTTGTTCAGGTGGCTTATTTGTGTGTTCCTGGGTCATTGATTTTTAAATTACTAGGGCTTTGAAATATGCCTTATCTTGTTATATGTACATTTATGACTTGATCTTATTAGCATAACTGATATAACTTTGAAAGTTCAAAAGTAGTTGAATTATTTTAGGTATCTTTCTTGCCTGTATTCGCATGTGTATTACCCGGTGGCTCAGAAGGTAAAGAATCTGCCTGTAGTGCAGGAGATCTGGGTTTGATCCCTGGGTCAGAAGGATCCTCTGGAGAAGGGAATGGCTTCCCACTCCAGTATTCTTGCCTGGAGAATCCCGTGGACAGAGGAGCCTGGCAGGCTACAGACCATGTGGTTGCGAAGACTTGGTACAGGACTGAGCGACTAGCAATTTCACCGTAACCCTTTACATCTACAAACATTTTCTAGAAATACGTTTACTCTTTTGGGAACATTATTTATTTAGTAACAATTTAATTTAATCCTAACGTTCCCAACATTCCAATTTCTTTTCAGTTTTATTATTATTGTTTAGCACTGATGGCGGCTGTTCATGCTTGGTCATCTTTGTGGGGCAATGGGTGTCTCACTTGCAAGTCCCCTCTTTCTTCTTCAGTGCCCTGCACATGCTCATGGAGCTGGGATGTGCATTACCGATCTGGCTTTTGAATGAATGTTTTATGAGATGTGATGCCGTAATACATGGCTGAACACTCTTGAAAGCGTTAATTATAGATGTGCCTTTATTATTGGGAAGACACTGCCAGTTGCAGCTCAGGTTTTCTCCAAGTTTGCTTTGCTTCACTCTGTTCCCAGTTCATGGGGTCTCATTCCTCCTCCAGTTTCCTATATATGTCACACCAAATGCTAGGTTGCTGTGTTTGATAAGTGGGTATTTACATGCCTTTGAAGAGTAAAGTGTACTTTTTCCTTAGTATACATGGGATGAAACCGTGTTGTGCATAACACGGCTTATTATAAATAAGTTGGAAATTATTGTAGGGGACAAGCTGTGGTCTCAGTATATGACGTGGTTCATCTAGGCCCTCTGGTCCACGAATGGGCGACAGGTGTATTTTTCTTTTGCCTGCTCTTCTGAAGGTGCTTTATGTATATAGGAGAGAGGAGAGTGAAAAAGTTGGCTTAAAGCTCAACATTCAGAAAACTAAGATCATGGCATCTGGTCCCATCACTTCATGGCAAATAGATGGGGAAAGGTTTCTGCTGTATACCAGTCTTCATGGTAATTTTTTTTTTTTAATTTTTCAGTGTTTTAATTGGAGCATGATTTCTTTTGCAGCGTTGTGTTGTGTTCTGCTGTGCAACAGTGTGAATCACCCATAGTGTACATACCTTATCCCTCTTGAGTCTCCTCCCCACCCCCCATCCCAGCCCTCTGGGTCGTCACAGAGCCCTGAGCTGAGCTCCCTGCGCTGCACGGCAGCTTCTCGCTGCCGATCCTTTTCTTATATGTCAGTGCTTCTCTCAGTTCGTCCCACCCTCTCCCTGCCCGCCCTGTGTCCACAGGTCTGTTCTCTGTATCTGTGTCTCTATTTCTGCTCTGCAAATAGGTTACAATGTGGAGTATGACACAGTGCCTGACCTCAGAAAGATACACAAATCATTAATCAGAACCTAGAATATGAAACACTTTACAGCAGTCCATTGTGATAAATAATAGTAGAGAGTGGGGAACCAAGGAGGGAGTAATTTGTTCTTTCTTCTTTCTCTCTCTCTCTTTTTTTCTTTCTTGTTTGGGAGGAAAGAATTCATGCAGCAGGTGATTTTGGTGCTGAATATTGGAGGGACAGGATTATTTACCGGGCTCAACAGGAGGGAAAAAAAAAAAACAAAACAGAAGAAAGCCCAGGTTCAGAACCCAGAAGAGCTCAGTTTGTGAGGAACACCAAGTCTGTGGGAGTGAAACAGAGAGGTCATGGTGCAGAGGGGAGGAGAGCAGAAGTTGCATCTTGGTTCAGATTCTTGGTCCAGCCCTGTCTAGGATCATGCATACCAGCATTGTGGAATCATCAAAAGTGAAGTAAATGCTTAAATCAATGCCCTAAGGTGTGTGAAAAGAAAGCAGAGAGAAGTCCCACGGCTGTTAAAATAGTCCAGGTAGAAATAATGAGGACCAGAACTAAGGTAATGATGGTGGGAAAGGAAAGGAGAGGATGGATTTGAGAATCATTTAGGAGGAAAAATTGGTTGCCAAGTTGATGAAAAATGGGAGAAGAGTAAGAAAAAAGAAGAAGAAAATAGCTCAGTGTTTCTGGTTGGGAAAATCCACTGGCTCAAGATGTCATTCATCAGGATGGAAAACAGAAAGGAAGCAAGTTTGGAGAGAGAATAGTGAGTTCAGTTTGAAGTAAAGTTAGGGTGTCTCTGGGGGCATTCAGCTGATCTTGAGAAGCCTAGACCCCCGGAGAGAAGTCAGGGCTGGAGATGTGTGTTGGGGAGTGACTGGAACTGATGGTTCTAACCACACATACAGTTGAGATCCCCATGCAAGGACCAAAGACTGAACAGACAAAAGGGGAGAGGGAAAAAGGACCAGGAAAATCCACAAGTACAGACGGTAGTAATATTAAGCACCAGGGGTTTTTGGTGTTGTTTCCGTATGTTATGTCAGAGAATCCTTATAGTACCCCCTGAAATAATTATTGTTATTATCCTTTACAGATTAATTATTTTGAAAGCTCGGCTGAGCAGCTTACCAAATCGCCCATGTGTTAAGCAGGGAAAACGGTCAGGTGTGACCAAGGCCACAGGAAGGTCAGGTAAAGATTGAAAATGGGAGATTGGGTTTGGCGATCAGGTATTTCACAGGTAGAGGTTCTAAAGTCTAAATCTAGTCATGGATAAGAGTAGGAGTTGAGAAGCGGGGGCACTGCGGGGAGTGTGCGTGTGCATGTGTGTCTGTGTGCACATTTGCCCATGAGAATATTTTTTGTGTGGCATGATAGCTAGAGCTTATATTTTTGTTGAGAAGAGTGGAGAAGTGACTGAGGTAGAATGGAGTAAAGTTCCAGAAAAGATAGGGTGGCCAGGGTCTGGAGCACAAGTTTGTCTAAGGAGGGAATAAGGACATTCATACCTTGGAGACAGGAGAGGAGGTGGGAAAGATACGTGCCACTGTGGATGAGTGGGCAGGTGGAGGCAGGGAGGAAGTTGAGAAAGTTCCTTCCTGATGGCTTAGGTTTTCACAGAGAGGTAGGAGCAAATGAAATCTGAAAGTGAGGAGGCCTTGAGAAGACAGTTGAAAGTTAGTAATAGTTAACTTGGAAAAAGGAGCTCATTGATTTAGGACAAGTATAATAATAGTCCTGTATCACTGAGGGCCTTGCTGGGATTTTGTTAGTGGGGATTAAATGCCAGTAGTGAATTTTGTTTTATTTTTTCTTTTGGTTGATACCCTAAAATGAATACCATGAATGACCTTCAAAAATAAAACACACAGGCCTTGCCTGAAATGTTAAGTTTAGGTGGTGATTTAAGGAAGCTTAAGGATGTTGTAGGGGGAAGGAAAAATAAGAGAGGGAACAAAAATTGACTTTAGGGAACTTGTGTCCTAGTCTTAGTTCTTCCATTAACAGAGGATGGGCTTAGGGAAGTCTGCTAATCCCTCTGAGCCTCAGTTTCCTCGTCTTTCATTGGAGGAAGTTATTCTTCATGTCCCCCACGTCTCTTGTAACTCTCAGAGCTTCTGTGAGACTTGTACATCGTTGGACAAAATCAGAGTAGTTATCATTCATGAGTCCTTCTGATGACGGCTCAGGTGCCAGTGCCTTTGGAGTATTGACAGCAGGAAAGCAGGACAGCTGCCAGGTGACTGCGCCCAGGCCTCTGACTGGGCTGCGCTTGGCAATGGGAGAGAGGTAGCAAGTCAGGAAAGGGGGAACAGAGCCTGGGGGGAGCTGGGCAAGGGCTGGACAGGAAGGTGGGTTTGCTGTGTGCCACAGCTCCCTGAAACATGACAGGTCACTTCATAAGGGTGCTCCTAGTCTTTGCATTTGTCTATGTTGTTTCTTTCCCTTTATGATTGCATTTTATTTTCACAGCGTTTGTGTCTCCTTCTTCCTTGAAAATGCTCTACGTAGGGGAGAATTCAACCGTTTCAGAAGGCTGAGCATTATTTGTAGCATCTTAGCTTACACAGCCTGTCTCCTTTCCATCTCCTTCACTGTGCCTTGCTTGTCTTTGCCTGTAGAGAAGTCAGAAACAATTGGAAGCATTTCATCATTCTTCTCGGTTAGCTGTGTTAATCCCCTGAAAGATTTATTCTTCAAGGCCGTTAACTGTTTCTGCCCCCTGTTAAGAGCAGTGATGGCCTCCGAAAGCCCAGGAGGATATGGCTAGCATGATAAGGTGAGTCCAGATGAGTTGAGTGACTCAGAGATTATTGTAGTGATTTCACAAGCCTAAGCAGGTGATAGGGCACTTTAAAATTAAGCCTCTAATTTCTCTATGATATTACATATTTGAGAGAAACTTGGGCATTTCCTTTTTTCTTCGTTAAGCTATTGCACAACTTAATGCTTGGAAAATTCTTCACAGGAAGAAACAGGGTGTAACAGCTTGTATGAGACATTTTTTGAAAAGTCACTCTTTTAGCTCACGTTTCTGAGAATACTCTTCTCTCCACCGCCCACCCTCCCCTCACCCTGCTTTAGCTTCTTTTTGAAAGTGTTAATATCTCCACATAATTAAATATTCTTCGAAGTGAGACATAGTTAAAAAACTAAAACCATTGAAACATAAAATTAAAACATAGTCTATAAATGTATTCTTCCATTTCCTGCGAAACAGCAGGAAGGATTTGCTCTCAAAATAAACCAAGTAGCCTGACTGTGAACTCAGAGTAGTAGAGATCAGAGATTCCAGCAGCATCATACAATGGGAAGTTTTCAGTCATTTTTTTCTAACCTCAGAAAATCAAGTCTAATACTTTTTGTTGAAATACAAGGAACCAAGATGTGTATGTACCATTTAGGAATATACCTTTGGCGTATACGAAGTTGTGGTACTCTAAAGTGACTATCTCATATGTCTAGGAGAGTCTATTTCCAAGATGTATTTGATCAGTATGGGCATGTTAGACCTGCAACAACAGAAAGTGTCCTTCAGCATTAAACTTAGAATAGACAACAACCAACTGAGTTTCTATATATCCATATAGCATCTAAACTTGAACTTAAAACTTGCTCGGTCAGTGAATTATTTCATAGCTTTGCTAGTAAGAAAAGTTTAGCAGCTTATGTTGAACATGGAACTACACTGAAGAAGGAATCTGCTGGTAATCTGAATTCTCAGGCAGGAATAGGGACATTTATTAGTATTTCTCTACTTCTAGAAACAAGGAGTGAGAGCACATTATAAAGAGAGGAAATTAGTTGTGTTATGTTGCCAGATTTTTCTTTCTGAGCTATAAGCAAGATTAGGGAGAAATATATGTGTTAAGTATTCATCTACCATTCATTTCTGAGCTGAAAGAATTTTATATTTCTCAAATAGTATAAAATAGGTTAAAAATAGGTTAACATTTTGAAATATTGAACAGTTTATATAGGAGAAATTATGTTTACATGGAGAACTTTATAGAATTTCTCAATAGACTAGTTTTTTTTTCCTTTGTCTTTCAAGAAAAAGTAGTAATTTACTCAGTACTCTGTAGCCTATATGAGAAAATAACCTAATAGAGTAGACATATGTATTTTTGTAACTGATTGTGTTGTACACTTGAAACTAACACAGCATTGTAAGTCAACTATACTCCAAAAAAAATGGTAAAAAGGTAAATCTCAAAGTAGTAGACAACCCATGATCTCAGTTTCTTTCTGTTTCTTTATTTTTAACCTAAGTCTTTACATTTACAGCGAATCTCTTGTAGATGACAAATACGGTGTCTTTTTAAAAATCTTCTCTGACAATCTGTCTTCTAGTTGGTATGTTTAGATGATTCACATGTGATTATTGATAAGGTTGGATTAATGTCTGAAGAAGGAATCTGCTACTAATGTCCAGCTGTTTTTTGCTCATTGCATTTCTTCTTTGTTTTTTACCCTTCTTTTACTTTCTGTGGTTTTAAGTAAACACTTTATATAGTTCTGTTTTATCTCCTCTTTAAGCATATATTTCCTTTGCAAAATTGTTTTAGTCCTGACCCTGAAGCTTACAATTTATCTCACTTTCTTAAAAACAAAAACAAAACACAATAGCAACAACAACAAAACCCCCATTTTTGTGTGTATAGGTAGGAAACAATTTGGAAACATCTATACCCAGACATTAAGAGTAGTTATCTCTGAGTGGTAGGCTTCCCCAGTGGTTCAGTGATTTAAAAAATCTACCTACAGGAGACACAGGTTTGGTCCCTGGGTTGGAAAGATCTCCTGAAGGAGGAAATGGCTACCCTCTCCAGTATTCTTGCCTAGAAAATCCCGTGGACGTGGAGCCTGGTGGGTTACAGTCCACAGGGTAGCAAAAAGTCAGACACGACTTAGCAGCTAAACAATAACAACAATCTCTGAGTGGTAGGATTATAGATGATTTCCTTCTTTCTTCTTTATAGTTTTATGTATTATCTGATTTTCTTTTCAGTAACAAGTAGGTATTGTTATAATCAGAAGCAACAGGGCTCTTTTCATTTTGAAGAAAAGGAAAAGGCAAATCACAGCAAAACAAGCTGAAAAATCTCCCATGGTTCTGAAATTTATACCCTTTCTCTGCTTCTGACTTGAGGCAAGCACACTGCCCCACTCCACCAGCACTCCTTGGGTAGGAAATGGGAAAGACCTTGCCCTGGGAAGGTTGTCAATTCCTGGTCTGCACCTTCTGTGCTTATACAGTGAGATCAAAGCCTCCGAATTCCTTAGCATCAGTTCCCCCTGTAGTGTGGCATAAGACAGGTTTCCATTTAATACACAGTGAACCAAAAACCTCTGTTTCTACGTAATTAAGTTTTCTTCTACTTGGAATGTCTTTATGCCTCTTAACTGTGTTTCAAAAAATAATGAGGAGAGTAAGAGCACTCGAAAACTAAAGTACAGCTTTCCATGTAAAACTTGTAATAGTTCTTTGGTTCTGGTATCTGTAGTAATAGGTGAAGATAGTGTAACTAATGTGAGGCTGATGTTCTGTCTGGATTTGGGGGGGCACTCAGTCCCACTAGTGAAGTTTTAGAGAAAATTATCATATGGTTTTAGAAATGTTAATTATATCCTCTGAATTTACCTATGCATGTGAACCAAACGCAATTAAGGTTGCATGGCTCAGTGCAAACAGATACAATGTAGATTTTTTTTTTTTAATGGTTTTTAGTACCAAGCTGGATGGCATCACTGACTCAATGGACATGAGTTTGGGTAAACTCCGGGAGTTGATGATGTACAGGGAGGCCTGGCGTGCTGCGGTTCATGGGGTCGCAAAGTTGGACACGGCTGAGCGACTGAACTGAACTGAACTGAACCTGCCGGGTGTTTTCAAGAAAGCCATAAATTTTGTAAAGACTGCAGTTTGTTAGTCTGTGTAATTGGGACTATTATCTTTTGCTGTTTAACTGAATATTGCTATTTAAGAAATTATGAATAAAATTTAACAAACTTTCTGTGTAATATTCTTATGTTAGATATTTTACAGAAAGTAGAGAAGTCAGAAGTCAAGTTTCTGGGGTGCTTACTAAGATTAGTTGGAAAAGTTGTTGAGTTTTAATGTTTGCAGTATAAAGTATATTAGCAAACTATTTAATAGATGTGTGGAGTAGAGAAGTAATTTGCCTCTTTTTAAAACTCAATTCTGAATGAAAGACTTGATAAATGGAAATATTAATGGAGAAACAACAATGACAAATCCAGGGCTTGTTACTAGGTTAGCTCATTTATCTAAGCATTACCTGTGTTGGCTTGGTGCCTTTGATCTGCTGCTGCTGGTCCCTTCACTCTGGTTTTAATTTGTCAAAGTCTGTGTTGTAACAATTTTTCTGCCTTTTTGTTCCTCTTGTACAGCTGTGAAAATTACTTAAGTGAGAAATGGTTTGGGGGTAAGAACTGTGAATGGAGAAAAGAAATAATCCGCTCATTATTTAAATACAAGGAAAGAGGATTATCTGCAATCCTGAGCTTTTACCCCAGAAGAACTGATAGTATAAATAGGTCGTCTTAGCTTTTATAAATGTAAACCGTAATGCTTTAATAACTACTCTTAGGAAAAAGTCAAGAGGCACTAATTTTGAGGTACCTTTTCATCCTTTTAGTTTGTGACAATTCCTCTGTATGATTCCTAAATTATTTGCTTTTTGAAAGAAGTATGAGTTTGTAATCAGCCCTGCCACAGATGCCCAGTATGGGATCTAGATGCTAGAGCAGTGCATTGACAAAGAGGCCGACTCCCATTTTGTGCTTTCAGGAGGTGGTTGTAAACAGCAAAGTGAAGATGTAAAAATTGCAAAAATGACTGTGGCTGTAACCTGCAAAAATACTGAGCATTAAAATAATCCTTATATAATTGCCAGATTGATACACATTTTATAAATACATATAATGAATAAAATATATGAAAATATTTTACCTATTTGCTAAAATGAAGTTCCCCGCCTTTTTTAGTGTTTAATTCTAGATGAGTGATTCTTACATTTTAGGACATAGTAACAAAGCAACATTTCTCAGCTCAGCTCAGTTCAGTCGCTCAGTCGTGTCCGACTCTGTGACCCCATGAACTGCAGCATGGCAGGCCTCCCTGTCCATCACCAGCTCCCAGAGTTCACCCAAACTCATGTCCATCGAGCAACATTTTTACAACAGTCTTAAAATATAGTTTACCAAGTAGTATTCTCACTTTCTGGATGGAACCTAAAAACCAAGCAGTAAGTTGAAGTTGAAGGCCACACAGTAGATGAGCTGTTCTTTCCTAAGTAAGCTTTCATCAGTGCTGGGAAAGAGAGCTTCTAAATCTCCAACTTAAGGAGTAAGTAGATTTATCAGAACCATACAAAATTAAGGGAATGTACATTTTCAGCTTTTCTGGAAGAAATAAACACCTCTGTACTCTAATCTCATTCAAATTCATCATATTTTAAGCTAAATATTATACTAAAACTTAAGGCAACTAATTTCTGTAACAGAAATAAATTTACGTCTTCCTCTGTGAATGTGAAGATAACTAACCAAAGATAAGCCCACTTTCAACTGTCATAAGTTTACTTCTCTATAAGAAGTTTACTAATCCCAGAACTTGTTACCCTTACCTTAAAAGTGCTATTTTTAGAAAAAAAAAATTACAGAATTTTTTGAGATTAAAAAAATTATATAATTTTTTGAGATTTTCCTTGAAAGTTTTCTAACATTTTCCCTCCCTCCATTTAGTTATGGATGGGGGCTTTGACAGGAAGCCTCGTGTTTGTTGCAGATATGATTATCTCCTGGGAAAAAGACAGGTGGAAATTGGTAGGAGACAGATTTCAGCTTAATAAAGAGAACAGATCTCCTTTAAACAATGCAGAGCCAGACTCAACTGCCTGGCACTGTCGAGGGCCCAGCCCTGAGGGTGCCTTGTAGGGGCTGTCCATCCTTGGCCAAGGGTGTAGAGAGACCTGAAACCTCCCATGGGAGGAGGGGGATCAGAGATGTCCTCCAAGGTCACGAAGTGCATCTTCAGTCATAAGCTTTGTGCTGGAAGAACTTTGTTCAAGTACCAGCTCTGCTGTGTACTAGCTGTGCAACTCTAGGAAAGTAATCTAGATTACTTTCTCTAAGCCTCAGTTTGCCCTTAAAATGAGAACAAAATGATGCGAGGCTCATGTGAACATAATGAATGTAAAGCACTTGGTGTAGTCATTCCTTCTGATTCTGTAGCTTTTCACTCTCTGCCCCTTTTCTGTTCTTTTTCTGCCCTCACATTCACTCTTTTGCAGTCTCTGGTTTCTCTCTCCAGTTCTCTGCCTGTGTCCTCAGGCCTGCCCATGGTGCCAGGGATGCCCTGAGCTCCTTCGGCAACTTTACCATCGGTGTCCGATTCCTAGGCGACTCAGTGAACAACTGGTGCTCCTCTGTGTCCTTTAGATTTGGCATGGGGGACAGCACTGGAGATCTTAATAAAGCCAAGACACACTGCTGCGTTAGCTTTCACTGCGGCACTTGCAGCTTCACAGTTGATGGCCATGAAAGCCCTGAATGGAGTTGGATATGGACAGAGAAAAAATTTTTATACAAAGCGTTATGAAGTAAAAATGCGCTGGCAGCATTTAATTTTTCCTTTATTTAAGTCTCTTTTAGGGAGTCAGGCTCCTAATTGTGAGTATTATATTTTAGAGAGAAGAAGAATATCAGGACCACAGAGCCAGAAGCATTCTTTTTAACAGGAACATTTAACATAACCTTAGGGAATTGCTGTGGGTAGTAAAGGGGCAATATAAAAATTTAATATATTATGTGCTATTTGAAGACCACTTGCTTGACAGAGTGATAGCCCTTAGAAATGTGGTGGAAACTCTTTAGTACATCTTGACTAAAAGAGATGTGGCTATGCCCTTAAAAAAATACAGGTTACTAGGGCTCAGAGGGTAAAGCATCTGCCTGTGATGCGGAAGACTCAGGTTCGATCCCTGGGTTGGGAAGATTCCCTGGAGAAGGGAAAGGCTACCCACTCCAGTATTCCGGCCTCGAAAATTCCATGGACTGTATAGTCCATGGTGTTGCAAAGAGTCAGACACAACTGAGCGACTTTCACTTTATTTGGTTTATTTGATTGCTCTGGCCCAGGAATAATCTATCATAGGCAAGTATCTGGACAGTTTAGTTTTCTTGTATTTGACAATTTTTTGATCTCTTACTCCATGCCAGGCACATTTCATTTTTAAGTAGTTTACATGAGCTAACTCTGGCAGACAGGTATAATTATCTATACTCAGTTATCAGAAAACTGAAGTTTATAGGGCTTAAGCATTTATTCCAGATTCTATAGTTTGCAAACTGGAACTAGATCTCAGATCACTTTTCCAGACCATGTGTTCATAATCGCTGCCTTGTCTACATTTTCTGTAGCCCTTACTGCCTGTATAATGGAAAACAGGGCATAGAATCGAAATCTTGTGACAGATGATCCAAAGAGGATCATCTGACCTAACCTCTTGGCTTCTGATAGATGAGGTATGATTTCATACATGAGATATTCAAAGCCTTGTTTTTATTTATTTTTTTGATTTGATACTTCAAAGTAAAAATGATATTTTAGTTTTTTATTAGTATAAAAGTAGTAGATCCTCATTGCAGGAAAATGTGAAAATATAAGAAATAAAGAAGAAAATTGCCATAGTCTTTATAGCTTTTTGTAGCTCAGATGATTAAAAGTGGGTTCAGATTTCAGCTGTATCACTTACTAGTGCTGTTTGACTTGGAGCAAATTTTATAGCTGACATTTCCACGCCTCAGTTTCCTGTGTGTAAAGCAAGAAAACTCAGGGTGCCTTATTTGTGCAGTAGTTATGATTAAGTGGGTTCTTATTTGTGAGGCATTTAGATTAGTGCCTGACACATAAGTGTGATACAAGTGTTGATGAAATAAATGATCATCCATGTCAATAGTCTTCCCATCTTTGGCCCCTGGAGAAAGAACTAGAGGCAGACACAGAGTGTAGATCGTGCATTGCGGTGAACGGATAATGGACTGAGACGTGTGGAGATGGAGGCAGGGGATCCTCTGCCTCTATTTGCCTCCTTAATAATCTTAGAAATCCTTGGAAGTCTCACCTTCAAGACTGAAATGATTCTCCTCTTTCTGTTCCTTGCTTTCAGGGAGCCCACAGAAACCAAGCCTGTTTATTGAGTTTCTTCTTTTGTAGGCTAGGCCAGACGTGAATTTCCTTTCATGTGATGTTTTCTGTGGTCTGTGTTAGTTTAGTTTTTCCTTTGTTTTCTTGTGCTTTGGTGTGAAGAAGATGCCCTGTTTATAGAACCTTGGTGTCTTTCATGTATAATGCAATCTTCAGCTAATTCTAGTTGCTCTGACCTTTTGAGAGTCTTAAATTGCTTTGTTCCAGTTTCTAAGCATTTTTGAAATATTAAAAATGTTCATGAGGGAGTGGGTCATGGGAAAACTTTTCCCAGAGTTGTTTGTCCTTAGCAAATTGTGAATTTGCATGGAGCGGTTTAATGCCGGGTTAAATTCTGCCAGGTGCAGTGGTCATTTGAACTTGAATTCCCAGTTCTTTTGATATTTAAATCCATGTTTCTCAGGCATGAAGTGGAGAGTGGGGGCCTCTTAAACCTAAGTGCCTATGTTGAGCTGTTGCTCTTTGTCCCATCAAAGGAAGGTTTTAAGTAGTTCGGGTTTGCATTGAAACACCGTGTCAATAGTAAGGATCAAAAGATTTGTCTGTTTTCAGATTTTGTCTTTGAACCAAGACTTTCCCAAAAGAACACAGGCTTGTTTTGAATATTGCCGCCTCTGGGTGTGAGTGATTATGCAAGTCAGTAGTATTTTTTAAAAATATTCATAATGGATACAGAGGTATGAAATTGCAAGAAAAACAAAAGTATTTTTTTCCAACAACTTGTACAAAGCAGCCTTTGAATGCAGGTGGTCCTCAACTTACAAGGATTTGGGATTCTTCCTCCATCTGGTGAAAGACACCATCCACCACTTGGCCATTTTCCATAATATTGGGTTGGCCAGAAAGTTCATTCAGATTTTTCTGTAACAGCTTACCGAAAAACCAGAATGAACTTTTTGGTCAACCCAATATATCCTTCTCATTTAACTTCCACCTGCAATGAGTTATCAAACTGTCTCAATTCTGTCTTAGACCTAAGTTCCTAAATTTATCCGATATGTCTTAAAACTTTCCCATATGCTGGTCTAGTGCAGGAGTCCCAGGTGCCCGCCTTCCTGTCTCGCCCGGCCTGCTGAAGCTGCCTCCAGCCATCCTTTCTGACCTTGACCACCAGTGCTCTGTACACCTGAAGTCTGAGGGGTTTTTACAAAATAAAATTCAATGTGTGTGACCTGTGTAAAACCCTCCAGTGATTTCTCATCACCCTCAGAAGTCCTCCCTAAGGAATTAAAAGTCAGACCCTTTAAGAAGTCTTCAGGACCTTGCAAGAGGAAGTCCCTGCCTCTATGTAGAATCACCAGCTCTTACCCTCCCCCCACCATGACCAGCCCTCCACCCCCACCAGCATACACCAGACTCACACTCCACTTACCAGGACTTCTTTCTGTTCCTCTAATCTTCTGTGCTTTCCTGACAAGTCTGATGCCGAGATTACTCTCCCCCTCTGTTGCTTCACTTTTCTCTGAAGTTGTGTTAGTCACTCATTCCTGTCCGACTCTTTGTGACCCCATGGACTGTAGCCCACCAGGTTCCTCTGCCCATAGGATTCTCCAGACAAGAATACGGGAGTGGGTTGCCATCCCCTTTTCCAGGGAGTCTTCCCAACCCAGGGATTGAACCTGGGTCTCCTGTATTGCAGGCAGACTCTTTACTGTCTCAGCTACTGCTAGCTCCTATTTCTTCTTTTTTTCTTAGCTTAAATGTAATTTCCTCTCAGGGAGTCCTCTTTACCCCATAAACTAAGTAAAGTCCCCTTGCTATTTTTTTCTGTAATACTTCCTGTCTCTTTGGCATTTCACTTGTTACATTCTCATGCCTTTTTAAATAAACTCTAAGCCCCATGAAGGCATAGATGTGCCTGTCTTGTTCTACACTGTATCGTAATTACCAGGCCCACAGTAGGATCTTGAATGTTTTTTGAATGAATGAACATGTTCAGATCAACCCCATATTAGTGTTTGCCAGCCACACATGCATTTCAGCCATCCCCTTTTGTTGACTTAAATTAGCTTTGCTTAATTGTACTAACTATATATAAACATGAAATAAAATATATACTCCTTATGCTTATAGTGTTTATATAGCTGTTAAAACATTTTTAAAAATCACCAATAAATGCAAACACTATTAAACAATTAAAATTTAAATTAATGAATTTTTTTTGCTGAGTCTTAATCACTTATGTTTATTTATTTTAAATAATAAAAAGTTGTTGCCTTGGGTCCTAATAAATGCTTAATGCATAACAGCCTTTTGATTTTGATAATAGTAATTCAGAAAATACCTGTTGGCAATAAATATATTATTCAAAATCACATTATGGACTTGAAGGCCTTGCTATCTCAGGACCATCAGACTGCAGCTGTGTCAGTGAGCAGTCTTTGAATTACAATTTTAATGATTTTAATGATTTCCAATTTCTTTGCTAGTGTAGTTAGTGTCTTGTACATTCAAAGACTAGTATTCAGAGGTACTGAAATTGACATCAAACATACATCCAATTCAGTGATTACTAGAGTCAGGAAAAGGAGCACAATGTTTGTGAAATTTGGTTCTTACAGATTTTTACAGTTTCAGCATACAGACAAGTGTCAGACTGTTGAAGGAAGTCAATAGATAGGGAAATGACTCATTTACACTGTTTTGAAAACAACTTGAACATAATAAATCCTTTTCTTATTATTGCCTTCTCTTTGTAAATTTTTGAACCACCAAAACAAAACCTTTGTTCTACAATACCTTCATGCCATTATGAAGATACTGTTATGAATGCCTTAATGTCATTTGACCTTCGTTTGGTATGTCTCCATTGATTATGTATCCAGTCTGCCTCTGTCCTTTCCTTATTAGGTGAAGTAGTGAACCCAGAACTCCAGTGCCTGTCATTCTGGCGTCGTGAAATCAAAGTCTTAGTGGTCAGTAAACGTCTCAAAATTGGCCTTGGTCACTGTCATGTGTGTGCCTGCCTGCAGACTGTGTTTTTGTGATGAGGATCACTCAGCGCCAATGGAATAATAAATGCACACCTGGGCACTGTGTTGGTAAAGGGGTGGTTAAAATTATCTGGTCTGGATTTATATCACTTTCTTTTGGATGAACACTAGGATGAAAGCACAGAATTGAAAGATTATTTTGGAGAAGTCGCAGATTCTTGAGTGTATCTGTGGGTCTCTAGAGATCCTGAGACCCCCAATTGAGGATATTTGCTGAGAGCATTTGCAGCAGACCATGTACAAACCATAGCCAGATCACTGTGTTTATGAAAATGTTCTGGTTCATGGGGGTCATCCCCTTGGTTCTCTACGTCTCTCTAGACTGTTACCCTGTCCCTGCATCTTAACCAAGCCCCTTCTTGATGAATGATGGAGAAGCCTTATTTTGTGGTCTCTCTGAGGCCTCAGAGGCTCTCTGTTGGAGTTTCTCTCTGGCTCTTTGTGGTTCCCTAGGTAACTCTGCAGGCCTATCACTCAGAAGCACCGAGCACTTGTTGAGAGAGCATAGAAGAACATAGCAGAGCAGGTAGGGAAGGCAATGAGGATTTCAAGTAAATCAGATTCTTATTCTTAATATGAAAAGGAAAAATTGATGCTGATCTTGCTGATACAGACCCCAAAGTTGAAGGCACTTTATTACATTACGGCTTTAGCCTAAGGACCTAGAAGTAACTTTTTTGCATATATAATTTTAATAGCATTATTGAGATAACATTCATATACATACAGTTGGCCCAATAAAAGTGTACTATTCACTGGTGTTAAGTACATTCACGGATTTGTGCAAACCATCATCACAGACAAATTTTAGAATATTTCATCACCCCGAGAGAAACCGTGTATCCATTATAAGTCACTCCCATTCTTGCCAAGTTCCCTAGCCCCTGGCAACCACCAGTCTACTTTCTGTCTCTGTAGATTTGCCTATTCTGGACATTTAATATAAATAGTATCATATATTATCAGGTCCTTTGTTTCTGGCTTCTTTCACGGACTATAATGTTTTCAAGGTCAGCCATATTACAGCATGTGTCAGTATTTCATTTCTTTTTATCACCAAATATTTCATTATGTAGATTTGCCAGCAAAATTTCAAATGTATTGTTCGGTAGTGTTATATTCACATTGTTGTGAATCAGAGACCCAGAACTTTTTCATCTTGTGAAACTGAAACCAGGTATACTTCATCGTTTTATTTATTCATTCTTATTTGTTGATGGACATTTGCATTTTTTTCCACTTTGCCTATTTGTGTACAAGTTTTTGTGTGGACGTATGTTTTCATTTTTCTTGGTGTATCCCTAGGAGCAGAATTGATGTGATATTGTAATTCTGTGTTTAACATTTTGAGGAAATGCCCAGCTGTTCTCCAGAGTGGCTGCACCATTTTACATTTCCATCAGCGACATGTGAAGATTCAAGTCCTCCACATTCTGGCCAGCACTTATTTTCTGTCGTTGGATTAGAACCATTTTAGTAGGTGTGAAATAGTATCCCATTGTGATCTTTGTATTTCTCCTATGATTAATGATGTAGAACATCTTTTCATGTGAAGTTTAAAAAATTTAGTTAAAGCATTTTTTTCTTAAAGTTTCCCTCTATTCCTGGGGTTACAATTTAAGAAGCAAATACACCTCTGGGGATTTGAAGATTGAGAGAAAATAACTGCCCTTAGTGTTAAGGACTGACTATTCAGAACTTAAGTAGAAGCAATTGAACCGTCACATTGTCAGGGACCTTCATATGGAATCCTTGTCCATAACAAGCAAAGGAAAGAGAAGTTGTAAAATGGGCTCAAGTGTGGGAGAGTCTCTTTTAAGCTCCTAAGTTACCCACACCTGAGCCAAAGAATGGCCTTCAAATTGTGGGAAAATACAGAAGTCATCTTTATATTCTCCAGTATCTTGTTTGGTGTTTGGCGCAAAATATTATTCTTGGCACTGGAGAAGGTTTATCCTTAAGTATAGCAGACAGACCAAGAGTTTAGAATTATAAAATATGAGAAATGGAAGTTTTATACAGCATAAAGTGGGGTTGTGATGTGAAGTAACCATAGAGTAAATTCTGCCAGGTCTCCTCAGATTACACAGATTCCTGCAAAAATACCCGCCTAATATCTCCCATGACTATTACCACACAGACTTGAAAGTATTTATGGAGTCGATGATACCAATGAGATTAATGTATGTCTCTATGTCTCACTTTATTCCCCACCCCCCACATAAAGCACATCAATTCTTGCAGAAATAAAGAGCTAATAATAACCATGGTGCATTCTCTTGGCAAAATATTAGCCTTTGCCCTACTTCATTCCATACTCCAAGGCCAAATTTGCCTGTTACTCCAGGTGTTTCTTGACTTCCTACTTTTGCATTCCAGTCCCCTATAATGAAAAGGGCAACTTCTTTGGGTGTTAGTTCTAGAAGGTCTTGTAGGGCTTCATAGAACCATTCAGCTTCAGCTTCTTCAGCGTTACTGGTTGGGGCATAGGCTTGGGTTACCATGATATTGAAGGGTTTGCCTTGGAAACGAACAGAGATCATTCTGTTGTTTTTGAGATTGCATCCAAGTACTGCATTTTGGACTCTTTTGTTGACTATGATGCCTACTCCATTTCTTCTAAGGGATTCTTGCCTACGGTAGTAGCTATAATGGTCATCTGAGTTAAATTCACCCATTCCAGTCCATTTTAGTTCACTGATTCCTAGAATGTTGACGTTCACTCTTACCATCTCATGTTTGACCACTTCCAATTTGCCTTGATTCATGGACCTAACATTCCAGGTTCCTAGGCGATATTGCTCTTTATAGCATCAGACCTTGCTTCATCACCAGTCACACCCACAACTGGGTGTTGTTTCTGCTTTGGCTCTGTCTCTTCATTCTTTCTGAAGTTATTTCTCTACTGATCTCCAGTAGCATGTTGGGCACCTGCCAACCTGGGGAATTCATCTTTCAGTGTCCTGTCTTTTTGCCTTTTCATACTGTTCATGGGGTTCTCAAGGCAAGAATACTGAAGTGGTTTGCCATTCCCTTCTCCAGTGGACCACATTCTGTCAGACCTCTCCACCATGACCTGTTCATCTTGGGTGGCTCTACATGGCATGGCTCATAGTTTCATTGACTTAGACAAGTCTGTGGTCCATGTGATTAGATTTGTTAGTTTTCTGTGATTGGTTTTCATTCTGTTACCCTCTGATAGAGAAGGATACGGAGAAGGCAATGGTACCGCACTCCAGTACTCTTGCCTGGAAAATCCCATGGGCAGAGGAGCCCGGTAGGCTGCAGTCCATGAGGTCGCTAAGAGTCGAACACAACTGAGTGACTTCACTTTCACTTTTCACTTTCATGCATTGGAGGAGGAAATGGCAACCCACTCCAGTGTTCTTGCTTGGAGAATCCCAGGGATGGGGGAGCCTGGTGGGCTGCCGTCTCTGGGATCGCACAGAGTCGGACATGACTGAAGCGACCTAGCAGCAGCAGCAGTAGCCGCAGAGAAGGATAAGAGGCTCATGGAAGCTTCCTGAGGGGAGAGACTGACTGAGGGGGAAACAGGATCTTGTTCTGATGGGCGGGGCCGTGCTCAGTAAATCTTTCATCCAATTTTCTGTAAATGGGTGGACCTGTGTTTCCTCCCTGCTATTTACCTGGGGTCAAACTATGGTGGAGGTCATGAAGATAATGGCAACCTCTTTCAAAAGATCCCATGCATGTACCCCTACACTCAGTGCCCCCAACCCTGCAGCAAGCCAGCACCGACCCACGCCTCTGCCGAAGACTCGTGGACCCTCACAGGCAAGTCTGGTATGTTCACAAGTCACAGAATGTTCAACTCCATACAAAAGTCTTCCTTACCCCGCTGAGTCTTTGCAGCAGGAATTGGCAAGATGTGGAATGAGAATTTTATGTACATACCTACGCCATGTTATTTGGAAGGAGATTTATCATTGCTTCGCTGGCCTGCTCACTGAAGGTGCAGTTGAGTGTGGCAGGAACCTTGCAGAGTGTGCTGCCACGGCTGCACCTGAAGCAGATATTGTGGCTTTGCGCACACTTAAGAAGTTTGGATTTGATTCTTGAGCCAGCAGGGGATTTTTACCTGGGAGAGTAATGATTAGGTTTCTCTTTTCTTTTCTAAGGAAATGTAACTGGTGGCATTGTGGAGGATAGGCTGAAGAAGGTGGAGATGAGTGGCGGGGACCTTGGGTTAAAGCTTAAATGTAGGCCATGAGGAAGAGAGGACCAATGTGAAAGTCTTCTAAGGTGAAACCATTAGTACCTGGTAACTTGGTGGATGTGAGAGTTGAGAGAGAGAGGCCTTGAAGATGCCTCAAGAATTCTAGCTTAGAAAGCCTGGGAAAGGTATCATATTGATGCAGACTTGTAGGAATGGGTGATTGATGAGGTCAGGAATATCAAAGCCAGTGGTAGACTTAAGTTCAAGGCTCCACTCTCGATGGTCTGAGAATCTCTGTGGTTCTCTTGATCTGGGGTACTTTCAGTTCAGTTGTGTCCGACTCTTTGCAACCCCATGAATCGCAGCACACCAGGCCTCCCTGTCCATCACCAACTCCCGGAGTTCACTCAGACTCACGTCTGTTGAGTCAGTGATGCCATCCAGCCATCTCATACTCTGTCGTCCCCTTCTCCTCTTGCCCCCAAATCCCTCCCAGCATCAGAGTTGTTTCCAGTGAGTCAACTCTTCACATGAGGTGGCCAAAGTACTGGAGTTTCAGCTTTAGCATCATTCCTTCCAAAGAAATCCGAGGGTTGATCTCCTTCAGAATGGACTGGTTGGATCTCCTTGCAGTCCAAGGGACTCTCAAGAGTCTTCTCAAACACCACAGTTCAAACGCATCAATTCTTCAGCACTCATCCTTCTTCACAGTACAACTCTCATATCCATACGTGGACCACAGGAAAAACCATAGCCTTGACTAGACGGACCTTAGTCAGCAAAGTAATGTTTCTGCTTTTGAATATGCTATCCAGGTTGGTCAGAACTTTTCTTCCAAGGAGTAAGCGTTTTTTAATTTCATGGCTGCAATCACCATCTGCAGTGATTTTGGAGACCCCCAAAATAAAGTCAACCACTATTTCCACTCTTTCCCCATCTATTTGCCATAAAGTGATGGGACCAGATGCCATGATCTTCGTTTTCTGAATGTTGAGCTTTAAGCCAACTTTTTCACTCTCCTCTTCCACTTTCATCAAGAGGCTTTTTAGTTCCTCTTCCCTTTCTGCCATAAGGGTGGTGTCATCTGCATATCTGAGGTTATTGATATTTCTCCCGGCAGTCTTGATTTCAGCTTGTGCTTCTTCCAGCCCAGCGTTTCTCATGATGTACTCTACGTAGAAGTTAAATAAGCAGGGTGACAATATACAGCCTTAACGTACTCCTTTTTCTATTTGGAACCAGTCTGTTGTTCCATGTCCAGTTCTAACTGTTGCTTCCTGACCTACACACAGATTTCTCAAGAGGCAGGTCAGGTGCTTTGGTATTCCAATCTATTTCAGAATTTTCCACAGTTTATTGTGATCCACACCGTCAAAGGCTTTGGCATAGTCAATAAAGCAGAAATAGATGTTTTTTGGGAACTCTCTTGCTTTTTCCATGATCCAGTGGATGTTGGCAATTTGATCTCTGGTTCCTCTGCCTTTTCTAAAACCAGCTTGAACATCTGGAAGTTCACTGTTCACATATTGCTGAAGCCTGGCTTGGAGAATTTTGAGCATTACTTTGCTAGCGTGTGAGATGAGTGCAATTGTGCGGTAGTTTGAGCATTCTTTGACATTGCCTTTCTTTGGGATTTGAATGAAAACTGACCTTTTCCAGTCCTGTGGCCACTGCTGAGTTTTCCAAATTTGCTGGCATATTGAGTGAAGCACTTTCACAGCATCATATTCCAGGATTTGAAATCACTCAACTGGAATTCATCACCTCCACTAGCTTTGTTTGTAGTGATGCTTTCTAAGGCCCACTTGACTTCACATTCCAGGATGTCTGGCTCTAGGTGAGTGATCACACCTTCGTGATTATCTGGGTTGTGAAGATCTTTTTTGTACAGTTCTTCTGTGTATTCTTGCCACCTCTTAATATCTTCTGCTTCTGTTAGGTCCATCCCATTTCTGTCCTTTATTGAGCCCATCTTTGCATGAAATGTTCCCTTGGTATCTATAATTTTCTTGAAGAGATCTCTAGTCTTTCCCATTCTGTTGTTTTCCTCTATTTCTTTGCACTGGTCACTGAAGAAGGCTTTCTTATCTCTCCTTGCTATTCTTTGGAACTCTGCATTCAGATGCTTATATCTTTCCTTTTCTCCTTTGCTTTTTGCTTCTCTTCTTTTCAGAGCTATTTGTAAGGCCTCCCCAGACAGTCATTTTGCTTTTTTGCATTTCTTTTCCATGGGGATGGTCTTAATCCCTGTCTCCTGTACAATGTCATGAACCTCAGTCCATAGTTCATCAGGCACTCTATCTATCAGATCTAGTCCCTTAAATCTATTTCTCACTTCCACTGTATAATCATAAGTGAAGTGAAGTCGCTCAGTCGTGTCCAACTTTTCACGACCCCATGGACTGTAGCCTACCAGGCTCCTCTGTCCGTGGGATTTTCCAGGCAATAGTACTGGAGTGGATTGCCATTTCCTTCTCCAGTATAATCATAAGGGATTTGATTTAGGTCATACCTGAATGGTCTAGTGGTTTTCCCTACTTTCTTCAATTTGAGTCTGAATTTGGCAATAAGGAGTTCATGATCTGAGCCACAGTCAGCTCCTGGTCTTGTTTTTGTTGACTGTTGGGTACTTTAGTCAACTTAATTAGAAGATAGAAGTTCAGTTGTGTTTGTTTGCCTTTTAGTTTATCTAGAAGATTGATCAACATTAGCATTTCTCCTGGTATCAAATAGTTCTTTAAGGGAAGAAAAGCATTTAGTTAAACTATTAGTACTCCTACTAAAGTTTTTCCTAGGTTTTTGCAAAATTTTCTTTTAAGTAGAAGTATTTAGAAGGAAACTCAAGAAACAACATTTTGTAACTAAGCTGGTGAAAGGCATTTTAAACTCTGCTCCGCCCCAGAGGAATTCCATCTGATAATGGGGGTGTTTTCCCAGTTGTAGGTCCTATATCCATCCCATCCTTAGCTACAAGATTCCTCAGATAAATCTTGAGTTTAAGGGAAATAGACCCTGTATGGAGTAGGGACAAGGTGGAACTAGGTACCCTTTCCAAATCAGCCTTATGAATACTTGATCATTTTTAATTGAACCAGTAGTAGTTGCAGCGTTTTATTCTTAGTACAATTAAATTCAGACTTGTGCCTTCAGTTAAAGCGTAGAATTGAACCTCAGTAGTTTACTTCAAAATCTATTTCTGAGATGAGATACTTGGTATTATTGTATTATAGTGATAGAGGATGAAGTTGCTTCTGGTGTTTAGTGCCTCAAGGTTGCAAAGTTTTGTAAGTTGTTTACAGATAAAATGCTAGTAAAGAAAAGTTCATTTGCTGCTGCCAGAAGTACAAACCCCAAACATTTAGTATGGTGAATGTCTAGTCTTCTCTTGCAGCTGTCCTATGTTTACAGAGTTAAATTATCTTATGTGCCTAGGGTTAAGTGTCGCAGTTTCATGGGTTATACAGTAAAACAAAGTTTCTATTTTGTATTTTGTTTAAGAAAGTGAGTAGATGATTGCTTGAGGTTGAATTGGTATTTAGAGCCTTATTAACGATTAATTGAAAATACACACAAAGTGTTAGTCACTCAGTCGTGTCTGACTTTTGGGATCCCATGGACTGTATAGCCCACCAGGCTCCTCTGTTCATGGGATTCTCCAGGTAAGAATATTGGAGTGGGTTGCAGTTTTCTTCTCCAGGGGATCTTCTTGACCCAGGAATCAAACCCAAGTCTCCTGTACTGCAGCCAGATTCCTTACTGTCTGGGCCATCAGGGAACCCATAAAAATACACAGAAGTACACTTTTTTTCTGAGTGCCTATACATAATGGTCTTTAGCGGCTGAGAGATCCTCAGAAGAGATCCTCTTACCACTCCTGAAAAATATATTGACTTTTAGACTTAAAATCTCTTTGAACAGAGTTAGGCTATTTGTATTAATTTACATAAGGCATAATTAGTAATTTAAGTTTCTAATAGCACTGGAATTCTAGTTTTCATTAACTGTCTTGCTTCTTTCTGCTACTTATAGGAATACTAACAAGACACCTTAGCTATCATCTTGAGAGTTAATGGTTTATGTCAGTTGGCTTTACTTTAAAGTTTTCTGGTGACTTGCAGTTGGAACATGTCAGTGATTCATAATATCTGGTTACCTGTGGCTTGGTACAGTTGGTGGGCAGATTTATTTCAGTACCCTCAGTGGTTCTTTTCTGTAGTAAAAATCCATTGAAAACTATTATGAGGTTGTTTTTTTTATATGGTTTCATTTATTTATTTACTTTTGCTTATTTGCTTTGGATGCTATCTCATATTTGTCCAGTTTTGCTCTTGGGCATCTGTAGCTTTTACATTCATTTGGCTTTGGGAACATTATACCTCTCTTTACCTAGTATAGCTCAGTTCCTTGAGTGATCTCTTCCTCAGTATGTGACAATCTCTTGTAGAGTTTCAAATTTATATTTTATAAATTAGAAGGCGGCTTAGGTAATCACAAACATAAGGTATACACAATCATTCTTCTAGGAGTATATTGTCTCCAGTTTGAATGATAGTTGTTTAGTGACAAGGACTCTAATTGAAATATAGATTACTACTGACAGCAACGAGTATGTTGCTAACCATGTGGTACTTTCCTGGTAATACCTGGTTGAATGGAGTTGCCCTGGGTGCACAATGGATGGCTTATTACCTGGAAGGAGAACATAGAGTATTCTGCTAGCTGCTTTCAGAGATGCTGCATATCCTTACCAGGCCAAATGACTCATAACTAAGACATGAGGTCTGAAACTGCCCAGAGGCAGTCAGTCTCCTTTCTCTATTCTTTATGGGGGTCCTTCTATGATAGTGATCAGAACTTTGTTCAGTTGTTTGTTATAGAAGAGGCAAGACATGAGTCAACCCAAACATATTCTGTACCAAACACGTTCACAGTCTGTTCTGCTTTCCCCAGCTTTAATTTCTTCATTCCACATTTTCAAGATAATTTCTGTAAGGATGGCCATATTGTTAGAAATTGATATTGAAAGACTTCTCTGCTCACCTTTGGAGAAACTATTTAACTATTTAACTTTTCTCTGGGTTCTGTCTGCCTATTTAATACAACTGGGTTTCCCTGAAGTGAATATTGGTCTGTTTTGTCATCTTCCCCAACTTTGAGCTTCCCCTCTCAGGTGAATGTAAATAACTAAAGGCCCCCATCACTCTACCTTCTGCACTATGCCGGGTATATAATAAGTGCTTATGATGCCTACTCAAAGCTTGCATGAATGAAAACTTCAAGCGGGCTTTACTCTTAAGTAACATTTTGCTTGTTAATTTCCACAAGTTGGGAGAGGATTAGTGTAGAGTTAAAATTGGGGTCAAATCTTGGAAATTTTAGGTGGAAATAGTTTGTGACCTTAGATGAGTAAAGATGTTTTTTTTAGCCATATTAAAATGAGGCTCCTAGTGCAGAAGATTTGCTTATTCTTTCCAGACTGTGAACAGTTGTCTTGTTCTCAACCAAAGGCAATTTTGTTGAAATGTTCTTAGAAACAGTGTGTATAGGCTTCTGTAACTGCACAGGGGAGAGATCATAGAGAGGCAGGGAACATCAAGATACTGATTCAACCTGTCCTCTTTGGGGAATGTTTGACCCCTTCCCTCTAACTCAGCACCCCTGAAAGCTGTCAACACAAAGTTGCCAAATAAGGAAATAGAATCAGTTTGTGTATTACAGCCTTCTGGAAGATGATGTTGGTGGGGGGGGGGGGAGTATAATTACACATATACCCTTTTTAGGTTCCTCTTGTATTTTTAATGACCTAATACCTGGAACATTTTTGATAAGTTTAGTTCTTGCAGAACTACCCCTCGTAATAGGCAGCTGAGGGCAGTGAAGGATTCAACTGAAGCTCATGGCTTCTTTCCATGGCTTCTCCTTTGAACATCATCCCATATTTACATCCAGAATGGACTGACCACATTGTTATGTTCTAAATATGCCAGATATAGCAGAAGAAGGATGTCACCATTATGTATAATAGAACCCTCTATAAAGCTGAAACTGATGATTGAACCACTAAAATATGAAATACATCTTTGTCATTGTATAGGATTGAAAACTATTGAATTTATGGTGTGATTCTTGTAGTCCTAAATTTTATAATCCTGTCTGTTAAGTTTGCTAATAAAGGCCAAATGTTTACCCTTACATTCTTAAAACTAATTTATGAGGACAGAGTACCAGCTATATCATAGCAGATTTAGAACACCTTTCAATGTCAGATGACCTAATCAGTTATTAATCTTTTCTATGGGGAACGTTTTCCCTTCATCAGCTGTCTAAAATATTTGGGAAACTATATCATGTGGGAGTTGCCATTCATCAGGAAATACTTGCTCATAGATGCAAGACAGACCACATGGAGCAGTAAATGTTACTTAGCACTATGGAAACCAAAAATCACAAATGGGTATAGCCTTTAAATCACAAACATTCTGCATCTTATGAGGATAAGTCATATCCAGACTGGGTTCAATTCACTCAAATATTTATAAGGGATTTAATGATCAGAAAGTCTGGGGAACTTTGTTTCGTGACTAATTTTCCTCTGCACAAAATCTAAAAGATCATTCAAGGGGGAAATAAGAAGAAAAAGTCCAGTTTGTATGGATTACCTAGCTTGTAAATGTAAAACTCTGGATTGGGAGTTAGGGGGGCTAGGGTTTTAGCTATGGCTCTTTCAAAAAGTAGCTGTGTGGGTTCGGGCAACTCTTTTAACTTACTTGGATCTCTGTTTTCTTACCTGTAACAAGATGAAGTTGGGCCATATGCCCCTCAGTGATAAATCTGTTTTCTTTTGTTGTTCCTCTAGAAGTACAAAACTTTTTTGTATTGAGAAGAGGTGTTCTGCTTGGGTATGCCTCAGTATATCAAGAGTACTGAGGGTCATTTTTCTACAGCAGTAACTTTATTGCCTGAAAAAATTATTACCCCAATGCTGGTAACTTTATTACCAGCATTGGGGCCACATGTCTACATGTTACCATTTGTTTATGGATCCTGCCTCCCTCTCCATTCCGTATGTACTGACATGGGATGTCAGTATCGTCTAGTAGTGATGAAGTATGCAGCAATCTGATCGTGGAAGTTTAATTTGTCTTATAGCCAAAAGATGGCAAAAGAGAATCTATGATGTCCACAGATAAACATAAGGATAATGCCTTAAGAAATAGGCTGAAGATGTTAAGAGGTTGGTAGAAGAGGAGGCTGGCTGAATTAGTTAATGAGAGTGTTTTTTCACATAGCCATTTAATTCCTGGTTCTACTAAGACTTTGCCATGATTGTCATTTCAGTAGTTTCCATAAAACTACTGGGTTATCTCATAACTGGAATTTGAATCATTTGCTCCTAATGACTCAGCAGACTCTGTGAGGAGGAAAAGTTATCTTTATTTCCAGCTCTGTTGCTGATCTGGGTGTGTGTGACAAGGCAACTTCTCTTGGCTCTTTTCCCATTATTAAGTGGTGGAAATATCTATCCCATCTTTATCCCTTCAGAACATTATAAAGATAACTGAAATACCTAAATAAAGCTATAAACCAGTGTTCGTTTGTGTGTTAATAACCAGGTAGAATCTTTTGGACTTGATTCAAAATTCAAACGTCCTTTTGAGTGGTGGTGGTGGTGGTGGTGGTGGTGGTTGAGTCGCTAAGTTGTGTCCGACTCTTGGGACCCCATGGACTGTGGCCCGCCAGGCTCCTCTGTTCATGGGATTCCCCAGGCAAGAATACTGAAGTGGGTTGCCATTTCCTTCTCCATTTTGAGTGTTAGATATTGCTATTTGATTTCTTCAATATGAGAGGAGTTTGCTAGATTATAATTTTTAAAATATGCTAGTGATTAAAAGTGAGAGACTGCAAAACATGTGAGTACCTGGCTTTTACAAAAACTACCATAGTGTAAGGGTCATTAAGTGTTTTTCATATTCTTATTATTTCATGTCATAAATAGTTTTTGATCATCTGCTGAACACCACACACTGTTTTGGGAAGCTGAAGAAATGTAGTGAGTATAACAAAGTCCTGATCCTTCCAGAGACCATAGAGTGTGGAAACCTGTTAGGTCTCCTCTAGTAAGTGCTAACAAGAAAAATTAGGCATGATAAGGAGACGGAGAAGGGGGAGAAGTGGGTGCTGGTGGTCATGGAGGGCCCTTCTGTTTAGATGACACTGGAGCAGACACCTGGAGGAAGTGAAGGTACAAGCCAGGTGGGATATTGGGAACATTCTGGTTAGAGGAAGCACAGGTGTAGAAGCTGTGCAGCAGCTGTGTAGTTGGAGAAGGGCACCCTGGTGGAGCCGAGTCAGCTATGGGGCAGAGAGAGGATGCAGTTCAGAGGAGGGTGCAGGCCGATGTGCAGGTGGCCTCAGGCCTTCTGGGCTGCTGACTACATTCTTGACATTTAGGTGGTGGTGGTTTGTTTGTTAGAATAGTGATGAGATTTTTATTTTTCCATAAGATGACAAATTCTCACTTCTAGGAAGATACTACCACATATCACAAAATATACCAGTAGTATAAATCTACAGTGAAAGTCATTACTAAAAAGTGTTTCTGAAATCATTTTATCCTGGAAACAAAACGGGAAGGCCAAACATTCAATTTCCTTTTAAGAAAAAAAAAGGCACCGATTTTCTGATTAATAGTATTTTTATATTGAGATATAATCGACATGATATTATATTAGTTTCATGTGTGAAACATAATGATTCGATATTTGTATATATTCAAAATTGTCACCTCAATCAGTTTAGTTAACATTCCTCGCCACACATAGTTACATTTGTTTTCCTTGTGATGAGAACTTTTAAGATCTTCTCTTAACAAGTTTCAAATATACAGTAGTGTATTACTAATTATATATAAAGAAGGCTATGTGACAAAGAATTGATGTTTTCAAATTGTGCTGGAGAAGACTCTTAAGAATCCCTTGGACTGCAAGGAGATCAAACCAGTCAATCCTAAAGGAAATCAACCCTGAATATTCATTGGAAGGACTGATGCTGAAGTTCTAATACTTTGGCCACCTAATGTGAAGAGCCAACTCATTGGAAAAGATCCTGATGCTGGGAAAGTTTGAAGGCAAGAGGAGAAGGGGGCAGCAGAGGATGAGATGATTAGATAGCATCACCGACTCAATGGACATGAATTTAAACAAACTCCAGGAGATAGTGTAGAACAGGGAAGCCTGACTTGTTGCAATGCTTGGGATTGCAAAGAGTCAAACACAATGACTAAACAAAAGCAAGTAGTTTTTTACATATATATATATATATATATATATACACACACACTATCTCAGATCACTAGCCCAACTCCCAGTCACATCTCTGGGCGCCATCCTCAGTGCATGAAATTCAGTCTTCCGCTTAGAAACTGGGTCTTCTGTTCCACCCCCAGTGCATCCTCCTGCTTCTGTGCAGCCCTGAGCTACCCCGGTCGGCTTCCTTTCCCCTGTCTCCTCACATTCTCTCCTTAATTTCCTTTTGTGATGTTTTTACTGCTGTGGTAAAAAACACATGATGTGAATTTGCCATTTTAATCCCGTGCACAGTGCAGTGCATGCGTGCCCAGTCCTGTGTCCCAGTTCTCTGCGACCCCATGGACTGTACCCCGCCAGGCTCCTCTGTTCATGTGATTTTCCAGGCAAGAGTATTGGAGTGGGTTGCCATTTCCTCCTCCAGGGGATCTTTCTGACTCAGGGATCAAACCCACATCTTCTGCAGGTCCCTCATTGGCAGGCAGATTCTTTGCCACTGCACCACCTGGGAATCCCCTGAACTATGTACAGTAGCGCAGCAGAGCTCTAGAACTGTATCTTTTGAGTCCCCACAGCACTGTGTGCTTTATAAACATGGTGTCAGACAATCACTTCCATCTCCTCTGAGGTGCTCTTTATTTTTGTATCTGTACATCTAACCCTATACCTGACACACAGGAGGTGATAATTAAATGTTAAATGGCATTTGTATTTCTTTAATGAACACTTATAAAGCCACTTAACTCTGTGCCAAGCTGTGTTCTGAGTGCTTTGCAAGTGTTGGTTCGTTTGATTTTCACAAGAACCCTTTGTATGCTTTGTTTCATTTTATAAGAAAACTGAAGCACCAAGATGTTGAGAAACTTGCACATGGTTACAGCTAATAGTGAATGAATCCATTTATAAAGGAAGAAAAAATAAAGACAGGTTCTTGAAGATTACTTGTGCTCCCTAAGGGCTCTAGGAACAGCAGACAGGGTTAGTCTCCAGCGGCTGGGAGCATGGTGGCATGGAGCGTGTCGGTGCCTGAGGTCCTTTTGAAAAGCTTCTTTGTCCCCTGCCTTCCAAACCAGGCAGACACCTGTCTTCTGAATGCCTCCTCCTACCCCGAGCTCTTTCCTGCCAGAGATACTTGAGGCCTCCTTTGCCCTCTAATCTGCTCAAGTGACTCTTGGACACTCCTGAAACTGCTGGGGTTAAATGATAGATTTCTGTCTGTGATTGGTGGTTACGCCTCCCGGAGGGGAATTTAGCAGCTAATCCGCATCCCTTCTCCCACCTAGTGTTTGAAAAAACAGCAGGGCTTTTCAGATTGTGGTCCATAGACGACCAAGATTAAAACCACCACAGGGTCTCATTTAACATGCCACTCTCTGGGCTCCACCTTCAGTTCAGTTCAGTTTAGTCTCTCAGTCGTGTCTGACTCTTTGCGACCCCATGGACTGCAGCATGCCAGGCCTCCTTGTCCATCACCAACTCCCGGAGTCTACCCAAACTCATGTCCCTTGAGTCAGTGATGGCACCCAACCATCTCATCCTCTGTCGTCCCCTTCTCCGCCTGCCCTCAATCTTTCCCAGCATCAGGGTCTTTTCAAATGAGTCAGTTCTTTGCATCAGGTAGCCAAAGTATTGGAGTTTCAGCTTCAACATCAGTCCTACCAATGAACACCCAGGACTGATCTCCTTCAGAATGGACTGGTTGGATCTCCTTGCAGTCCAAGGGACTCTCAAGAGTCTTCTCCAACACCACAGTTCAAAAGCACCAATTCTTTGGTAGTCAGCTTTCTTTATAGTCCAACTCTCACACCCATACATGACTACTGGAAAAACCATAGCCTTGACCAGATGGACCTTTGCTGGCAAAGTGATGTCTCTGCTTTTTAATATGCTGTCTAGGTTCGTCATAACATGGCTGTAATCACCATCTGCGGTGATTTTGGAGTCCAAAAAAATTAAGTCAGCCACTATTTCCACTGTTTCCCCATCTATTTGCTGTGAAGTGATGGGACCAGATGCCATGATCTTAGTTTTCTGAATGTTGAGCTTTAAGCCAACTTTTTCACTGTCTTTCATCAAGAAGCTCTTTAGTTCTTCTTCACTTTCTGCCATAAGGGTGGTATTTATATCTGAGGTTACTGATATTTCTCCCAGCAATCTTGATTCCACCTTGTGCTTCATCCAGCCCAGGGTTTCTCATGATGTCCTCTGCTGCTGCTGCTGCTGCTGCTAAGTCGCTTCAGTTGTATCTGGCGCTGTGCGACCCCATAGATGGCCTCCCACCAGGCTCCCCCATCCCTGGGATTTTCCAGGCAAGAGTACTGGAGTGGGGTGCCATTGCCTTCTCCGGATGTCCTCTGCATATAAGTTAAATAGCACAGTGACAATATACGACCTTGATGTACCCCTTTTCCTATTTGGAACTAAGTAGTCTGTTGTTCCATGTCCAGTTCTAACTGTTGCTTCCTGACCTGCATACAGATTTCTCAAGAGGCAGGTCAGGTGGTCTGGTATTCCCATCTCTTTCAGAACTTTCCACAGTTTATTGTGATCCACACAGTCAAAGGCTTTGGCATAGTCAATAAAGCAGAAATAGATGTTTTTCTGGAACTCTCTTGCTTTTTTGATGATCCAGCGGATGTTGGCAATTTGATCCCTGGTTCCTCTGCCTTTTCTAAAACCCACTTGAACATCTGGAAGTTCACGTTTCACATGTTCCTCAAGCCTGTCTTGGAGAATTTTGAGCATTACTTTGCTAGCTGTGAGATGAGTGCAATTGTGCGGTAGTCTGAGCATTCTTTGGCATTGCCGATTGAAATGAAAACTGACCTTTTCCAGTCCTGTGGCCACTGCTGAGTTTTCCAAATTTGCTGGCATATTGAGTGCAGCACTTTCACAGCATCATCTTTTAGGAATTGAAATTACTCAACTGGAATTCCATCACCTCCACTAGTTTTGTTCATAGTGATGCTTCCTAAGGCCCACTTGACTTCACATTCCAGGATGTCTGGCTCTAGATGAGTGATCACACCATCGTGATTATCTGGGTTGTGAAGATCTTTTTTGTACAGTTCTTGTGTGTATTCTTGCCACCTCTTCTTAATATCTTCTGCTTCTGTCAGGTCTGTCCCATTTCTGTCCTTTATTGAGCCCATCTTTGCATGAAATGTTGCCTTGGTATCTCTAATTTTCTTGAAGAGATCTCTAGTCTTTCCAAGTACTGAAGTGGGGTGCCATTGGCTTCTCCTCCTATTACATTATTTTCCTCTATTTCTTTGCACTGATCACTGAGGAAGGCTTTCTTATCTCTTCTTGCTATTCTTTGGAACTCTGCATTCAAATGGGTAGATCTTTCCTTTTCTCCTTTGCTTTTCACTTCTCCTCTTTTCAGAGCTATTTGTAAGGTCTCCTCAGACAGCCGTTTTCACCTTAAATCTGCTAAATCAACCTTCACAGATGGGGCCCCCAAATCTGATTTTCAGCTTCTTAAGAACTATTGGGCTGGAGAACATGCAATTTTACCTTGTGAGGGGAAAGAGATGAGATTGACAAGGAGACAGTGTGATGCATGCTTCTCTCCGCAGAGAGAGAAGGCAGATCTATAATCCTACTACCATTCTTTTTTCCCTTGGTTAGGGAAGAGAAGTTGCAGATCAAAAAGGAGGGTGGGGTGGGATAGAGATCCAAGAGGGAGGGGATGGATGTATAAGTATAGCTTTTTCAGCTCATTGTGCAGCAGAAACCAACACAGCATTGTAATACAATTACATTCCAATTAAAAAAAAAAAAAAAAAAACTAAGAGGAAATATACTTGTATGCTCCAGTTATCTAGAAGAAGGGTTGGTAAATTGTGACCCACGGGGCAGCTGTCTACTTTTGGGAAACAGCCACATCTATTTGTTTATGTTTTGTCTATGACTACGCTATACTGGTGGAGTTGAGTAACGGCTGCAAAGACTATACAGCCTGCAAAGCCTAAAATATTTACTATTTGGCCCTTTATGGAAAAAGTTTGTCAGGCAACTGAATACCCATTAGAACTTCCTGGAAAGATAGAAGCATTTTATTTGCTCTCCAGTAGGATCGCCACTAGAACTTAAAGAGTAGCTCATGTGATCAAGTAATGGAGATTTTCATTTTATTTAGTTTTAATTTAGCTAATAGCTACTATAACAGATTTTGCAGGATGAGTGCAAAGGTTTCAGACTGGAGTTGGCTGTGAGGTGTCTTAGGTACTGTTTACTTCAGGCCCCTGGGAAGAGGGAGTCTGGAGAAAGGATCATGCCAAAAGAGTGTATTTTAGAACTTTTCAATTTTTTTTTCCATCGTGAGTTTTAAGTGTTACCTGTGGGAGGATTCCCCTCTGCTGCTTATCAGCTTTTTGACCTTGGTCAAGTTTCTTGGCTTCTCTCTGCCTCAGTTTCTGCATTTGTAAATGGAGAGTGACAGTACCTAACTTGCAAGATTGTTGTGCAGTTTAAAGGCTTTAACAGTGCCTTGTATAGAGTAAAAACGTTGTAAATGTTTTCTGCTTTTATCACTACTTCATGCATTTTTACAGCTTAGTCTAGGAAAGTAATTTTTACTATTCCCCCGCTGCCACCCACCCCCCACCACCACCCACCTTTTTTTTTTTGTTTAAGGAAAATAGATTCTGAATTCCAGGATGACATGACACTCACCTGGCTAGGGTAGTCTGTTCCTAACTTGGAGACCAGCTCTGCTTCATATCCTTCCATGTATCAGTAGTTTCACTACAGTTAAGCTGATTGGGTCCAGCACGTGGCATATGTGACGTGCTGTTGCCAGAGTTTTACAGGTAGTCACTGCAAACGTTGAAAGATGGCCACATTATTTTGTAGAAACTTTTCACAAGTAAATGAGGAATACTTAATTAGAAGCAGGACGTTTAGTGCTTGTTCCTAGGCTGAAGAAATCTTAGTACTATTTGAAAAGAAATATGTTTCCATTTTATCTTAAGACATGTGGGAGTCTCCTCACATGAGTAAGCTTGACATCACCGCTTTTATACAAGTGTGAGCAGGGCTGGCAGGAACACATTGAGAGGTGGGAGTATCTTTTGTGTAAATGACAACAGTAGCAGGAATCCATAAGTGAAAAAAGTATTTAGAATGATAGCGCTGTACGTTTTTAAATTGCGTGTTCATTTATTAACTTTCTCATCTTCGGTGTCATCTGCTGATAATCCAGCGCTATGTACTTGCCGTGACTAAACAATATCACTTTGTAAAACTTCTCAGAGACCAATGAATGTGGCCTCTTGAAAATCAACTTTTAGGTTTTCTGAGATAGTAATGATGCGGCAGTCCTTAAATCTGGCCTCCAAGGATGGAACAACAGAGTGTTCAGCAGAGTTTATGTGCTCAGCAGTTGCTCCTCAAGGCTGCCTTTTTGATCTGTAAGATCATGTTGCAGTACCGCTCGATACGCAAATAATATGAGAAGGAAGCTAGATCCAGACTGCAGGGGCTGTTTCATTATGCACAGAGTATTAGGCCATAATATTCTGCTTGTTTTCTATTTTCAATTTCTAGATTGCATTTGGATTTGTCTGAGATGCATTGAACCTGCTGAGTTTTCCTGGGCTCACTGGACAGAGCAGAAAGAATGAGGAAATGCTTATCTCTTTATATCCTCTAGCTTGTACAGCTTCAAACTGTGGTCAGTGTAGGATGGGAGGATTGGAAGCATTGAAGTCTCATGGGGTATGGCCCATAATGGGTTAGGTTGTCCAGTAAGCAATGAAAGTTTTCTTCCTGCTGTCCTAAGTTTGATAGTTTTTCTTCTTCTTTTGTTTGAACTGTAGAGAAAGGGTACAGCTTGCAATTTAAAAGGCTGTGGTTCCAATTATAGATTTCCTCGGGGTAGAAACCTTATTAATATAAATTGCAGAGCTAGAATTAATGAGTAGAAGTTATGAAAAAACTGACTTAAGCTCAGTATAAGGGAATGTTTGTTAAGCACTAGAGCTGACCAGCAGTCTGCTAGGATTCTGTTAGGATGTGCACATGGATAAGAAACTGGACGAGATAGTGTTGTATGCCATGATGTCATATATTTCAAAGATATTTTAATCAAAACAAATTGCATTAAACCCTTGATGTTATTAATGCTTAATTTATAATGTTATATTCAAAGAATTATTTCTTTTTTCCAAAGTTGTAGGTGAATGAGGCTAGCTTACTGAATGTGGCACTAATAGATATATTTGTTCTAATTATGTGTGTTGTATAATCGTCTTCTGTGCAGATTTATTTTAAAATTAATTAGCCATCCACTAATGAGAGTATACATGAATAAATTCAGCAGTTACTTATTTGGGACCGTCTCTACCCATCACACTGTGCTAGCCTCATTGAGGATAAAAATATAAATGAGACACTGCCTTTGCATTCTAATTGGAGAAATAGGCATGTGTACTTGAGTCAAGACATAAATTTCAAAACTGAGACTGTGAAGAATATTTAAATCACCAAAGTTGAAGAGAAAGCCATTAACTCTTCTGGAGTAATCCAGGGAGTTGAGGTGGACTGAACTTTAAAAGACAAGTAGGATTGGAAGGAGTGGGTGCAGTTAATTAATATTTGTTTGGTATCTGCTGTGAGATATTATTCTATGTACTTTTCTTGTCTCTATATTGTTTTGTGCTATTAACCGTCGTTCTATAGATGGAGACGTTGCTTAGGGGCAAGGAGAGAGTTATTTAGGGTCTGTGAAGGAGGAGGTGTCGAGTAGCTGAAAGTAGGGTGTGTGAGGACAGAGAACTGGGTGAGAGAGAAAGTGAAAGTTGCTCAGTCGTGTCCAGCTCTTTGTGACCCCATGGAATATACAGTCCATGGAATTGTCCAGGCCAGAATATGGGAGTGGGTAGCCTTTCCCTTCTCCAGGGGATCTTCTCAGCCTAGGGATTGAACCCAGGTCTCTCGCATTACAGGTGGATTCTTTACCAGCTGAACCCAAGAATACTGGAGTGGGTAGCCTATCCCTTCCCTTGTGGATCTTCCTGACCCAGGAATCAAACCGGGGCCTCTGCATTGCAGGCAGATTCTTTACCAATTGAGTTATCAGGGAAGCCCAGATAAGAGAGGGGAAAGGTATATTGGGTCAAATTAACTAATCCTAATGAAAAGCTAACTAACTCTCCAGAGTCATGTCTAGGACCGTAAGAGGCAAAGTGTTCCAGGCTGATGTATTGGCTTTGGAGTGAAGAGCATTAGATTCCAATACTAGATTGTATAATGCACAGAAATCTCATTAGGTTGAACATTCATCATAAACCGAGAACACTGTAGTTAAGAGAGCTGGCTTTGATTTTTTTTTTTCCCTCTCACCACTTACTTGCTGAGTATCTTGTGGAGACTGAGTCTCTTCATCCATTATATGGAGGGCAAAAGTACTGTTCTTGAGTATATGACAGTCCTGGTCTGGGTGTCACGTGTGTATGTGTGCATGCTGAGTCACTTCAGTCGTGTCCGACTCTGTATGACCCCATGGACTGTAGCCTGCCAGGCTCCTTTGTCCATGGGATTCTCCAGGCAAGAATACTAATGGAGTGGGTTGCCATTCCCTTCTTTAGGGGGTCTTCCTGACCCAGGATCAAACCCATATCTCTTATGTTTGCTGCATTGGCAGGCGGATTCTTTACCACTAGGGCCACCTGGGAAGCCTGTCACTTGTGTACAGGAGGAACTTAGTATTAGTTAAATCTAAATATAAAGTGGTATTTAAAGCAGCAGCTCTTGCCTGGTTAGCCACATACCCTGCACCTATTTCCTTTCTATCCTCCTCAACCTCCTGAGTTTAGCACCTTATTTTTTCTTGCATGGACTGTTGCAGTAGCCAGCAATAGCCTCTGAAATGTAGAGGGTCAGATTCACTTTTTCAAGTATTGTATATATCATGTGACTTTCCTGTTTAAAGGTCCTCAATCACACTCCACATCACAAAGCATGAAAAGCAGGTTCTTACCTACTGGCTCCAACTGTTCCAACATTAATCTCACCTTCTCACCTGCCTATCTTAGGCCTCTTCTCATTTCTGCCTCTAATTCTGTCCCTAGTTCTGCTGGTTCAGTGGATTTCTTCTTCCTTTATTGCTCTTTATAATTTCTTGTGACATTTTTCATTCAATCATCAATTCAGCCAGCATTTATTGAGCACCTGATAATGGTGACACACTTTGTGTTTTCAGCACCCGGTGGATAAATAAGATGGAGTTACATCCCAATTTCATCACCTAGTGATGGTATCAAGGGTGCATATCACTTTCCAAACCATAAGCACCCTGAAAACTTGAACTACATGTTTTTACATTTCTATATAGCACTAGGCAACTAACATTAGAGACATCTAAATATTGATTGTATAAATTATTAAAGATTAGTTTGACAAAATTATTCCAACTTCTTGTATAAAATTCTCAAGGCACTGTGGAATTTTTAGTGGGACAATAACTGCTTATTTTGTTTCTTCATCTTAGCATTTATAAAATGAGTATATCATTCCTTCATAATTAAAAATATGGGTAGTAAAGGAAATAGTTATTTCAAAAAAAGTGATATTGATAGGTACTTGTATATTATATAACTCAGTCTGTTAAGAGAGATAACAGTTTAAGGTATCTGTTACTTTCTGTGGAGAAGGCAATGGCAGCCCACTCCAGTACTCTTGCCTGGAAAATCCCATGGATGGAGAAGCCTGGTAGGCTTCAATCCATGGGGTCGCGGAGAGTCGGGACACGACTGAGTGACTTCACTTTCCCTTTTCACTTTCATGCGTTGGAGAAGGAAATGGTGACCCACTCCAGTGTTCTCTCTTGCCTAGAGAATCCCAGGGATGGCGGAGCCTGGTGAGCCATCTGTGGGGTCGCACAGGGTCGGACACGACTTTCTGTTCTATATTTTTTTAAGTTGTAACTTTTATAGAGGTCTAAACTACATAGAAATTAAAACAGCACTATCAAGTAGAGAAGATTGTCTGAAACTATTTAACGAGGAAGTTAGGAATGAGTGGGGACTTGAAACAGGATGTGAACTCAAGTCTCAAGACCCAGTAGTCAGAAAATAACATGCACTTGAGCTTTTTCGGGTTAATACATGTGTGTCAAAAATGCCTATATTTTCTAAATTTTAAAATTTAGTTACACTTTTAAATTAAAAAAGTAATATGATAGATTGGGGGATATAGAGAAAAGCAAAAAGGAACCTTCACACAATCACTCTTAATATCTCCCTGTCTTTCCTGTCAGTATTTCTAAAAACATGGAGTTGTGGTATACAGAGCATTTGAGATACCTTTTTCCATATTAATATAGAGTCATTGCTATTCTATGACTGAATGTCACTGTGGTCCAAAATCAGGTTCTTTGCAGTGTTCTACTGTAATGCCAAATGCTACATAATCTATATTGCTGATTATTGTGTGCCTGTAGTTTTTCCTAGATTTGGGCCTATTTCCTTAGGTGAGATTTCCAAAATGGCTCTTCTTGTCTTTCTAATATTAAAAGTAGCAGCAGAACCATTTGATGGAATAGTTTTTCAAAGTACAGTGTGTCCTTGTTTTACTTGTCCTCTCCCTGGACATGAATAAATCATGGCATCTTTTTAACCAAACATTAGTTTGAGCATATTACACTGATCCCAGCTTTGAGTGATTCGGACAAAAGAAGTTTTACACCTATAAAAATTTTATGCTGAGTGACTTTAGCCTCTGAAGGATTATGGAATAATCTCGAAAACACTGTTGACAGGCATATGATTGAATAGAGTTTTACGCTCAGTACATACTTGTATGTGATTTAGTAAGTGGCAAGTTTATGCGTAACCCATCCCATCAGGATGTCTAAAGCCTCACGGTGAGTTATAGCTTTTTACCGTTGGATGACGCACCTTAAGTGTTTCCTAGCAGTCTTCCCAGGCACCCATCCGAGAGATGCAGACGTGTTTCCCTGAGGAAGGGACACTGCTGAAGAGGGTACATTATGTGCTTTGAATTACCAGACTCCAGATAACCCAAGGAGCATTCTGTGATCTCAGAATATCCACAGGTCATATAGAATAAAAGCCTGCAAACGTCATATTGAAAACTTAATACCAAGAAAGCCGGTGAGAGGGGAGAGAGATGGGTAACAGCTGAACAAATTTTAGAATATGTCGTGTGGCAGTAAGGGCCGTGGAGAAAAACAAAACCCAGGAAAGGGGTCGGGGAGGGGTGGCTAAACAGTGTCAAGATGTGTGTGTGAGAGGGCAGCAGTCAAGAAAGCCTGGGGGAAGTGAACGCAGGAGCCGTGTGGCTATATCTGGAGCAGGAGTGAGCCAAGCAGAAGGCCACCCTGGGCCGAGCCTCTAGTGCAGAAGAACGTTTGGGGGCTGGGGAGCTGGCCTGTTGTTTCTGATGAAGTGGAAGAGATGAAAGCCTGATAATATGGCTTTTACAGAGAGTAGGAATGAGTGGGCAAACCTAGACAGCATATTAAAAAGCAGAGATACTACTTTGGCGACAAAGGTCCATCTAGTCAAAGCTATGGTTTTTCCGGTAGTCATGCACAGATATGAGAGTTGGACTGTAAAGAAGGCTGAGTGCTGAAGAACTGATGCCTTCAAATTGTGGTGCTGGAGAAGACTCTCAGAGTAACTTGGACTGAAAGGAGATCAAGCCAGTCAATCCTAAAGGAAATCAACCCTGAATATTCATTGGAAGGACTGGTGCTGAAGCTGAAGCTCCAATACTTTGGCTACCTAATGCAAAGAGCTGACTCATTGGAAAAAAACACTGATGCTGGGAAAGATTAAGGGCAGGAGGAGAAGGGGACAACAGAGGATAAGATGGTTGGATGGCATCATGGACTCAATGAATATGAGTTTGAGCAAACTCCAGGAGATAGTGAAGGACAGGGAAGCCTGACGTGCTGCAGTTCATGGGGTTGCAAAGAGTCAGACACGACTGAGCAACTGAACAACCACAAAGGAATGAGTGCAGACATCTCTTTCGGGAGTTTTCTTGCAAAGGGGATCAGAGGAGTGAAGTAGAACCCAGAGGAGGATGTGGGGTGAAGGAAGGTGGTTGTTTTTTTTTTTAATATAAGCAAACTCTAGTGTGCCGTTTGCTGACAGGTGGTACCCAGTGTTGAGGGGAAGCCGGGTGATGAAGGAGAGGAAGAGACCGCTGCTGGAGGGATGGTGGTGCAGAAGTTAAACAAAGTGGGATCTAGAAGACAGATGTAGGAGTTGCTGTAAATAGGGGCAGATAGTTCCTCCACAGAAACAGAAAGACTGAGAGCTGGGGCATCAGTGCAGGGAGGTTGGGGAAAGTGGAAGTGTGTGGAAACTTCTGTTTCTTGGTGAAACACAAGGCACATGGTTTTTCAGCTGCGGGAGGGCAGGAGGCTACTAAAGAGAGGGCAGCACATGTATGGGATAGTCACCTAGGATGGGGAAGCGGGATGGACTGGTACATCTAGTCAGATTGCCAAGGCTGGCCCAAGGCACCTGAGATAAGTTGTCATGAGTATAAAATAGATACTGTTGGTCTCCATGAGTATCTTTCTCCAGCCACATTTAGCAGCCTGGGTACAGGTGCAGAATGAGCAGAGATTAAGATTTGTAATGAGAGCTGTGGGTTTTCAGATGGGCAGGATGAAAGAGGGGTGAGGGGAGCAGAGGTGGAAATGAGGAAAGAAGGCAGTGTTTATAAATAGCAGGTGTGTGGAAAGAGAGGCTATGAGTGGCTGAGTGACCGTGAGAAAGTGTAGGATCCATGGAATTTAGTCCCAGTGGGATTAACAGATTATTAGAGTGAAATCGAAGGGAATGATTTGGAAAATTCAGAGTTTCCGAAGTGTAAAAGCTGAGTAGAACCTTGTGATTGATACAATGTGGGGAGTGAGGGAAAGAGTGAAGTCAGAGATGATGCTCAGAGCTTAGCTTGGGTTGACTTGATAATTGTGGTTTCCAAGCTCAGGTGTTCACAAGGCCAGGCAGGTAAGAATAGCAAAAAATAAGGAGTGGGCACCCAGCAGGCACGTGGTCCTTCTGAAGGGGGGCAGCTCAGCTGTAGTTATTACCCTGGGTGTGTGGATCCCAGACTACTAGACCTTTCAGTTTCGAAAAGGTAGAGTCAGAATTTTGCTCTGCCATTTCCCAGTTTATAAATGCTGACTACTGTTTGTTGTTGTTGTTAACTAAACAACAGTGGTAAATTGTAGTTAGACCTCCAGACCACCACGTTTTCCCTTGAGGATATTCTTGTCAGGGAAATAAAGTGAATGGAATTTTATCTGTACTTCACCTTATTCAAGAAAGAATTTGAAGCCACAGTGAGTGGAGGCAAATGAAGCCGTGAGTTGTGCCCTGCAGGCCCCGGCCACTAGTGCAGTTCCAAGAAGGGGCCTGGGGAGGTTGCAGGGGCCGACCAGCCTCTTGCTGATTGTGTGCTATCGCCCCAGGCCACAGGCCTTGCCCTCAGGCATGAATTCTTTGTGGTTTCCATCCCATTAACCTTGAACAGTTCCTCTAAACATTATATTTAGCTTCTGCTTTTCATTTCCAAACTGATAACTGAGCAGACTGGTCATTGGCCTTAATGAGCCTTAAGAGAGGCAAGGCCACGCAGGGGTACCCCCGGCTGTGAACTGTCTGGTCACTTCAAGCTTCTCCATGAGCTGTTCTCAAGTCTTAGTCCATGCCCTGCTTAGGTGGTAGAGTGACGTCTTGGGAGGGTTGGGTGCTAAGTTCTGCCCAACAGAGCAGCTGCCAGGGAGGACAAAGCGAGGCTGAAGTCTCGCTCCCATTGGAGTTGGGACCAGGACTTTTGTTTTTTGTCCTAAGCCTGTCCATAGTGTTTTCTCTGACGGTGCAGTGGGAGAGAATAGAAACCCAACAGTTGCTTGAGAGACAGGTTCCTCGAGGATAGTGGCTGTGGTCATTTGCTCAGTGTGTGTTATATTCCCATGTTGTGCCAAGCTCGGTCCTGAGCCCCAGGGACACAGAGGTGAACAGGGCAGACATCCCTGCTGTCATGGTGGTTTGTCTCTTGCTTCTTTCTTTCCCTTCACTCATTCATCCTCAGAATTACTGAGTGACTGCTGCATGCCAGGCACTGAGTTGGCTATTGGGAATGTAAAAATAGTAATGTCAGTCTGCTCAAGGGTAAGCAGACAAATGACGGTACATTTACATGTACTCTGTGATTGAGATAGCTTGAGAGTTCTGTGCATCACACATGGTGTCCAGTCATGAGGAAGGTGCTGAAGAGAAGGGCGCATTCCCTGCCCTCAGGCAGTGTACAGTCAACTCAGGAGAAGAGAAGCCACTGTATTGTACTTCTAGAAGCACATACCGCTATTTAAGTTTTTCAGTGTTTGATCATTTGTATCTCAGACTCCAGGTATCTTTGTATTCCCAGCAGAGTACCAGGTGCTTAAGTGCTGAATAAATGTTGGTTGAATTAACAAACAACAAAGTGTGTTGCAAGACAGAAATTAATGTCACTTTAGCAGAGAGCAAATTCATTTGAACCAGGCCTGGGACAGTAGGTGGCAGTTCCACAGAAGAAAAAAGGAGATGGTCAAAGGCATTCCAAACACCAAAAATGGCCCGAGCCACTCAATAAACCCGGGGAACCACAGGGAATTCTGTTTGGTGATGAGCACCAGGCTTGTGGGGAAATGTGGGGTTGTGAGAAAAGGTGGAGGGGCTATGTCAGGTAAATTTAGACTTCAGTTAGTAAGCAACAGAGTTCTTAAAGAGAACTTTCTTTAAGATGTTCCAGTGGGTACTTTCACAAATTAGCTTTGATGGCAGTGGGATGGGTGGGTGGATTTGGATTGGGGGATGGGGCATAACAGGACTTCTGTGGTGGCTCAGACAGTAAAGCGTCTGCGTACAATGCCGGAGACCCGGGTTCAATCCCTGGGTCGGGCCTGGAGAAGGAAATAGCAACCCACTCCAGTATTCTTGCCTGGAAAATCCCATGGACGGAGGAGCCTGGAAGGCTACAGTCTATGGGGTCGCAAAGAGTCGGACACGACTGAGTGACTTCACTTTCACTTTCACAGGATCAAAATAGGGATTTTTTTTTTCCAGGCGTCACTGAGATATGAGTTTTTTGTTGTTGCTGGTTTTTTGTTTGTTTGTTTTTTTTAATAATGGAGAGACCTAAACATGACTGGAGGGTAGGGAAAAGGGACCAATAGGAGAAGGGGAAGGCTTTCTGAGGTGCACGGTCAGTCTGAGAGGGTGAGATGAGTAGCATGCCTTTTGGAAACGTGGTCACTGCAGGGGTGGGACACCCTCAGCAAAGCCCCTGCTGGAGAGAGATGCTCCTGGCGGAGCTGGCCAAGGCTGCAGACTCTGGGCCTTCAGGGCCACTGTTAAAATGGTTCACCTTGGGGTTTCAGCTGGGCACAGGGATAAGAGAGGGAAACCAGAAGAGCTCATGCTACCTTACCCTCCATCCCCACCACCCCGTGCCCTTGTATGTTTCAAGGTGTCCTAACCTGTTGCACCACTAGTATAACTGGAATATTGACACCTGGGCAGAACATGTGGGACACTGAGCATTCATCTCTTAGGGCTTCAATTACCTCCTTTGTCAGATTAACCCGTCAGATCCTGGTCAGCACTAGCAGTCTGTGAATCCGTCACTGGAGACATCAGGGACTCGAGAAGACCTGGGTGCCTTCTGAAAGCCGGGCCAGCCACCCTCCGCCAGCATGCAGCTCAGAGAGGACATCCGGGCCTGGCAGAGTGTGGCTACTTTGATCTATTGCTTGCTTATTCATTGTTATTAACGCTTTGTAGGTAAAGTTTATAAGGAAGCGCATCAGCTAGTGTAGAGTGTTTCGTGCTAACGCTTTTCCCTCTGTCAGTGTTGAAGAAAGTAGGGCATGCTGTCTGAACAGCAGCTGGTTGTGCCGCAGCCTGTACCTAAATTTGCAGGTGGACCTTTCTGCAAGATTCTCAAACCCGTGAATGCATATTCTTGTGTGTTCTATATATCTTGCTATAAAGGAAAATGATCTCACAGTAAGCCTTAATAAGTTAGTCTTCAGGGTGGGCTGTAGATGAGGTAGACTCTGTGTAATGGAGCCCTTTCTATTTCCTGCCATTAGTAACTGAAGGAAAACACCCACATAATAATAAAAATAATACCTAACATCTGTTCAGCACTTGAGAGATCCCTGATGCTGTGTATATTCACATCCAAATATCAGAAATCATATACGTGATGTTCTACTGTAAATTGAAGAAAGAAAAGAGAGGAACTGGATATATAGGGGACTGTGTTAATTGAAGTAAGAATTTTGGTGGAGGGCAGGCTGCTTCTGTTTTCTTTCTTTTTTTTCATGCCTTGACAGGGGAAGCAGTAGTGTGGATAAGAATCATGAAATTAGACAAACGAGTTCAAATCCCAAGCTACTGAGTGTCTCTAAATCCCAACTTCTTGGTAAACTAGAATGAGAATTCCTCTTAGAGTTGGTATCACAGTGTTAAGGAGTTGGGTTTATAAAGCTTGCAAACACAGCCTGAACCAGAGAGGTACCTAGACGGATAATAAACACCAAGAACCCCTTACTTAGACTGTATATGCTGTTATAGCTGAACATCCCTCACCTTTGTCCTCTCTATTCACACGGTCACAGTTCCCACCTATGTCCTTCATCTCTCTCACCTGTGTGCCCTTTCTGCCTGGGTCCCCTTGGTACTATATTTGACCTCATCTCCAGCCGAGTGATGGCAGCCACCTCCCAGCCTATCTCCAGTGCCTCTCGTTCTTCCCATCCCCCCCACCACGATGTCCTCACCTCGTATCTCATGTACTATGGTGTGATTGCTTCCTAAAGCTCTGTTTCATCTTACTGTGAATTTGTGTTCTCTCTCCACTGCCTGCTAAGTAAAACCAAATTACCTGTGGAATTCAGCGTCCTTGGAAATCTAGCTCAACCGTAACATTTGACTTTATTTTGCAGGACTATTGAGTACGAACTTTTTGCTACAGTCACATCAGGCGGCCTAAGCTTAGATGTTCAGTGAACTCAGACCTTTGCTCAGATGCCTTTGCTCAGGCCATTTCTCCTGCCTGAAAAGCTGCATATAGCATTGTCTGCATTTTAAAGCCTGTGTGTATGTATGCATGTATCATTAGTCATGAAAGAAACATGAGGGCTTAGAAACTTATCTTTCATCTAAAACCTCATGAGGAACTTCATATCTTGACACACATCCCTCAGCTTTCCTGGGCCTTGATAATTTTCTGACAGCATTGGGATACATTAGCTTCATAATGGTATCACTACATCCTTGTAAGGTTAGTATGAGAGTATTGAACTGCTTCATGTCTTTGAGTTAGGGCATTGGAAAGAGCAAAAAGACAGTAAGCTTCTGGTTTATATGTACTAAAAAAATTTTTTTCTAAACTCCTCAGAGAATCCTTATTTTGCTATTGTTAGTATTTACTGTCTTCTTTTTCTGTTGTTGTTTTTGTTTGGTCCCTAAGTTGTGTCTGATTCTTTTGCCACCCCGTGGACGGTAGCCCACCAGGATCCTCTGTCCATAGGATTCTCCAGGAAAGAATACTGGAGTGGGTTGCCATTTCGTTCTCTAGGGAATCTTCTCTGGAGACAAGTGCTATTTTGCTTGGTCTTTACAATTGAAATTATTATTCTGGTTTGTTAAGACACTTTACCTCACTTTATAAGGAGAAGCTGAGAGGGGCATTAATGGGAGAATCTCTCCCATGTCACACCTCATCTGTGATGAATTCCATTAATCTTTGAAATTCTCTCCCCATCTTCTAGAGTCTAGTGCCTCATCCATGGCAGGTGATAGGAAATTAAATATCCCAAGATTTTCTCCTTTTGCCAATTCATCTGTGAAGAGTGGAAGAGACACCTTAAGATGGAAAACACTGTTCTTGAGAGGCACAGGCCAAGTAATAATTTGTAACTGCCTAAGAAATAGCAGTTGCAGTTAGAATTTTCTTTTTTTTTTTGGTCCAAATTTCTTCTTAAAGGTATAAGAAATGGGGGTAGGATCTAGTAGCTCTCGTAGTGTCGCCCACTCAGTAAAATTGCCCTTTGTCCAGTTAGATAAGTCGGCTTAAGTCGTAGTAACAATTAAGAGACTGCATTCATTTCTAAGGACATCTTTTTAGAAACTGTAAAGTCATCACTTGGTAATAAGTGATTTAAAATGGGGCGTAGGAGGAAACATTTTCTCTAGTTTTTATCTCAGAACATATGGTATATTCACAGCCCATAAATTCACAGTAACACAGCTCATTTAGTAAAAGGGAAAATGCTTATCAGGTTAACCAGGTCAAATCTAAATATGCATATACAGTATAGCTTCAGTGTAAAATGAAAACCATACATGTATTTATAGCAAAAAGCAGAGGGGAACACCACAGATGTATACAGTGGTCAGAACATTATGATTTGTTTCATTTCTTTTACTTCTTTTTCTGTGTCTGTATTGTCCAGCTTCTCTTTGGTGAGTGTTATTAACTTTATAAAGTCACTTTTTAAAGATTATGCTAAACAGTGACAGCTATGTACCAATTTGGTATTTAATTAAATTTTTTAAAAGAAGACAAATGAAGGGAAACGTGGCATAAAACGTGGGAGATAAGGGATTAAATACAACCTGTTGGATATAGTGATTGTTCACGGGGCCAGATTTAAAAGTCTCAGGTACCTGGACAAGTTACCAAGAAGCAAAGTCAGTCATCTGGGTAAATTAATCAATATATAAAAAGGGCTTAGAGCAATTCTTGGAATATGGTTATTTTCCTGTTATTATTTTCGTCATAATCACCCCTGAACATTAGCACATCTTATAACAGCTCGAATAAGTTATTGTCATTGTTTAGTTGCTAAGTTGTATCTGACTCTTTTGCGACTCCATGGACTGTAGGCTCCCAGGCTCCTCTGTCCATGGGATTTCCCAAGCAAGAATATTGGTGTGGGTTGCCATTTCCTGTCTAGGGGATCTTCTTGACCCAGGGATCATACCTGCGTCTTCTGCATTGCAGGTGGATTCTTTACCACTGAGCTACCAGGGAAGCCCTCGAATAAGTCACTGTTCCCGTGCTTAGTAGCTCAGTCATGTCTGACTCTTTGCAACCTCATGGACTGTAGCCTGCCAGGCTACTCTGTCCATGGGATTCTCCAGGCAAGAATACTGGAGTGGGTTGCCATTCCCTTCTCTAGGGAATCTTCCCGACCCAGGGGTTGAACCCAGGTCTCCCGCATTGCAGGTGGATTCTTTACTGTCTGAGCCACCAGTACTCACTAAATGATTGTTGGGTTAATTTTCCAAGACCTTTCACAACCCTGGTTCATCTAACAGTTTTGCCAGTTTGGCAGAACATGGCATGGCAGATGTGATCTGACAAGTGCAAAGATTAGAGGGTCCGTCTCCTCCTCTGTCCTGATCATTGTCCTTCTGGTAATGTTTGTTTGGGGCCATGTCTCATCTTTGATCATATTGAGCCCATTTATGAAAACATCTCAGTGTTTCTTATGGATGCAGTAGCTATTAAGCCAGTTCTCTAACCCTAATCCATGCTCTTGAATTAAATATTTAACTTGATCCCTGCTAAATCTAACCTATTTTATTTTGACCCAAGGTTCAGACTGTTGATATGTTTTTGTTACTAATTCTTATTCTGTTCCATTCTCTATCCTCTTTAGCTTTGTGCAATCAAAACTTTCTCTTCAACTATATTATTGATTTAAAATGTGGGACAGGACAGGAATAGGACATAGAGCCCTGGGCACCAGCATTCAAGACTTCCCTGTAGAAAAAGTGTAGGTTGGCATAGATGAACATCTAAGCCTCTCATTCTGTGCTGGCTTTTTCTTATATTACTTTTGATGCTAACAAAATTCATCTGTTTAGTTTTTTGGCTAATGACAGATAAGGAGCCACAAGTTGAAGAGGGAGAGAGAGTTCTTAGAGATGAGTGTACAGACCGTAGCCTGAAATAATGGTCTGATGCCTCCAGAGGAGACAGAAAGAGGAGGCCTGAGGGATACATGACATTCAGGGGGTTGGAGGATCTCAGGATGGAAGTTAACGTATGACAGAAGGATCCAACTGTGTTACACATTATGCAGTGAAGTCGCTGCAAGTCAAGTGAAGGGAGTAGATGAAAAGGGTACTGATCTACACTGGTTTGGATCTGAGTGGGGATTGTAAGACTAAAGGCAAAGGAGATGCGTGAAAGCACTTTATCAACTCAACTTGAAGAACATTACCCATGAGAGTGAGGGTAAGGTTAATGAATCTGAAACCACTATATGTATATTATATATATGTGTGTGTATGGGGAGGGAAGTGTTAGGCGCTCAATCATGTCCAATGCTTTGTGACCCCATGGACCGTAACCTACCAGACTCCTCTGTCTGTGGGATTTGCCAAGCAAGAATGCTGGAGTGGGTAGATGTTCTCCACCCTCAAGGAGGTGGATCATCCTTGCCACTCCCCCAGTGTGGGATTTGCAGGGTAACTTCCTCCAAAGAGTACAGTGTGGGAAAGAGGGAGAGAACTCACAAACACCATCTCAGCCAGTTGGTCACAGTTGATAACAACACAGTAACAAGTCACTGTAGTATTTCTACTTGATATGACGTCACGAAAATGGCACTTTACCTCTGGGGTGTTCCTCCCCCAGGCCCACAGTTCTAGTGTAATCCTGTAATCCTGAGAAAAAGGAGATAAATCCCAACTGAGGGGTATTCTGCAAATCTGTGACCAGCACTCCTCAAAACTGTCAAGGCACTAAAAACCAGGGAAGTCTGAGCAACAGTTACAACCAAGAGGAGCCTGAGGACACAATGCTGCTATCCTGGGTCAGAGAAAGAACATTACGTAAAAAAACAGGAAATCTGCAAAAAGCATAACCTTTAATGAATAATAATGTATTAATGTTGGTTCATTAGTTCTGACAAATGTAATACTAATGTAAGATATTAATAATAGGGAAAACTAAGTGTGAGTTATATTCTCACTCTTGGTAGCAGCCTCACAACATTTCTGCAGATCTGAAACTAATTTAAAATAAAGGGTTTATTTAAAGAAAGAAAAAGGTGGCAGGACTGCAGAAGCATTGCTAGAGTTCTTGCACACCACACCCCATGAGCCCTGGGGCCTTCCTGTTACAAAATCCCCGTGTTGATTGATGTTCTTTATGTTAGAGCTGAATCACCAAGCACAGGTTCAACTGTTCTCCACATACCACTGTAACTCAGAGTGGTTCTCACTACATTTTCTTGGTCAGAACCAACTTTCTGATATTTCTAGCCCTGGGTTCTGTATTCAGTCTGTTATCCATTCGATCTTTCTGTGATGTAGTTTGGCCTGCGGCTGCTGCTAAGTCGCTTCAGTCGTGTCCAGCTCTGTGCAACCCCATAGACGGCAGCCCACCAGGCTCCCCCGTCCCCAGGATTCTCCAGGCAAGAACACTGGAGTGGGTTGCCATTTCCTTCTCCAGTGCATGAAAGTGAAAATTCGAAGTGAAGTCGCTCAGTCGCGTCCGACTCCCTGCGACCCCATGGACTGCAGCCCACCAGGCTCCTGGAGTGGGGTGCCATTGCCTTCTCCAGTAGTTTGGCCTAGTAGTCCCCATAGTCAAAATTCAGATCTGAGGCAGCCTTTTCCTCACTTCTTTTATCTCCTGGAAGAATCTCTGGTTTATCCACTTTTTCTTAACATTTTATTGTGAGGCATTTTTAGAGTTAAGAAACTCACAGGGACTTCCGGGTCCAATGGTTAGGACTCTGAGCTTCCATTGCAGGGGACATGGGCTCCATCCCTGATTAGGGAACTAGGATCCCAAATGCCACATGGTATGGCCAAGAAAATTTTTTAAAAAAGAGAAGGTCAGAAAAATAATACAGAAGTTTCCCAAATACCCTGCACCCCGCTTCCCCTAATGTCAGTCTCATGAAATGCAGAACAATTGAAGAAGCCAGGAAATTAGCACTCATGCAATACGATTAATCTATAAACCTATTTGAGTGTTGCCAGTTTTTCTGTTGATGTTCTTTGTCTGCTTCAGGATCTAACCCTGTATCCCACATGGCACTCCTTACCCTCCTTCTGTGATAGCTTCTCAGTTTTCCGTTGTCTTTCATGACCTTGACACTTTTGAAGCATATTGGCTATGTTATTTCGTATGTTACCCTTCAGTTGGGTTTTCAGCTCTTATGATTGGATTGAGGTTATGCATTGTTGGCCAGAAAATCACAGGAGTGTGTTCTTCCCAGCCTATCATACCCAGGGGCTACGTGATGTTGATACATGTCATCACTGCAAATGTTAACTTCGATCTCTTCGTCAGAGTGGTGGCTACCAGGATTCTCCACTGTAAAATTACTACTTTTCTCTTTGTAATAAGTGTCTTATAGATACTTTGACACCATGCAGATATTCTGTTTCTCATCATACTTTTGCATATTTGCCATCCAGTCCATGATCTTGCCTGCAACTGTTAATTAGGTAGGGTTAGTCATAATGCCCAGTCTTGTTATGAATTGCTATATGCCTGGTGCTGTGCTAAGCTCTTAAGTTCACCTTTTCACAATACCCTCTGGATTAGATAGTTTGTCCCCAAGTGTTGTCTTTTCTGCAGAATCTTATCCAGCCTCTCTATGTAGACTGAATAACTCTCTTTTTCCTATAACTTAACAGTTTGCCCATCTGCCTCCATCCTTCCCCACCCTCTGTGCTAATTCTGGGCTTTCTCTCTCCAGCACTAGACCTTTGGTCTCTTATCCTTGCATCCCCAGTTCTGTGTGTAATACCAGTCACATCATAAGTGCTCAGAAACTTGAATGAAATAATGTGGTTTTAGAGCCTTTATAACCCTGGTTCATCCTCCCTGGCATATTGCATTGTTCTGTTTCACATGCTTGTAGTGACTGGTAGCTAAGCCATATAAAGTTCACAATCCATTAAAAATTGGACCTTTTTTTTACAGGCACTGCTGCTGTCAAGCCAGGTATACTGAACTCCATCGCTCTACTCTTGAATTTTTAAATTAAGTTCAAGGCTTTGGGCTGATCCCTATAAATACCATCTTGTTTGTTTAGCCTGTCTTTTCAACACTGGAGATCTTTCTAATACCTGATTCTGTTCTCTAGCCCATTTGCTATCTTTTCAGCTTTGTGCAGTCTAAGCATTTTTCCCCTTCTGAATGACTGATAGAGTGTGAGATAAGATAGGACCAAGTATACAGAGACATTGACATAACACTCTTCAGGTACAGTGGAAGACTTCTCTGAAAATAAAGTAGACTGTCTCTGGTGTTCCTTACTACAGAAAGGTAAAATTTGATAAGACCAAGTTGATTTTAAGTACGTGTCTTTTATGATCTTTCCATGATGTCTGTTTAATTTTTTTTTCATTCATTCATTAATGAAACATATACTTATTGAACATCTACTATATGACAGACACTGCTCTAACTTATAAGACTTTGATGTGAACAAAATATATGAGTTCCTGGTTTATGGATAAAAAGCAAACAGAAATGTAAGCAAGAACACATTTCAAATAGTTGTCAAAGCTATGAAGATGATAGAGTAGACTGGGAGCTTGTCAGGAAAGGCCTCAGTGAAGAGCTGAGAGTTGAGCCAGGATCTAAATGGTGAGAAAGGAGCTATGAGAAGATCTGGGGGAAGAATAGTTCTGTAGAGGGAAGAGCAAGTGTAGAAGTCCTGAGGCATGGATGATTTTGTCATACTCAAAGCACAGAAGGTCAGTCAGTAAGCTAGAACAATGTTATAACTTCCAGTTACTTGAAAGATGGATTTACTCCTTTTTTCCCCCTAGAAATCATCTAATTTTGTGCTTAAAATTTGATCTTGTTTGCTCAGCTAGACTGGAAAAAAGTTTGAACAGAATTGCAAGAAGAGAATTAGTGCCTTTCCCCAGGAACAGAGTATCATCTGAAAATAAAAACACAACAAAATGTTGGAAATTATAGATGTTTGAGAGTTGGGAAGAATGCTCCTATCTTTCCAAATGCACATTTCTCCCTAGGGTAGGTACAATGACATTTCCTAAACAGAAAACCCACTGGACTATAATGGGTTATTGTTTTGAATGTATTAATATCTGTTGTAAAATACTGCGTAGAAATATGCACTTGGCTTTTAGACTGTGGATGTTTTGATGATTGCAGGCTTGATATAAATCAAGTAATATAAGTTGTTTTCTTAGTCTTTTCAGTAGAGCATAATGAAAAAAAAAATTTATTGGATATATATCTGGAGTACTTTCTTGGTTTGTTGTGTTTTGATATTTGCAAATAATTGGTTTTTTGAGTTTTTGATAAATTCTTTCCAAATGAACTTCAGATTAATATGTGCTTAATGTTCCTTCATAACTCTCAGCAGAGCAGTATTTGTGGGGAGCAGAGGGTTCCGTATCTCCATGTCATCTCACTACTTATCCGCTCTTTGTCCCAGAATAAGCCAAGTATATAGCATCCTCAGCACTGATGGCCAAAAGTATGAGAGGAAACACTGAGACGATGAATGGAATGTGGAGTCCAAAATGTCTGGGTCTTGTTTATCTCTGAGTGTTAGCTTTCAGAACATAGGAAATTCAAATAGTCCCTTATCCCTTATCTTGAACATTCTTTTAGATAGAAATTTAAAGAGATGTTAGTTAATTGCTTTTAGTCAATTGGACAGAGTCAGATTCTTTGGGGTTCAGAGGTAGTTAGTATAATTAATGACGCTTCCCTGGTGGCTCAGACAGTAAAGAATCCACCTGCAGTGTGGGAGACCCGGGTTTGATCCCTGGGTTGGGAAGATCCACTGGAGAAGAAAATGGCAATCCACTCCAGTATTCTTGCCTGGAGAATCCCCATGGACAGAGGAGCCTGGCGGGCTACAGTCCATGGGGGTCACAAAGAGTAGGATACAACTGAGCAGCTAAGCACATGGTATAGATGGGCTGAAAGTGAATTGAGAACAAGGTAAGCCAAGTTGAAAAAGTTCAGGTGCATCCTCAGTACAATATTAAGTAAGCTGAATGAGAGAAACATGGCTTACACTTAATCATTATTTGGATGCGAGTGACTTAAGTGTATTTTCACAAAGGCAGTCACAAGTCGCTGCTTAAAAAGTTGTCTCTTACCTTTCTCCAGGACACAAGGTGTTCTGTGTATTGTATTATATTATAGCTGAGGAAGCTCTTTGATTACATGTTAGGGAAGGTTCTGTCGAGCTCAGAAAGAACCCTGCAAGGACTTCCCTGGTGGTTCAGTGGTTTAAGACAGCATGCTTCCAATGCAGGGAGTGTGGGTTGGATCCCTGGTCCATGAACTAAGATCCCACATGCTGTGTAGCACAACCAAAAAAAAAAAGAAACCTGCATTGGCAAAAACAGCAGCCGTATTCCCTGCTACAAGCTCATGTTCTTTCTCTGTGAGCCCCAGGACCCGAATATGTCCTCCTCGCTGCCCACCCATCCTCAGCGCACAGGTGGGTTTTCAGTGAACAGCGTCAACTGACTCCTGCACCTGCTTTGTCTGAGGACAGATAGGCATGCTGGATAATTAATAGCTACATGTGTGATAGTATAGTGAAAATGTTTAAGAAACCAAATTATTACATGTACCTAAAATGATAGCCAAATACTTCAGGAGCATATGTAGACTTTTTACATTCCTACTCCTGAAAGCTAAGCCTACTATATCCATAAATTATGAAGTCTGTTAGATGATAATTTCATTTTTTTTTTTGTTTTCTTACTTGACAAGAGTTTTAAATCTCTGAGTATTTACCCACTTGACAGACTTGGTGTATTTTCTTCAAGTGATTATTACAGGCAGACAGCTTAGAAAAAATTCATAGCTACATGGTTTTATCCCAGATATCTTTTAAATTTCCAAGGCAGCTTAGGTTAGCCATGAGCAAGCTCAGAAGACTATATATAAATATATGTATTAAATAGAAAGTTTTTTTATGTAGTACATGTATCTTCTAAGAAGCATATCTGCTGACTTGACATTTTTATATAAAGCTGTATCTCTTCATTGTTTCTTTGACTTATCTTGAGTTTCTATCTTGTATTTTACTTTGATGTGCACAGGTTTAAGCTGCATAATCTTAGATCAGGTTGTCTAATGCCATCATTAGAAGGGAAAGGAGAGATCCAGAAGATGTGTGTGACTAGCCTGAGTCACATGGCTAGTGGCCGAGCAGGACCTAAAGCCCAGGTCTCCTAATTCCCCCCTTGTTTCATGCAGGCTGATAGAAAAGTCACACCCTGGGGCTTGGAGAGAGAGAGCTATGAAGAAGGACACAGGGTGGGGCAAGCTCCTGTATGAGGATCAGGTTTTACCTCTCCAGGAGGCCAGAGATGGCAGGAACTAAGCAGGGTGGTCAGGACCCTCACCAGGTATTAATAGATCAGCATATAGGACTGAGTCCAGTCTAGGAACGGAAAATTGCCATACCATGGTAGTGATAATAATTACTCATTTACTTTTTGGATATCTATTATGTGCTAGATGTTGGGCTATGCATTTTATTGTAACATTATTTTTCATAGTAACTTCTGTAGAAAGGCAGTATGTTCCCATTTTCACAGAGGAGGGTGCTGATACTCAGAGTTAAATGGCATGCGCAAGGTCACATAACTCATCTGGGAGAGAATGCCATGATTTGAACCTGTCTACCTTAGCCAGATCACTTGGATTTCTGCAGTTTAATTCTGGTAAGCCAGAATCACAAATAAAAAAGGGCTGGATGGGGCTTCCCTGATGGCTCAGTGGTAAAGAATCCTCCTGCCCATGTCGGAGACACGGGTTCGATCCCCGATCTGGGAAGATTCCACATGCAGTGGAGCAGCTGAGCTCATGTGCCACAGCTATTGAGCCTGTGCTCCAGAGCCCAGGAGCCGCAACTGTTGAGCCCATGTGTTGCTACTGAAGCCCATGTGCCCTCGAGCCAGTGCTCTGCAACAAGAGAAGCCCCTACAATGAGAAGCCTGCACACTGCAGCTAAAGAGTAGCCCCCACTCGCCACAGCTAGAGGAAAACATGGCAGCGTTAAAGACCCAGCACAACCAAAAATGAATAAGTAAATGATTTTTCAAAGATGGGTTTGGCAAACGTGACAGGTTAGACATGGCGGAAGTACAGCATGGTGTGTGCCCAGTCCTGAAGGCTTACAGCAAAGGAACAGCATTTCTGGGCTGTAATAAATGAAGGTCACCTTTCCTTGCACAGTGGCTAACAGAAGGAGTTCCTACCTAATTCTCACACTTACCCCTGAGGAACTAAATAAAAATGACTCATTGCCTCCAAAATGTGACTGAACCTCTCTATATGGTTTAGTGCCCATAGGCAACTGTTAATTGGGAAGGAAAATCTTGGGCTCCTAGAACTTGTAAAACATTTCACATGAGCCAGTAAGCAGTTTATGGTATACCACATTCACTGTACCAGAATCTGCTGGTGCTATGGAAGCAAGGTGACCACAAACATTGCTAAATTTTAAATTGTTCAGAGGAGGAGAGCTGAGATGGTGAAGAATGGAAAAACCCTACCTTGATGAGGACTCACTAAATATTTGTGGGTTGCTACACCTCATGGATGTTTAGCCTGAAAAAGGAGATCTTTGGGGGAAAACCTGTAGTCTCCTTTTATGGGGAAGGGAAGGAAAGAATTCACTGAGCATCTTACAGTGATCCAGATATTAGGTGCTTTCTGATCCTCACTAGTCCCACAGAGGTAACACTCCCATTTCCTGTAAATAAGGAAATTGAAGCTTGGAGGGAGATCATTTGCTGTGGGTCACCTAGCTAATTGCTGTTGTTGTTTAGTCACTAAGTCGTATCTGATTCTTTTGTGAAGCTAGGACTGTAGCCTACCAGGCTCTTCTGTCCATGAGATTTTCCAGGCATGAATACTGGAGTGGGTTGCCATTTCCTTCTCCAGGGGATCTTCCCGACCCAGGGATTGAACCTGTGTCTCCTGCATTGCAGGCAGTTCTTTACCACTGAGCCACCTAGGAAGCCCCACTCAGCTAGTAATGAATTCAAACCCTGTTGTCCTTGAATCCAAAGTCAAGTGGAAGAGGTGTGTGTACATGCTAAGTCACTTCAGTCATGTCCAGCTCTTTGTGACCCTATGGACCATAGCCCTCCAGACTCCTCTGTCCATGGGATTCTCCAGGCAAGAATAATACTGGAGTGGGTTGCCATTTCCCGCTCCAAGTGAAAGAGGAGTTAGACTAAACCTGAGTGGCCTCAGCAACAAAGCTGGAACTAGTAAGTATATACCATAATGTGGTCAGTTTTGTGGGCTTCCCAGCTGGTGCTAATGGCAAAGAACCCACTTGCCCATGCAGGAGATGCAAGAGATGTGGGTTTGATTCAAGGGTTGGGAAGATCCCTTGAAGGAGGGCATGGCAACCCACTCCAGTATTCTTGCCTGGAGAATCCAATGGACAGAGGAGCCTGGAGGGCTACAGCCTATGGGGTCACAAAAAGTCAGACGTGACTGAAGTGACTTGGCATGCACGCATGAGGTTAATTTCACAGGTTAATCCAAAACACTTTCTCATAACAAGCACTGTTCCTTCCCCAAATAAAACAAAGTGCCTTAAACACACACACAAAGAACTTTACTGAGATATAATTTATAAAGTATAACATTCATATATTCTAAGTAACAATTCCAAAGTGCCTTTTAAGGTTGCCAGTTTCCTAATGTTGAAATTGCGTAAGTAGAAGAGGCTGGAAAATCTCTTAGTCAAGGATAGAGTAAGAGGAACGTCCTGCTTTCATCTCTAGAAAAGCTGGTTTTAAATAACTTAAAAGTGGTGCCACTACCCCCAGAGTGCTGAGCAGCTGTTCACTTAGGTGTTTTAAACTTTGATGAATACATGGCAGTGGAAGGGCTCAGAAGATGCTCCAGTTGTGCCTGTCACTGTAACTTTGGCTGCACGCTAGAATTACAGGGAGATTTTGAACACTCCAGGGGCAGATTGGAGGGCCACACCCCAGAACCAGCTAAGTGAGCACCTGCGGGGTGTGGCTCGGCGTCAGATACCTGCTAGAGGCAGCTGTGCTGAAAGCTGCTTCCTCAGTGGAGAGCCTCAAGCGCTCCCAGAGGGTCATGAAGAGTCAAAGACCCAAACCAACCCCATCCTGCCAGCTGCCCTCGGTTTCTGCATGTTGTTCCTTCTCTGCGCCCTGATGGTGAATCAGCCACATCCGAGTCACTTCTTGTTGGGCAACAGCTGCTGCTGTCCCACGTCCAGCTCTTTCAAGACATCCAAGGCAGTGCTGGCAGTTTAACCGGAGGCGGTTTGTTTCATGACCTGTCACCAGCCCAGCGAAACCTTTGTTTGTATCTAAAGTCATGTCCATAGACATTTCTGCAGACCTTTAGAATGGAAAGGTCCTTGAGAAAAAAAGAATCAGCGTCAGCTGCATCCCAAAATCTGATCAGGGGCTCTGCTTTCAGAATAGTGTTTTTTACCTATATTTGAAAGTTTTTGTGTATCTTTTCTTCAGTTGTTTATGACCCCATATATATATGGGTCACTGCATATATGCCTCTATCAGAACATCAGTGCTTTCTGTTTTATCTTCTATATGGAGCTTGTATAGTTAACTGATTATAATGTGGTCCAGTGAAAGTCTATTCAGGGAGCCAGACGGTATGGAAATTGGTGGTCTTGGAGAGCCTTGGCACCTCTCTGAGCCTCATTGTAAAACGAGACTGATAGTTCCTGCCTAAGTGTCTGTTTAAGAATCTGCTTGAGAAACGTGTGTGATTATGCCTTACAACTTATAAGTGTTGCATTCCTGCTGTGTGCCAAGTGTTGTACTGACCCTGGGGAAACTTGACATGAATAAGTTTTGATTCCTGCCCTGGAGAACTTGACAGCTTAGTAGAATAGACTCAAAACCAGATGACTGTTTAAAAAGAGTATGGAGGGGCAGAAATGCCCAGGATACTTACTCTAGGGCCATTAAAGAAGGACTAGAGGGACTGGGTTATTGAGATGGGGATTTCAGGAAGGGCTTCCTATGGATCCTAGTGGAGGACAAAGTGGAGGTTAACAAGGCGAATTGGAGAATGAGGGAACACAGTGGGCAAAGGCTTGTGGGTAAGAACCCCGAGGAGGGATATTGTAACGCTCATGCTAAGAGGTGTTTTATTCAATGCTCGCTTGCTTTCCCTTGAGAGAAATGACTTGTCATTGAGTAGGGTGCATTGGCAAGTATTCAGAGAAGGAGAGGCAAAGGTTATAGGTTAAAACAGTCATCTGTTTTCCTCTTTATTTGCCTGATTTTGTGTAGGCGTTAGGGATATGGAACAGGAAGGAGGATGAGTGATTTGTATACATCGCCAAAATCCCATGATTAAAAAGAACACTTCGCTCAGGTCAGGCGTAGTATATGTTGAACACTCGAGGTAAGCGTTGAAGCTCAGCGGGCTAGAAGACTTTCTTTCATAAAGAAAGCCTTTATAGCTCAGGAGATCTGAATTGTAATTAAACCCAGAGATGGTCCCCAAACCATGCAGAGTGCTGAGCAGGGGCTTCTGTTGAGTAATACCGTGTTTGCCCTGATTTTACAGCCAGCAAAATTGCAGTGTCATCCCCTCAAGAGTGGTCTTACAGTAGCCACCTCAGTTAGTTATGTGTCTTATCTCCACCCTTTGTGTTCTCCACAGTTGTGCTCTCTTCAGAATCAAGAAATCACAGAAAGCAAGAAAGTCAGCTCCCCAGGGGGGATTTCTTTTCTCCTGCAGCCGTTGGTGGGGGCAAGGGGGGGCAGGGAAGGTAAGAGGTACGTAATTCTTGTATGCTTTTATGCCACAAACTGTCAAGCCTGATCCAGCCAGACTTCCTCCTGGCTGGGAAACAGACTGTCCCTGTGCATTCCTAGCCCAGTGACTCCTCCGAGAAGGGCAAGTGGCTTCATTGCAGGCAGTGTGATGACGAGGGGCCTAACCTCTCCCGTCTCTTCTGTTGACTTTGCCAGCATGTGGTGTTGAGGCTGGGGAGCCTGCGAGGGCTTTGTCATGGCTACTTGAGTTCTGAGCTATCTGCTGAACCCTGATCTCCCCAGGCCCTGGGAGTGTAAAACAGGGATGTGCTGAGTAGAAAGAGCTCTAAGCGGGCAGTCACGAGACCCAGATTTCAGTTCTGGCCTCAGAGCAGCAGTTTTGGCCTTGAGTGAGTCATCATCCATGAGTTATAATTTCTCCCCTGTGAAAGGAGAAGATTGGGTTTAGATCATCTCTGAAGTTCTCTCTGGACTTCAGCTGGCAGGAATCAAAGGCACTAACCTTACTCTAACTGCGTCACTGCCTGGCCTCCAGCTCTGCTCATCTTGGCCCCTCCCCTTGGTTCCCACCACCTCCTTCACTTCCCTCTCCACCTGCTGCCCCCTCCTGACTCCATTCTTTCATGCTTGCCTGTTTCTACCGAGAGGGAATCCTTTGGTGCCCAAGTAGGGCTAAATTACCAGATAGACAGATTAAATGTGTGCTTAGGGCACCTGCAAAGCAAAGGCACCCCAAGAAAATGGTTTCAAGAGAATTTAATCTTCACTGCTTTAGAAAATATCCAAACAGTCACCATGGGGGAAAAAAAAATTGCAGACTTTTACTGGACTTCCTTATTATTTAATGGGTTGTTAATTTAATTTCTGTTCAGAGGAATGGTATCAACTAGTCAGTACTTAGGGCTGCCCAAGGCTTCATCTTCTGCCTGCAGACTTCTTGGGCTCGGCCTTTTCATTACAGCCTTGCAGAGACAGGGACAAGCACGTTGCTTTGCTTTGTGCCCTCTTCTCTGTACAAGCCATGTGCACTTATTTTAGTACAGTGGCGTGTATTAATATTTCTATAGCCCTGGCTTACTGAGAGCTTTCCATTTTATTGTGTATTTTCTGGTTGAACATTTCCATGGGGGGAGTTCAGCTCTGGGACAGAGATGGGCCAGGAAGAGAGACATCTGACTGTAAGACACACCCTCCAAAATTTTCCATCAAATTGAGACCTAAGTTATTCTCTGCAACAATTAAATGCCACATGTGCTTGTAAATATTTGAAGGAGTGCTACAGAAATTCAAAGGCAGAGCAGTTTTTGAAAGATGTTCCCTGCTGGAGGGACCTTGAAGGAAAAGTGGTGGAGAGTTTTACCATAATACCAACATGTGCCTATCTGAATGGCCTGTTACTTTATTTCTAAATTCTGAATCCCATGCTTGTGGACTGTTGGCTGCTACCCATTCTTAGAACTGCTCCAAACTGGTTTCTCCCAGACTCGGACTGTCTGTCTCTGTCCCTTCATCATATCTCTCCTGGCCTGTCTTTGGTCCTTTGAGCCTGTCCCTTCAGATAAGCTTCTGTAGCCACTGAAAAGAATAGCCAAGCTGAGTCCCTTGGGCCCACAGGGTGAGAGAGCTTTTTTTCTAGTAGACTCTGTGTCATTGCTTAGGAGAACATTTGGCTTTTTCATAGACCCTAAGTGATCCTCAGGCTTCCCTTGTGGCTCAGCTGGTAAAGAATCTGCCTGCAGTGCAGGAGACCTGTGTTCGATCCCTGGGTTGGGAAGATCCCCTGGAGGAGGGAAAGGCTACCCACTCCAGTATTCTGGCCTAGAGAATTCCATGGACTCTATAGTCCGCGGGGTTGCAGAGAGTCAGACAGGACTGAAAGACTTTCAGTTTAGTAAGTGGCCCCCAGTCCCTTATTTTTACCACAGTCTGATTAAGCCCATGTCACGGTCATTGTCATTGTTCATTGTTTCGTGGGACTGTGTGCCAGGCACCATGCTCAAGGCAGTCCACATGTGGATTCATTAAACCCTCATCACAGCCTCTTAAATGAGTGCTGCTTTGTCTGTCTTACTGATTTGGAAAGAAAGGGATGCTGTTGATATACCTGCAGGTCATAGCTGATGGCAGAGCCAGGATTCTTATTCTAGCACTATGATTCTGAGCCCCTGCTCTCAGCCATTACGTTGTGCTACGTGTTCAGGGGACAAGGAACTGGGCAGCAGGGTGGGCTGGGGAATGTTTGGATGAAGGAGGAGAAACTCATGAGTTTCTCTCCAGCAAATTGAAAGGCATTTGAATTGTTCAAAAAGAGGAAATTCCAGAAAGTGCCTCCTCTAAATATGTTAGATATCTTTAGTATCTGTAATGCCATCTTTTTGATTCTCCTCATCTTTTTCTTTTTTTTTTTTTTTTACTAGTATTTGATCAAAATAAAAGTTATCTGATATGGATGCCTTTTTAATGAGGTCCACAGGATCACATTGCCAAGCGTAATTTCCATTCAGGTGACACTTTTCTCACCACTGAGAGAAACAGCATCTTTAGTCAGAAAGAGTGGCGTTAGGTGTCTTATCTCTCCTTGAACAAGCAAGCACAGTTTTGTACATGGACGTGTGTCTTTTCAGGATCCTGGTGATGTTGACTGGTTTGTTTAAGAAGGAGGGGGTCCTTCAGAAAGTTAAACATTATTTCCTCTGCTCCTTTATTTTCATAATACATTTTGATTTATTTATTTCCTAACATATAATTGGCAACATTGTAAGATATTTAAAGTGTGCAATGTGATGACTTCATGTATGTTAGATAGTGAAGGGATTCTTCCCATCCAATTAATGAACACATCCATTTCCTCATATATTTAGTTTTTCTTTTTAGTGGGAATATTTAACTTTTCTCTCAGCAAATTGCAGTTATACTATACAGTGTTATGAACCATCCTTACCATGTTATACAATAGAGAACTCAGAACATATTCACCTTTTGTACCTTTTTACCAATATCTCCCTATTTCTTCCATCCCCCAGACCCTAGTAACCATTTTTCTATGAGTTCAACTTTTAGTTAGATCCTGCATATTGTGATACCATGTGTTTCTCTTTCTGTGTTTGGCTAATTGTAGAATGATGCCTCTGCTTTTTTAGCACATTGATTTTGGGGGGTGTTTACTGATGTTCCTAAATGCAGTGATAACCATGGTTCATAAAAAAGTATGTCTCTCATTTTATGGACATTTCAGTCAGCTACTACTTCCCTTGAATAGAGTTCTTAAGGCTAATTTGATGCCTTGAGTTGAGCCCAGAAACCTTATATTTAGCTTTGAATTGATTTCTTCCAAAGCATAAGTACACTTCTAAGATTCTTCTCATAGTTCTGATACCCACCGCCCACTTGTCACTTTTTTTTTAATGGTTTTAGTGGCTTGAGGGAGTCCAGTTATTTATTGTTTTCACCCCAAAGAATAATAATCATTATGGAATTCCCAATTTATTCTGAGACCACCCAAATTCCCCCTACTCAGACCTCAAGACTATTGCTGTACTCCAAGGACAAACCAGAGAAAGTAGAGTTTAAAGAATTAAAATGAAGAGGTGGGATGAAAACTTAACAATAAAGACATCGTTCTGAGCACTCTGGAAAGATCTCTACTACCCACCCACCTCCCGTTTCCATCAAAGCCAAAGACCTTTCACCCTTACTTTGGGTCCCTTAGGAGTCTCCAGCCTCAGCTGTGCATTGAAGCTGTAAATGACATCTGACCACTAGGGATTCAGGGAAGTTGGACCTTCAGGTTCTCTTCGGAGTTAATGGAGCATCTATAGTTTAACAGATGTGAAACTGTTTTTAGAGATCTCAGCTGCCACTGGGCTAGTTCCTAGGCTGTGTCTGTGGGTCAGGCCCCTGGGAAGGAAGGAAGGAAGGAAATAAAATGAAACAAATTCATTCCCTTTTCTTTCTTAAAAGGATTCTGCAGGGATGCAAAAGGGGAATCTGAACTCAGTGAGCTAGCTTGCCCTTCTCTCTATTTTGTTTTTGCTGGCATGCTCTACTAGAGCTTTATTTACCATACTGCAGTGCCCATCCCAGTTCTAATCAAGATTGCATGGAAGGCACTTATATTGTTTTATCACAAGACCTGGGTTTGAGTCCCAGTGCTGCCACTGTTAAGTGGCCGAGTAAACTTGGACAAGGAGTTGAACCTCTTGAATACAGTTTTCTCCCCTATTTGAGGTTGATAATAGCACTTATTTCCCAGGGTAGCCTCAGGATAAATTAAAATGATGAAATATATTAAAGTCATTTTGTTAGCTGCCTGGTATCCTTGCTGTTAAATTCACCCATCCTGTCCATTTTAGTTCGCTGAATACTAAAATGTCAATGTTCACTCTTGCCATCTCCTGTTTGACCACTTCCAATTTGCCTTGATTCATAGACCTAACATTCCAGGTTCCTATGCAGTATTGCTCTTTACAGTATCAGACTTTACTTCCATCACCAGTCAAATCCACAACTGGGTGTTGTTTTTGCTTTGGCTCCATCTCTTCATTCTTTCTGGAGTTATTTCTCCACTGATCTGCAGTAGCATATTGGGCACCTATCGTGTCATCACTCATATAGAGCCAGACATCCTGGAATGCAAAGTCACGTGGGCCTTAGGAAGCATCACTACGAACAAAGCTAGTAGAGGTGATGAAATTCCAGTTGAGCTATTTCAAATCCTAAAAGATGATGGTGTGAAAGTACTGCACTCAGTATGCCAGAAAATTTGGAAAACACAGCAGTGGCCACAGGACTGGAAAATGTCAGTTTTCATTCCAATCCCAAAGAAAGACAATGCCAAAGAATGCTCAAACTACCACACAATTGCACTCATCTCACATGCTAGCAAAGTGATGCTCAAAATTCTCCAAGCCAAGCTTTCTGTGAACTTCCAGATGTTCAAGCTGGTTTTAGAAAAGGCGGAGGAACCAGAGATCAAATTGCCGACATCCGTCGGATCATCGAAAAAGCAAGAGAATTAAAAAAAAAACATCTATTTCTGCTTTATTGACTATGCCAAAGCCTTTGACTGTGTTAATCACCACAAATATGGAAAAATTCTTCAAGAGATGGGAATACCAGAACACCTAACCTGTGTCCTGAGAAATCTGTACACAGGTCAAGAAGCAACAGTTATACCTGGACATGGAACAACAGACTGGTTCCAAATCAGGAAAGGAGTACGTCAAGGCCGTATATTGTCACCCTTATTTAACTTACCTGCAGAGTATATCATGAGAAATGCTGGACTAGATGAAGCACAAACTGGAATCAAGATTGCTGGGAGATATATCAATAATCTCAGATATGCAGATGACACCACCCTTATGGCAGAAAGCGAAGAAAAACTAAAGAGACTCTTGATGACAGTGAAAGAGGAGAGTAAAAAAGTTGGCTTAAAACTCAACATTCAGAAAGCTTGAGATCATGCCATCTGGCCCATCACTTCATGGTAAATAGATGGGGAAACAATGGAAACAGTGGTAGACTTTATTTTTGGGGTCTCCAAAATCACTGCAGATGGTGACTGCAGGCATGAAATTAAAAGACGCTTGCTCTTTAGAAGAAAAGTTATGGCCAACCTAGATAGCATATTAAAAAGCAGAGACATTACTTTGCCAACGAAGGTCTGTCTAGTCAAAGCTATGATTTTTCTAGTAGTCATATATGGATGTGAGACTTGGACTATAACGGAAGCTGATCACCAAAGAATGGATGCTTTTGGTTGTTGGAGAAGACTCTTGAGAGTCCCTTGGACAGCAAGGAGATTAAACCAGTTATTCTAAAGGAAATCAGTCCTGAATATTCATTGCAAGGACTGATGCTGAAGCTGAAACTCCAATACTTTGGCCACCTGATGTGAAGAGCCAACTCATTGGAAGAGACCCTGATGCTGGGAAAGATTGAAGGCGGGAGGAAATGGGGATGACAGAGGATGAGGTGGTTGGATGGCATCACCGACTCAATGGACATTAATTTGAGTAAACTCTGGGAGTTGGTGATGGACAGGGAGGCCTGGCAAGCTGCAGTCCATGGGGTCACAAAGAGTTGGACACGACTGAACAACCGAATTGTTGATCCTTGCTGTTATGTTTCCTACCCATAACTGCCTTTTCTAGTTGCAGGCAGTGCCTCACTACGTGAATGTTTACATGGAAACATTTATTTTGAAGGTTTTAAATAACACTTTTATAAAGGATGGATAGTGTAAAATGCCTGCCTGGAAAATGAGGAAGAACTTGTGAAGACATTTCATGGTGCTCTTCAGATTTATTTCATCACACGCAAAGAAATCATCCCAAGGGTTAAGTGTTCACCTATGTCATTTGGCTTACAAGAAATTTGAAAGAAACTTCCCGGGTGGTTAACACTTTTCATAGGCCAGGAAAGTATTTCCATGTGCTAAGCCATCAATAAGCTTCCCTGGTGGCTCAGATGGTAAAGAGTCTGCCTGCAATATTTAGATAGGATTGTTTCTCTTTTGAGTATATTTCAGATGAATTATCTCCCTCTCAGAATTCACACAGAAATTGGCTACCATGTTTTAAACTATCTTGCCCAGCTTTTGTAGAAGGCAGTAGCACCCCACTCCAGCACTCTCGCCTGGAAAACCCCATAGATGGAGGAGCCTGGTAGGCTGCAGTCCATGGGGTCGCTAAGAGTCCAACACGACTGAGCGACTTCACTTTCACTTTTCACTTTCATGCATTGGAGAAGGAAATGGCAACCCACTTCAGTGTTCTTGCCTGGAGAATCCCAGGGACGGGGGAGCCTGGTGGGCTGCCATCTATGGGGTCGCACAGAGTCGGACACAACTGAAGCGACTTAGCAGCAGCAGCAGCCCAGCTTTTGGTGGTTTGGGGTATAGTCCCGTACCCACCCAGGAACAAGTAAAATTAATCAGATTATTTAGTTTCCTTCTCACCACATTTTTGCATTCAGTAAATAGTTATTAAAAACTGTCATAGACATCCAAGGCAAGGAGACCCACCCTGTCTTGAGATTTGAGGAGGCCCATAAATAAGCCCTCCTCCATGCCTGAATTAAAAAGCATTTGAGAGAGCTAAAGGAGCCAGGCAAATGGACAGCAAAATGCCATCTTTATTACTGAAAATGCTTTTTGGAGAATGTGACTTTGGATCTGCAGCCAAGTGAGCCTTCTGAAATTTCATCCTTGAATTAGATAGGTTTACCCACTCTTTCTCTAGCACTTCAGAGCAATGGAAGTTGGCACCCAGCAGGAGAAAAGTCTAGAATGCATCATTTCTGCAGGCAGGCAGAGGGAGGAAGGAGGAGGGGGAGAGAGAGGCCAGGTCTGTTATTGTAGGGGATTCTCGCCAGGGTATGGTTGGAAGAAAGGGAATAAAAAGTCTTCTCGTAACACCGGCAGTGGGGTCTTCAAAGGTGGATTGGTCCTGGTCTTTCTCTCATTTCTCTCCTCTTTCTTTGGGATTGGAAGGGGAGACAGGGCATCGGTTCAGCTGTGATTGAACCCGAGATGGCTCTTCTTTGCCATTCTGCACAGCTCTGGCTGAAGTTTTACATGTGGAGTAAGAGCTTGTTTTATGTGGCTGCTGCCTTTCTCCCTGGCATGTTAACTGGCCCCCTTTTGACATCTGAGGCTTCTTTCAGTCACCACTTTAGGATTAAAAAAAATTAAATCCATTACTTGACTGAAAAATGATGAGAGGAACAGATCCTCTTTATAAGGTACTGCCTTTCGAACATCTGGTGGTATATATACCTTAGCCCAAAGGTTAATTTTACCCTAAATGTGAGCAGGATAGAGAGTCTGCCTGATGACACTGGGCTTAAACGGAAGCAAGTGTGTTAAATCTGCTGAAGAACGGAAAAAAGAAGTCACTATTATTGCTGAAGGGAATTTATCATCATCGTTATTATTACCATGATTCTTTTCCTAGCTTGGGAATTGAATTTGTAGTACTGAACTGAACGGAACCCCACAATCACAACCAGCTTTTCTTTTCTCCTTTCCCCAACTTCGGTGCCCTTTCTAAAGAACTGAGTTTTACAGAATTTAAGGTAGACCAGGATTTTTTTGTTGGTGTTATCAGCCAAACCCAGTTGTCAACCAGGACTTGGGACTGACTTCCTGTGAAAAAACCTGCCTGTGGATTGTGCCCAGCTGTGGTAGTCACTGCATGACGTTCTCAGATGGGCTCTGGAGTAAGACCGATCCATGCATGTGCATTTGTAGCAACCACTGAATAAGAGCCAAATAATGAGTCCAGAAGACAAGGGTCGTGGCTCTAGCCTGCTGAGTCATCTCGGCTCAGCCTGGCTGGCAAGGGCTCCCCAGCTGCATTGGTTTGCTTTACTGCTCACTGCATTCCAAGCTGCCAAGAATTCTTTTCCGATCAGTGGGGGCTCCTTAGAAAGATTAGGTTCAGGTGGATCTTTGTTGTTGTTTAGTTGCTAGGTCATGTCTGACTCTTGTGACCCCGTGGACTTTAGCCCGCCAGGCTCTTTCTGTCTGAGAGTTTTCCCAGGCAGGAATACTGGAGTGGGCTGCCATTTCCTTCTCCAGGGGATCTTCTCAATACAGGCATCAAACCTGCTTCTCCTGCATTAGGAGGCAGGTTCTTTACCGCTGAGCCACCAGGGAAGCCCCAGGTGGAGTGTGAAGTGAAGTGAAGTCGCTCAGTCGTGTCCAACTCTTTGTGACCCCATGGACTGCAGCCTACCAGGCTCCTCCATCCATGGGATTCTCCAGGCAAGAATACTGGAGTGGGTTGCCATTTCCTTCTCCAGGGAATCTTCCCAACCCAGGGATCGAACCCAGGTCTCCCACATTGCAGGCAGACACTTTAACCTCTGAGCCACCAGGGAAGCCCCAGGTAGAGTGTAAGGAATCTAAATTTATAATAGTTCATCTTGATTCAGGTGTTACTTTAGAAGAAACACAGAGAAGAGGGTAATTCCAGTTCCTCCATACAAACCTATCAGCATTTACTCATGCAGATAGGCTACTGTGATTGGTTATTCAGAACACAAAGGGTCCCCAAGGGCTTCTTGGCCACCATTCATGTGTTGGACTTCCTGTCTTCCACTGAGCCTTTATGCACAGGTGCCAACAGCCTTCACTCCCTTTGTTACTGATTGCCAGGGATGTGCATGAACAAGAAAAATAAATACCAAAGAACAGACAAGTACTGCATGAATTTTTCCCTTGGAACTTGAAAGCTAAACACTCTCAGGCCAAAAAATATATGTCTTTCTTTTTTTTCCCCCTTGCCCTGGCGTGATGTAACCTCACTCTTAACTTAAACCACCCCATGAAAAGTTTTTGTTAACCGGTTTTTCCTCTTGCTGATCTTTAAGTGTTTTAGCCTTTTCTACCTCTGAATCAGCCTTTCTTCTTTTGAGATCACTTTCTTCTCCATAAACTGAGTCATTAAAAATAAGCATGGCACCAGTCAGAATGGCTGCGATCCAAAAATCTGCAAGCAATAAATGCTGGAGAGGGTGTGGAGAAAAGGGAACCCTCCTACACTGTTGGTGGGAATGCAAACTAGTACAGCCACTATGGAGAACAGTGTGGAGATTCCTTAAAAAATTGCAAATAGAACTACCTTATGACCCAGCAATCCCACTTCTGGGCATACACACCGAGGAAACCAGAATTGAAAGAGACACATGTACCCCAATGTTCATCGCAACACTGTTTATAATAGCCAGGACATGGAAACAACCTAGATGTCCATCAGCAGATGAATGGATAAGAAAGCTGTGGTACATATACACAATGGAGTATTACTCAGCCGTTAAAAAGAATTCATTTGAATCAGTTCTGATGAGATGGATGAAACTGGAGCCAATTATACAGAGTGAAGTAAGCCAGAAAGAAAAACACCAATACAGTATACTAACACATATATATGGAATTTAGGAAGATGGCAATGACGACCCTGTATGCAAGACAGGAAAAAAGACACAGATGTGTATAACGGACTTTTGGACTCAGAGGGAGAGGGAGAGGGTGGGATGATTTGGGAGAATGGGAATTCTAACATGTATACTATCATGTAAGAATTGAATCGCCAGTCCATGTCTGACGTAGGGTGCAGCATGCTTGGGGCTGGTGCATGGGGATGACCCAGAGAGATGTTGTGGGGAGGGAGGTGGGGGGGGGGGGGTCATGTTTGGGAACGCATGTAAGAATTAAAGATTTTAAAATTAAAAAATAAATAAATAAATAAATAAAAATTAAAAAAATAATAATAATAATAAAAATAAGCATGGAACAGATTCATGCTGCTAACATGAGGGAGGAAAAGTTGTAAAGCCCTGCAAGCCAGTCACAAAATGGTAAAGCCTCAAAGATAGAGTTCTTAAATGCCACGAGAATGTTTTTTCCTGTAGAGCTCAAAAATGAATTAAAATGCACTAAATTTGTGTTATTATTTATCATCACATGTGATTGACCTGTTTCTAAATTGCAAATACTTTAAAAGGGAGGGAACTTTGGTATATCTGCAGAATGTGCTTTAGGTGCAAGCAGAGTATCCAATGACTGTTTGATAGGATAATTCAAAAAATTTATTCTAAAAACATTTATTGTATTTCTTTTGTATAGTAGGCAATTAGAATATATCTGTTAAATGACAAATATAGAAAGATCATTAAGACAGTCTGTCCTCTGAAATAACTTACAGTCTATTCAGATCAGTTCAGTTCAGATGCTCAGTCATCTCCAACTCTTTGTGACCCCATGGACTGCAGTATGCCAGGCTTCCCTGTCCATCACCGACTCCCAGAGCTTGCTCAAACTCATGTCCATCGAGTGAGTGATGCCATCCAACCATCTCATCCTCTGTTGTCCCCTTCTCCTCCTGCCCCCAATCCCTCCCAGCATCAGGGTCTTTTCCAATGAGTTAGTCAGTTTTTCACATCAGGTAGCCAAAGTATTGGAGTTTCAGCTTCAGCATCAGTCCTTGCAATGAATATTCAGGACTGATTTCCTTTAGGATTGACTGGTTGGATCTCCCTGCAGTCCAAGGCACTCTCAAGAGTCTTCTCCAACACCACAGTTCAAAAGCATCAATTCTTCGACACTCAGCTTTCTTTAGAGTCCAGCTCTCACATCCATACATGACTACTGGAAAAACCATAGCTTTGACTAGATGGACCTTTGTCGGTAAAGACCTTTGTCTCTGCTTTTTAATATGCTGTCTAGGTTGGTCATAGCTTTTCTTCCAAGGAGCATGTGTCTTTTAATTTCATGGCTGCAATCACCATCTGCGGTGATTTTGGAGCCTAAAAAAATAAAGTCTGTCACTGTTTCCATTGTTTCTCCATCTATCTGCCATGGAGTGATGGGACCAGATGCCATGATCTTAGTATTCTGAATGTTGAGTTTTAAGCCAGCTTTTTCACTGTCCTCTCACTTTCACTTTCATCAAGAGGCTCTTTAGTTCCTCTTTACTTTCTGTCATCTGCGTATCTGAGGTTATTGATATTTCTCCTGGCAATCTTGATTCCAGCTTGTGCTTCATCCAGCCTGGCATTTCGCATGATGCACTCTGCATATAAGTTAAATAAGCAGGGTGACAATATACAGCCTTGACCTATGCGGGATTTGATTACAGAACTTACACAGGACTGGGGAAACAAATTCTTGGAGGGCACAAAAAAACCTCGTATGCACCAAGACCCAGAAGAAAGGAGTTGTGACCCCACAAGAGACTGACCTAGACTTGCCTGTGAGTGTCCAGGAGTCTCTGGTAGAGGCATGAGTCGGCAGTGGCCTACTTCAGGGTCAGGGGTACTGAGTGCCACAGTGCGTGCATGGGACCTTTTTAAAGAGGTCACCATTATCTTCATTACCTCTATCATAGTTTGGTCTCAGGTCAAACAACAGGGAGGGAACACAGCCCTGGCCATCAACAGAAAATTAGATTAAATATTTACTGAGCATGGCCCTGCCCATCAGAACAAGACCCAGTCCCCACCGCCACACCCCCGCCCCCCAACCCTGCCAGTCAGTCTCTCCCATCAGGACGCTTCCATAAGCCTCTTATCCTTATCTGTCAGAGGGCGACAGAATGAAAACCACAATCACAGAAAACCAATCAAACTGAACACATGGACCCACAGCCTGATCTAACTCAATGAAACCATGAACCATGTCTTGTAGGGCCACCCAAGATGGATGGGTCATGGTGGAGGGTTCTGACAAAACATGGTCCACTGGAGAAGGGAATGGCAAACCACTTCAGTATTCTTGCCTTGAGAACCCCATGAACAGTATGAACAGTACAGTCTATTAGGTAGACATATAATTATATCCTAATGATTACTGTAATAACTGCAAATAAAGTTGCGTGGGGACTCAGCTACTCTGAGTAGCTTACTCAGCCTTGGAGTACAGATGGGAGACAAATGACCTGCACTGAAGGATGTAATGGAGTTTGGATTTTAAGTGTGAACTGAATCTTAGAATTTTACATCAGGATGGAAGAGACAATCTAGTACCATCTTCTCATTTTACAGATAAGGAACTGGAGACCTAGAGATTCAAATTGCCATAGCTATGGTACAATAGCAGAGAAGGCAATGGCACCCCACTCCAGTACTCTTGCCTGGAAAATCCCATGGACGGAGGAGCCTGGTAGGCTGCAGTCCTTGGGGTCGCTAAAAGTTGGATACGACTGAGCGACTTCACTTTCACTTTTCACTTTCATGCATTGGAGAAGGAAATGGCAACCCACTCCAGTGTTCTTGCCTGGAGAATCCCAGGGATGGGGGAGCCTGGTGGGCTGCCGTCTATGGGGTCGCACAGAGTCAGACACAACTGAAGCAACTTAGCAGCAGCAGCAGCATGGTACAATAGCTAATCAGTGTCTAGAGTTTCACCAGGACTTTACTATTTCTTCTAGAAATAGAACTCAAGGTATCCAGGGAAATAATTGTTTTGGGAAAATGGGATTGATTTTTAGTATAGCTTCTCCTGGAACAACCGATTGTTTTTAAAGTCACATGTATCAAAAAGCTGTCTTGGAAGGATTGATTAAGTAACTATTTGTATGAATCTAAAATAACAGTTTTCCTGATACAGGTGCATTATTTTAATATTCTATTACAAAAACAGTAAAAAGCAAGGAAGTCTGGAAACTTTCTAATAGGAATAGTCTGTGGCCCCCAGGTAATCTAGGAGCTATAAATCACTGCACCAAATATACCAGAAATTTAATAAATTAAACAAGTTATTTGGCTGTTGAATCCTATCTTAAATAAACCATTTCTATAAAATTATTAAAATACCACTATTTTTCTTTTTGTTTTTAACTGATTCTGATTATAAGGATTGATTAGATGAGAGTTAGAGTGGCTTTTTGACCTTCAGAGCTGCTTAAAATTTCTGTTCCTGTAAAGTTGATTTCTAAATTTTAGACCATATATCCACAAAGCACTTATAAGTTTATTTTTCACATCATTTGCAATTCCTGACTAGTAGAATTAAATAGTCTAGTATAATACTCTCATCAAGAATCATTTGAACACCTTCCTTCCTTGTATTTCTCTAAAATGACTACCTGGACAACCTGCATAAGAGGGTGTATGTGTTTAGTTTTGCCTCCTGGTTTTTAAATCTGTGACTTCATGAACTTTATGATGGATGTTAACTAATGTTTCTAAACTTTTCTTTTTAACCTGTAAGATTAGGGAAATAATTTGTCTCAAGGAGTTGTATTAATGAAATTAAGTGGTTTTTGTAAAACACCTCCCCCAGTGTGCCTGGCACATACTTGAATCTCGTTAAACTATGGCTCAATTATTTTGCTTCATTTCCTATGACTATAACAGAGCAAACTTGTTTTGTATTAAGAAAAATTGTCCTACTCTTTTCAGAACATTAATAAGAATATGATAAATGTCCTGCCTTTCTCTATTCTTTTGGATTTCTGGGGAACATTTTTTTTTTTCGCAGCAGATTTTAATGACTAATTTTAAGGCCTGAACCCCTAAGCATTAATGACTGAGATAAAAACCATAGGTCACAAGAGTCAGTACGTATTGATGTTGGTTGAGAGCCAATGGATGAATGATGTTTAATATATTAAATATTAAAGGCAGAATCTTTGGGTTTGGTGAGTGTTGCTAATGCTACCAATTAAAACATACAATTTGGTTTATAAAGTTTAATTTTATCTGGATACAATCCATTTCACTTGACTGTTACTATAGGATGATTCTAAAATACTATTAACAAACCAAATCATTTCCTAAAATTCTATGGGAATTCAATGAGATAAGTAAAAATAATTTTGTTGTTTAAATGCTTATGATTTTCAGTGGGTGACTAAGTTTGCATCTTTAATATTACTTCAATTGCTGATAATTTTAAAGTACCATAAATTATATTTTAAATATAAATCTAAAACAATAGGAAAAATTTTGTGAAAATGTGAGCTTTCCTCCTTCTTTATTTCTGCTTTTCTGTACTTTCCAAAATATCATTCAAAATCATACTTAGTGTACATCTCCCCAAATTCTGCTTAAGTCTGTTTCTGAAGCAGACAGCCTACATTTCATCACTGATTCATTGAATCTTCCATACAGTCCTAAAAAATGAAAATTGTGGATTGAAATCAAATTGGAAATTTTCGGGCCTAAGAGAATGTTTTTAGAGAAACGGTTCAAAAATGCTGGTTATTACACTTTTGCAAATCACAATAGCGGCTAACTCAAGCAGCCCTTATTTTGTGCCAAGAACCATTCTGAGTACTTATGTGTATTAGCTCATTTAATCCTCACAACAGTGAGGAAGGCAGTGGCGTCATCACCGTCATCAGCATCACCGTTCCTCTCCCTTCTCCTCTCAGCACACTACTTCTGCCAGCACTGCCATTTCTTAACCGAGAAAACTGAAGCACACAGAAATCCAGTAACTTGCCTTGTGGCACAGCTGTCCGTATCGGTTCAGTCGCTCGGTCACGTCCGACTCTTTGCGACCCCATAGAGCACAACTAGTACCTAATAAAGTCAAGAGTTTAACCCACATAGTCTGACTCTAGGATCTAATCTAATTACTACATGTAGGGCCTACTATAGACCCAGCTTTCACAAGTGTCCACAGACTTACAAGTGTGATTTGTGTTTAAGTAATATTCTGAAAAACCTTGTTTTTCAGCATTTTCTAGGATACAGTTATCTAGCGCTTAAGCTGTCCAACTTATTTTCACTGATGTGTTGGCTGAGTGAACGTGTAAGAGGAGTCGTGCTGTGTATATATGGCAGTCTCCCAATTTGTCCTAACCTCCCCTTCTGCACTGTGTCCACTTGGTTACAGCAGAAGCTAATGCAACTTTGTAAAGCAGTTACATTCCAATACAAAAACAGACAGGAGTTGTGCTTTGTATTAATTTTACAGACAATCTCTCTAGGCCTAGTTTTTTCAGAGTTTCAGCCACAAAAGGGACCTTGATAAATATGTCATCTGATTTCCTTCTTTTCCCAGTTTATAAATGAGAGGAATTCTTCCATGAGCCCTCCAGACAAAGTTAGTCATTTCCTGCTTTGTGATCCTGAGGCACTTTGTTCATGCTCTATATTTTAAGTAAATCCTATTTTGTAATTAATCTGTTTATATGTCACTTCTTTCCACCCCCCGCCCTTGTATCCAAGTGAGTGCTTCAAGTGCTGGAACCAGGTCTAATTAGTTTTGATCTCCCATCAGCCTGGTGACAAATGGATGAATCATGTTGCCTGGAGAGGCTAAGGGACTCGCCCAGTCGACCTGAAATGTGAAGGCCTTGCGTGACTCCTCATCTAGGCCTTACCACTCACGTGCTGCCAGAAATGTTTTCAGATGATTCGCATGCTCACGTGCAGACTGAGGGAGGACAGTTTTCCCATTGTGCTTCTCTGGGCTAGCTCACGTATAAGACAATAGTGGCAGTGTCAAGGAGGATGCCTCCACTGCCGCTGTATCTTCATGTATCATTCTGAGGATGAAACAAAACGGTAATGTCTGTGAAAGCTTTGGAACTCCTAAACCCCCTCCCACAACCGTTCCTACAGGGACTTAGAGGAGTGAGGACTCTATTATTATGCATAGGCAATTTACAAAGTACCTTCACACGCATAGTCTCCTTTATTGTTCACCACACCCCTGTGAAATACAGCAGGTGGTATCTCGTTTCTCACGTGAGACAATGAAGCTGAGAAAAGTGAAGTCCTGGGGCTACAATCACGAGGGGCTGGAGGATGCCTGAACCCAGCCCTCTTGCTCTTTCCAGCACAGCCACCTGCAGAAGGCTCAGAGTCCCTCAGAGGGTGGCGTGCCCCACCCCCACAAGCCCACGAAAGCCTCCGTGAGTGAGCCCTAGAGAGATGAGAGCCAGACTGTTCTAGAATTAGGACAGTTATCTATGTGTGCTTAAATTCCAGTCAGATTTCTTGTTGTCTCAAATGCAGGGCTGGGGCAGAGAAAGCTTTGTGAGATGCAGTGAGCGGGGTGATTCCGAAATGATCAGCCAGCCCTGGAGCCAGTGGCACAGGCGGGTGGGTTGGGCAGGAGGAGGCTAAACCCTGCCATCACTTCGGTCTCGAGGGGGAGCTCCTTACTACCACTCTCAGGAAGTGAAGCGTGATAAATCCAGCTGCTGCTTCCTGTTTCTATAATTCTGAGATTTATTTATTTATTTATTTATGGGTAGAATGCTTTATTTTTAAACCAGTGGAAAATACCCTCAACCTGTTCCTTGTTAGTATTTCCTTAAAAACTAGATTTACTCACTTGAGCTTTAAAGGGTATGCTTGTGTGTGTATTTGTGTGTGTGTGTGTGTGTGTGTGTGTGTGTGTGTCTGAAATTCCCATGATACAGCTGGCTCACTCTGTTTCTCAACAACAACAACAGAAAGAAAACCAATTAAGGCAGATTTTACTGGGCAGGAAGCTCAATGTGAGAATGATGACAGTCTGATTTAGAGGAGGCCTGTAATTTGTATCAGTGGTATTACTATCTCTCAGTCATGCTTGTGCAATTTAGGTCTTGTTTTTCTTCTGCTTGTGGTTGTATCATTAGAGAATGAAGACTTGAGTCATTTAAGAAATATACTGCCTCTTCACATGCCATAGTTTATGGAAAGTTGACATTAGATTGGTATAGATTACCAGGCTGCAACTTGGTGGATTTGATTGTGTAACTAGTGACTCCATAACTAAAAATAATAGATAGAAATATTTTCCCAAATGTCTCTTTTTTTAAGAGAAAGAGAATGTGTATAGGAGCAACTGTGGTACATCTTTTGAGAAGGAAATTTATTTGGCAAAGTAGAATTATAAGAATAAATAAATATAACCAGTCCCCTTATTGAGTAAGGATATTACCACTTATTTAAGCCCTTAGCCCCCACTTCCATTAATAGTCCTAAAATCCTAGCTGTGGCTGTACTGTGTTCATGATGGGTAATTACTACATATTGCATTTTAGGAACCAGCTGGCCAAGTCACCTCTTTATGCCTTTAGAGTCACAGTTCATATTAATTGAATTTAGAAATAAAAAATCTTCATGAGTTAAATTTAAAGGTAAGTTTATACAGGATATTTGGTCTGGCTTTATTAACATCTCCTTCTGAAGATAAATTGTGAGAAAAAACTGTTAAGCTGTTAGTTGCTCAGTCATATCTGACTCTTTGTGACCTCATGGACTGGAGCCCTCCAAGCTTCTCTGTCCATGGAATTCTCCAGGCAAGAATACTGGAGTGGGTTGCCATTCTCTTCTCCAGGGGATCTTCCCAACTCAGGGATCGAACCTGGGTCTCCTGCATTGCAGGCAGACTCTTACCGTCTGAGCCATCAGGGAAGCCCACAACACTTGCTAGAGGCCCATTCGAGTACACTTGATGCTATGGAACCCTCCAGTTCTAATCTCAGCTATGCTGTTTCCTTGTTGCAGCAGTTTCTTGGCCCCAAAAGTGAAATTGGCAGTATTTCTTCATCTCTTAGTAGTTTGTAAAGATCAGATTAGTTAGAATCCATGCAAATGCTTTTAAAAACTGAGTTGATGATAAGGACATGAGGTAATACTCTTAATAAATGTCACTTGGGTTGTAAATTGTAATTTCACATTTCAGACTTTGCTCCTTGTATCCTGAGACAGCCTTTGAACACCAGGGTTTTGTCTCCTTTGCTTTAGAGTTCCTTCTAATAACTTGTGAATGGGGGGGGAAAGGAGTCAATTTAATTTGAGCTAATATCGAATTTCTTCTTTGGTGGCTCAGTGGTATAGAGTCCGCCTGCAATGCAGGACTTGAGTTTGATCCCTGGGTTGGGAAGATTCCCTGGAGAAGGAAATGGCAACCCACTCCAGTATACTTGCCTGGGAAATTCCATGGACAGAGGAGCCTGACGGGCTATAGCTCATGGGATCAAAAGAGTCAGACACAACTTAGCGACTGTGAAAGGCAACAATCTTGAATTTAAAACAAGCTGAAGTGGGCAGGTGTGGGCTTGGTAGAGTCAGTCAGGTCCAGGTTTGAATCCTGACTGACAGTATTTTAACTGCACGTTGTTGGTCAAGCTCTGCTTTTCTAAACCTCAGTTTTCTCTCAATAAAACTAGAGCAGTAATGCAACTGCTCAGAAAGGATGTGACAGTTTCACGAGGTCTGGTGTGTGAGTGCTTGGTCGTTCAGCCAGGATGGTGTTCTCATCTCCTCTCAGATGTTTGCACAAGCCTCAGTGTTGCATGATGAAATGTGGCCCAAGGGTCCCACCTCCAGGCGGCCCCCTCACCTCATATTTTCCCCTCCATATTGTGGCCAGGGAAAGGAGAAGAAAATAAAGCCACTTTAGGTCACTGACACTCTCCTTAGGAATAATAAATATTTATTTTCCCACCTTCTTCTTTTCAGTGTAATCTGACTTGGGCTCTTTCAATGCTTGACCTTCAAAGAGAGTTTCAGTGGGTGAGAAAGCTTGACACTGTTTGGCTTCCTTGAACATATACAGAGCTATTCAGTCCTATGTCCACAGGTTGTATTTTCCTTTCAGAGTTATATGAGTTGTAGAATTATTTTTGTGAGACACCTTTTTTTTTCCCCTTTAGACTTTCCCCAAAAAGGACCTTTTAGAGTTTTATGACCGGATAAGTAATAGGGTGGTTAGCAAGGTTAATGTTTACCAGCTTGCTGAAGGGAAAAGCAAACAATATATATCCAAACTCTGTTTAAGAATGTCCATAGAATTATGAATTCTTTTATCTTGACACCCTTATGTAGTCATAACAGCATGCTACCAACTTGGGTGAGAGCTCCCAAGTGGAAATGTGTTTACTGTATATGATTTAACTTTATGCTTGAAATTAGAAACAGACATGTGAAAATATCTCTGTACTTTCTTGCTTTGTTATTTTTAACTTCTATCTCCCTGTTCCTTGTCATCCTAAAAAATACATGCTTCCATCGAGCCAGCCTCCCCTTCTTGCTGTTTTCCCAGCCTGTTGTTTTTCTCCCCAGCTTTTGAGAAGTGAACGTTCCTTTCCCACTTACTGCTTGCTTGCAGTGGGCCAGACTTCATGGAGAGTGCTTGGGCCGAGGTCTCAGGGGACTCTGAGCTGCCAGATCCAATAGTCATTCTTTATCTACTCCTGAACTTCCTTACTAGCTTGTGATAAGTGATACTGCTTCTCATTCTCTGAGTGTTTGCCTCTTTCAGCTTCCAGGACAGAGTTCTCTTCCTCCTTCTCTGAGCCTTTCTTCTCACACTCCTTTGCTAAATTCTTTTCTTCTACCTATTGTCTCAATATTATTCATCTCCAATGTTCTTTGACCTTTTGCTCTAAATGGACTCTGCTAAGGTAGTCTCATCTACCATATACTAATTAATCATAAAATATAATTTCATCCCAGGTCCTTCTCTTGAGATGCAGGCCCACTGACTGCTAGTCATCTCTACTTAAATATATTATACCAATTCTAACTCTTCAATGAAATTCTTCATAAAATTAAAAGATGCTTGCTTCTTGGAAGAAAAGGTATGACAAACCTAGAAGACATATTAAAAAGCTGAGACATCACTTTGCCGACAAAGGTCTATATAGTCAAAGCTGTGGTTTTTCCAGCAGTCATGTATGGATGTGAGAGTTGGACCATAAATAAGGCTGAGCACTGAAGAATTGATGCTTTTGAACTGTAGTGATGGAGAAGACTCTTGAGTGTCCCTTGGACAGCACGGAGATCAAATCAGTCAATCCTAAAGAAAATCAACCCTGAATATTCATTGGAAGGACTGATGCTGAAGCTGAAACTCCAATACTTTGGTCACCTTATGTGAGGTGCCCATTCATTGGAAAAGACTCTGATGCTGGGAAAGATTGAGGGCAGGAGAAGGGGACAACAGAGGATGAGATGGTTGAATGGCATCATTGACTCAATGGACATGAGTTTGAGTGAATTCTGGGAGATAGTGAAGGACAGGAAAGCCTGGTGAGCTGTATTCCATGGGGTCACAAAGAATCAGACATGACTGAGCAACTGAACGACGACAAACTCTTCAAGCTGGAAAATTGAATTTATCTGGAAATCATCTTGACTAGTAAATTTTCTAATACATTTCCTTCCTGAGTCTTTCCTCCCTCTGGTCCCCCTTCCTTTCTCTGGATAGAACTCTTTCTCAACTTGAGTGCTGATCTCATTGCTCGCCTTGTTCAAACCCTTCAGGGGTTCCTTATTGTCCCTTTCTAATTTGGATCTGATGACACTTTCCCTGAGCCCTTGTCCTGCAGAATCCCCCACACTTTTGTGATCTGGGCAACAACAAAGTGGAGTGCTCACAAGTGAGTCTATCCAGATCTTTCTAGATGCTTTTATTTAAGAGGTATTTTTTAATAATTTGAAATTTAATTGTGTTACCTGTTAAATTGCTGTAACAGAGACCCCAAATAGAATGGCTTAAGTAAGATAACATATTTCCTTCTCATGTAACAGCCCAGGTGCCAGCTGCCCAAGGCTGGCAGGACAGCTCTGCCATGAAATAATGTGGGTTCTAAGATTGTGCCCAGTTCCCCGTTTCCTAGCCTGCAGGAATGGGGAAAAGGAAGGCCAAGTCCAGTAGCCTTGTCTTTGTGGAGGTGACCAGGAAGTGCACAGTCACTTCTCCAAGCCTGTTTGCCCTGCTTAGTCACTTGGCCATCGCTGGTTGCAGATGAGGTTTGGGAATATTCTAGCTGGGCAGGAGTGCACCCAGCTAAGCTGCCTGTCTACTGCCAAAAAGTGGAAAGGGAGAATGGTTTTTCTGGAAGATACTTAGTTGCCTCTATCACAGGAACAAAAAAAAAAAACTAAGTTGATTAAAAAGTCAAATGGGCAGAAAATGAATGGTTTTTTAAAAAGCTCAGTTAGATCTACTCTGGAAGGTTTCAGCAGCTGCAGTATACAAGTTACAGGATTCATTCAACACTTTTTACTTTTTTTTCCTTCCCTTTCCAAAAAAAGTGTATTTCTCTAAGTTAAGAATATATGAACAAAAAGAGCAGATGTCAGCTGCTCATATCTTCAACTAATACTTCAACTAATGCATTTGTGGTAAAAATTTGTGGCACTTGGTAACATGAGCGTACATACAAAGTAATGTTTGTGGCTTGGGATCTCTTTCTACACTCTCCATTTATATTTCTGCATTCAGTACAGCTTTTGGTAGCATTTTATCATTATCTTCAAAACATTTTCTGAAAGGTAATGTTGACAAGTTCTCTTTCTCAGTGGAGTTATCGTTTGTCCTGCCGTCTTGTATTCTTCACTCTCAGATCTGTCTATAAACGTCCCCTATCAGTGTGTTGCAACATTGGATCAGCTTCTCACCTGGTATGACATAGCACACAGGTAACAGCCTAAGTACCTGTTGGTCAAAATACAAATCCTCTTAGCCCACAGTTCGGGGCACTCCAGCGAGGAACAACTTCAGCACTTTTCCACTTTGTACAGTACAAATATTATCATTTTCTTTGTATATCCTGTTGGGGCAAAGTGTAAGAAATGCTATTTAGATAGTTTCAGACTATTTCTGCCCTTAAAAATTTTTTTTTTTTCTAGATTTCTTACTACAAAATATCACGTCGGCCAGAAAATTCATTTGGGTCTTTAGAAAAATTCAAACTAACTTTTTGGCCAACTCAGTAATTGTAATATGTAACATGCTCCTGTGATAAAAGGTGTCTCCATTCATGAAGCAGTAAAGACTACTGTGAGACATCAACTACTTTGAATTAGCTGTAGTGTGAAATACCTAAGATAGAATGTATCTACAGATTATTTGACTAAAAGATCTAGATTTATTTATACATCAACCTTACAAAGTGGCATCATGTATTTCTAGCCGTGTGGCCCGTACTTAGGATGACAACAACTTCTGGTTTTCCTGGAAAAAATCCCAGTTATACCTATCCTGGCATCTCACCTTGTTAAGCATCTGTCACTATCAAGAGTTGTCCAGTTCAGAGAGTGTATTATATGTTTGCTTTTGTTGCCTATAGTTGGTCTGAGTTATTGGCAGTTTCCTTGATGGTCATGTACTTAACTTTGATGTCATTTTTAGGACTGTTTACCCTAAATAATTGTGGACAGAATGGTGTAGTGGTTCATGGTTCATCTTTTGCAGAATACATAAGGTAGGCATCAACAGACCTTTAAGCTCTAGGAACACAGGACTGTATCTATCTTATTCCATGATGTATATATTCTCAGCAACTGTCACATCACCTAAGCCAAATATTTATTGAAAATATAAATGGTACAGACTTGATGACTTACAACAGAGGTTTCCTAAGGTCTCTGATGGGTAAGATCAGTTATCTTCAACTACAAATCCCTATTACCTAACACAATGTCTGGTGTTTGAGAATGAATCGCTGAATGATTGACAGTTACTCTCGGTCTTAACACTGACACGGTCTACCTCATGATATTGGCCCATCAAGACAGGAGGCATTATGATTATAGTTCTGATGTGTTGCATGTAAATTACACAAATGATCCAATTGTTTCTTGGTTATAATGATTTGTTTTTACTGTTCTGGCCTCTCATGAGAAAAGAAAGGGAAATGATACTTAATCACTCCCAAAATGACCATACCTCAGAAGGATAAATTCTATCACTTAAAAGATTTAGACCTTAGTTTACATCCAATATCTGATACTTTAGTCTGGAATTCCCAGTGGGTGTTCTAGGAATGGGTACCAGACGGGTTGATACTTTAGTCTGGAATTCCCAGTGGGTGTTCTAGGAATGGGTACCAGATGGGTTAAACGTAAGTTCATTCAGGCAGAGCCAAAAGCCTTGGGCCTGATTGTGTTCATCCTCTTAGTTTACCCAAAGGCATGTAAAAACGTCTTCTCTTGGCTCATGACATTAACTAGGTAAGAAGCATCTCATCTGAGGTAACTTACAGCATACAGAATTAGAAATTATTTTTTTATAATTAAAGAGATTATGTATAAGTAAAGTAACTATGTACCTTCCCAATTCAAAACATTTAGGGATTTTTACAGATGGTGGGCTACTCAATTGTGATTTCATTTTATAGCTCCACTAATTTTTTATGACTGGGGAAATAAATATTATAACATCATAGGGCTTCCCTAGTAGCTCAGATGGTAAAGATTCTGCTTGCAATATGGGATATCTAGATTCAACCCCTGGGTTGGGAAGGTCCTCTGGAGAAGGGAATGGCAACCCACTTTAGCATTCCTGCCTGGAGAATTCCATGGAGATAGCCTGACAGGCTACAGTCCACAGGGTTGCAAAGAGTTGGACACGACTGAGCAGCTAACACTTTCACTTTCATAACCTCATGACTGTGGCTCTCTGTTAAAGCTCCACTAGTTTGTATAATTGGGGGCAAAGGAGAGGAGCATGAACTCCATGCACATTTTGGCTAGTGAAAGGACTTTCCAGTTAAATGTCCTACCTATCTGCTTTTCTAAATATTGTTATAATTTTCACAAGAGCTGCACAAATAGATGGTAAGTCCTTAGAAACAGGACTAAATCTTAGAAACAAGATTTAGCAAACTGAAGACGACTAAAGCATTTCTTTGAAAGAGGAAAAAAGTGGTATTCTGCCAAACTTATCAGTTTATCACGACTAATTCTAAAATAAGGCTTTGTTTGCATTTCTCTAAAAGGCTAACCCTTTGGGGTAATTTTTAGTCAACTCTAAGATGGTTTCTAGTGTTGATAATGAATTCCACTATAACACAGATTATGTTATCAAAGGAAGTAGGTCTGAATTTTCTCACTAAGGTTTCTCCAGGAGTGTGCATCATGTTAACACTTGAGTTTACAGTGTGTTTTTAATGGATGGAGGTATGAGTAAATGTAAGTAAAAGCTCAGGCTAAGAGTTAATGTGTATAATGCATATATAAAATTTAGCCGAATTATTTGGAAGCCAAAGCTAAGTGGAGAACATATGGATTCCACAGCTCTCTTTCTTTTTGGGGGAGCTGCGCTGGGTCTTAATTGCAGCACGTGGGATCTTCAATATTCACTGTGGCATGTGGAATCTAGTTCCCTGATCAGGGATCGAACCCAGGGCCCCTGCATTGGGAATGCAGAGTCTTAGTCACTGGATCATCTTGGAAGTCCCTCCATAGCTCTTTATATCAGTAATCATGAGAGACAATCTTTTCACACCTAGTAGCGAAGATATATTTTTATAGGGTTCTTTCTATAAAGCAGCTTATTCAATACAGTGAATAATAACAAAGGCTAATTTTATTAAGCACTTATTACTCTGTTCTGGGCACTTGCTTAGTGCTGTGACACAGTTTTTTTATTTAAATGTTTATTGACCTAGTAAACTGTGCACACACAGTCAGAACTTCTGCGTCCATTGCCTGCGGGGAAGGACAGCGAACTCCCATAAAGACAAGGAGAAGGAAGGCCTGAGGCTCTGGCAGATTCATTATCTCAGGGAGTCTGCCTCTCTTGTGCTTCTTCCTTCCTGACCTTTTACATCACCTGGCTGAGTGTTTAACTGGTGCTCCTTTGCCTCTGCCCAGAGTTCACACTGACTTGTCACACTCCATCAGGAATCAGATTCTGTCCTGCTCAGGGTGTGCCCAGACTTACCTTTGTCTTTTTGTTTTCCTGTAAAATGTTTAATTATGAACCAAACTGCCTGCAGATGGTCTATCAGAGTGAATTACCTTCAAAATAACTTGTTCCAAAGAATTGGGTCATGCCATCCATCTAGACATTGAAGAACGCCTGTCAGAGCTGATCACTTTGACTTTGGCATCCTTAATAGTGACCTTCTATGTCTCTGTAATTAATAGTGGCAGCATTGGCTCCCAGGTTCAGGGCCTTCTGAGCCGCCTCTTAGAATGCTGTTACGGGCTGTATGATTCATTCAGTTACAGACCTTTATCAGGTGGCTGTCCTGTGCCATGCCCCTGGGGGAATGCAGATGAAAGAAACTCTCCTCCCTTTAGGTTAGGGATTCAAACCCAGATGGAGGAAGAAAGGGAGCTGGACAGACAGATGGAGCTCACAGGTTAAAAGGTTTGAGTGTATACTGAAATGTCTCCATGAGCAACCATTGTCTTAATTCTGTGTATATTTTTAGTACTGATGGTTGAGATCACCTAATAAACTGCAGAGTAGCCTTTTTCAACTAAATAAGTTACCTATCCTATCCAAGGTACACTGTATCAACATCTGAATATTTTTTCCTGACTTTGAGAAGTGTTTGAAGTAGAGTGAGGTACTCAGATGGTTTCTTATTACCAAACCAGGAATTAAAAACCGCTAGGCTCCTAGGTGTCCACATCCAGAGCAGATATCCATGGGTTTGTCATCATCAGGGCTTTCTGTCTCAGTCACAGCTAGAAGAGAATGTGGCAGATTTCCCAGCACCATGGAAAGCTGCTAGGGCTTCAGGGAGCTCCTAGTTCACTTTACGTAGCCCAGTTTCAGGCATGTGCCAGCCATACTCTAGAGAAACAAGATTGAAAGCTAGTGACCTTAAAAGGAAAAAAGATCATTTTGGGTCTAAGTTTCCATCTTACAGATGGAAAGAAGCAGCGGAAGTGCAAATAAAGCTCTCTTTAGGAGTCCCACTGGCTGCCTAGTAAACTGGATGGGGTTATGATTATCGAGGTTTGACCAAACGCTTAGTTCTGAACTTGGGATAGCTTTCTCTGGATCCCTTATGCACATTATTATCTGGGAGGTTTTTGCCCAAGCTGACGCCTGTGGCAGGCAATTTGTTATGTAAGTGTATGTTGAAATATCTGGTCAATAGTGATCAGGTAACAAGATGTATTAATGTGTCTCTGGTCAATAAGTTATTAATGTCCTGCTGGCTCTTTTTTTTAGGGGCTAATCAGACCATTTTTCCATTATTTCTTTTTCTGTTTGTGTTTCTCCAGGCTGCTTTCTCAGGCAGGACAGCTGCTTGATTATTTCCCTTTTTATCTCTAGGACTTATATCCAGCATGCAGAATGTATTCCAAAAATATTTGTTGAATGAAATGAAGCTTCTAGTAGAAAGTACATTAAGGGAGTCCTGTAGGTCCTGAAGCATTTCTGAAATCCTTTGGCCTGAGTTTGTGGTTTAGGGAACACGAGTGATAACTTGTAGAAGAGACTCCGATGCTGTGTGGAATAAAATGTGAAAGCCATTGGTTTAGAGGCTTTTTTTTTTAATTGTTCCATGAATAAGATCACAAACATGGACCTTGAGTTTTAGAATTAAAAGCTGAAAGAGAAAGCAAAACAATTCACAACAGTGTATTAACACTTTTTTAAAAATTTTGCTTTAGATCTGCTAAAATGTATTTAGAGTTATATTTCTCAGCTTAAGAGCTTTGAAGTAAATTTTCTCTGTGAATAGCAGAACTCTAGAGAAAAATTCCAGTAGATACTAAAATATGCTTTGTGTAAAGTTTTTTTATAGTTCACAAGTTCTGAATTTTCTCTAATCCTCTTCTTTCAGGTATTCAATGGATGGGTTTTGCCCAATGTGGAATCTGATTTTGATAAGGTTTATAAAGGAAGTTTTCTGAAAAATCTGGATTTTTTTTCTTTTGAATACTCTTTTCAGTTATTTTTGAGGCATCTAATCCAAGGTAGTATTAGAAGAAAAATATTCTTAAAAGCATAATTTCTGTTCATAATCTTGAGGGAGTAACACTAGTGATTTATTTTATTTATATATAGAATTATATCAGCTATAGAGTATCTCATATCATTATAATCTATATCTCTTAACACTTATGTAATCTTGAAAGATGGTACCAAAGAATTTATTTGCAGGGCAGCAGTGGAGAAACAGACATAGAAAACAGACTTATGGACATGGAGAGAGGGGAGGAGAGGGTGAGATGTGCGGAGACAGTAACATGGAAACTTACATTACCATATGTAAAATAGATAGCCAATGGGAATTTGCTGTATGACTCAGGGAACTCAAACAGAGGCTCTGTATCAACCTAGAGGGGTGGGATGGGGTGGGGGGATGGTTTGACAGAAAACATTCTAAAATTCTTTGTAAAGAAAACAACAAATTTCTGTAAAGCAATTATCTTTCAATTAAAAATAAATTTAAAAAATAAAATAAATAAAATTTCAAGCAACATTTATGTCATACCAGTCAAACAGAGCTCTGTTGGAAAAAAAACTGAATCATTCTTTCTCATTCTGTATCTGAAGCATTTATTTTCTTTAACCGTATGAATTTTAGGGATCTGAATTGGGTATGGTATGTGTGCGTCCATGCACATGTATATATTGGGTGTTGAAGAAGGGTAATTAGTAATGATAGTGATAGTTTATTACCTCTTGTGAACTTTAATTTGTTCTCCTTTGACTTGTTTCAGTGAAAGGTTTGAGAATTTTATCCTCACCAGTCTCGAGTATTCTCCCATTTTCCCAGTTTGACTAAGAAAGCTGATTGTTTTTCTTTTTATTCATGTCCCACTTTTTATTTATTTTTTTTTTGTAATTTCATTTTTTTCTAATTAATTTATTTTTTAAATGAAGGATAATTGGTTTACAGAATTCTGTTGTTTTCTATCAAACCTCACCATGAATCCCAGCTGAGCCACAAGGGGAGCCTCCTAGAACATTGTAGAAAGAAAATGAAAGTTGGTATTTGATTGGGTAGTGCACTCATGCCTAAGTGAAAAGTATATGTATTAGGTTGAGTAATTAAGCTATTTGCTTCTTCATACATTAAACTCTTTAATTAAATGACATATCAAGGCTATTTGACTTTTTTCTTTTTTTGATAAGCTCTTTCTTTTTTTTTAATTTATTTTGTATTGAAAGATAATTGCTTTACAGAATTTTGCTGTTTTCTGTCAAACCTCAGCATGAATCAGCCATAGGTATACATATATCCCCTCCCTTTTGAAACTGCCTCCCATCTCCCTCCGCATCCCACCCCTCTAGGTTGATACAGAGCGGCTGTTTGAGTTTCCTGAGCCATACATCAAATTCCCGTTGGCTGTCTATTTTACGTATGCTAATGTAAGTTTCCATGTTACTCTTTCCGTACATCTCACACTCTCCTTCCCTCTCCCCATGTCCATAAGTCTATTTTCTATGTCTGTTTCTCCATTGTTGCCCTGTAAGTAAATTCTTCAGTACCATTTTTCTAGATTTCGTATATATGTCTTAGAATATGGTTTATCTTTCTCTTTCTGACTCACTTCACTCGATATAATAGGTTCTAGGTTCATCTACCTCATTAGAACTGACTCAAATGTGTTCCTTTTTATGGCTGAGTAATATTCCACTGTGTATATGTACCACAACTTCTTTATCCATTCATCTGTTGATGGGCATCTAGGTTGCTTCCATGTTGTAGTTATTGTAAATAGTGCTGCAGTGAACAATGGGGTACATGTGTCTCTTTCAATTTTGGTTTCCTCAGGGCATATGCCTAGGATTGGGATTGCTGGGTCATATGGTGGCTTTATTCCTAGTTTTTTAAGGAATTCCCATACCTTCTTCCATAGTGGCTGTGTCAATTTACATTCCCACCAACAGTGCAAGAGTGTTCTCTTTTCTCCACACTCTTTCCAGCATTTATTGTTTGTAGACTTTTTGATGAGAGCCATTCTGACCAGTGTGAGGTGATAGCTCATTGTAGTTTTGATTTGCATTTCTCTAATTGTGAACAATGTGGAACATCTTTTCATGTGTTTGTTAGCCATCTGTATTTCTTCTTTGGAGAAATGTCTGTTGAGGTCTTTTTCCCACTTTTTGATCGGGTTGTTTGTTTTTCTGGTATTGAGTTATATGAGCTGCTTATATATTTTGGAAATTAATCCTTTGTCAGTTGTTTCATTTGCTATTATTTTCTCCCATTCTGAAGTTTGTCTTTTCACCTTGCTTATAGTTTCCTTTGCTGTGCAAAATCTTTTAAGTTTAATCAAGTCCCACTTGTTTACTTTTGTTTTTATTTCCATTATTCTAGGAGGTGGGTCATAGAGGATCTTGCTTTGGTTTATGTTATTGGGTGTTCTGCCTGTTTTCCTCTAAGAGTTTTATAGTTTCTGGTCTTACATTTAGGTCTTTAATCTATGTTGAGTTTATCTTTGTGTATGGTGTTAGGAAGTATTCTAATTTCATTCTTTTACATGTAGCTGTCCAGTTTTCCCAGCACCATTTATTGAAGAGGCTATCTTTGCCGCATTGTATATTCTTGCCTCCTTTGTCAAAAATAAGGTACCCTTAGGTGCATGGGTTTATTTCTGGGCTTTCTATCTTGTTGCATTGGTCTATATTTCTGTTTTTGTGCCAGTACAATGCTGCCTTGATAGCTATAGCTCTGTAGTATAATCTGAAGTCAGGAAGCTTGATTCCTGCAGCTCCATTCTTCTTTCTCAAGACTGCTTTGGCTATTTGGGGTCTTTTGTGTTTCCATGTGAATTGTGAAATTTTTTGTTCTAGTTCTGTGAAAAATGCCATTGGTAATTTGATAGGGATTGCATTAAATCTGTAGACTGCATTTGGTAGTATAGTCATTTTCACAGTATTCATTCTTCCTACCCAGGAACAAGGAATATGTCTCCATCTGTTTATGTCATCTTTGATTTTTTTCATTAGTGTCTTATAATTTTCTGTGTACAGTCCTTTTGTCTCCTTAGGTAAGTTTACTCCTAGATATTTAGTTCTTTTTGTAGCAATGATGAATGGAATTGATTCCTTCATTTCTCTTTCTAATTTTTCATTGTTAGTATACAGAAATGCAAGTGATTTCTGTGTATTGATTTTGTATCCTGCAACTTTGCTAAATTCACTGATTAGCTCTAGTAATTTTCTGATACTATCTTTAGAGTTTTCTATGTACAGTATCATGTCATCTGTAAACAATGAGAACTTTACTTCTTCTTATCCGATCTGGATTCCTTTATTTCTTTTTTCTTCTCTGACTGCTGTAGCTAGGACTTCTAGAACTATGTTGAATAATAGTGGCAAAAGTGGACACCCTTGTCTTGTTCCTGATCTTAGGGGGAATGCTTTCAGTTTTTCACCATTGAGAATTATGTTTGCTGTAGGCTTATCATATATGGCTTTTACTATGTTGAGGTAGGTTCCTTCTGTGCCCTTTTTTTGAAGAGTTTTAATCACAAATGAGTGCTGAATTTTGTCAAAGGCTTTTTTTGCATCTATTGACATGATCATGTGGTTTTTATCTTTCAACTTGTTAATATGGTGTATCACATTGATTGATTTGGGCATACTGAAGAATCCTTGCATCCCTGGAATGAACTCAATTTGATCATGGTGTATGAGCTTTTTGATGTGTTGCTGAATTCTGTCTGCTGAAATTTTGTTGAGGATTTTTTCATCTATGTTCATCAGTGATATTGGCCTGTAGTTTTCTTTTTTTGTGTTGTCTTTGTCTGGTTTTGGTATCAGGGTGATGGTGGCCTCGTAGAATGAGTTTGGAAGTGATCCTTCCTCTGCAATTTTTTGAAAGAGTTTTATAAGGATAGGCATTAGCTCTTCTCTGAATGTTTGATAGAATTCTCCTGCGAAGCCATTTGGTCCTAAGCTTTTGTATTTTTGGCAGATTTTTGATCACAATTTCAGTTTCGGTGCTTGTTATTGGGTTGTTCATAATTTCTATTTCTTCCTGGTTCAGTCTTGGTAGATTGAACTTTTCTAAGAGTCTGTCCATTTCTTCCAGGTTATCTATTTTATTGCCATATAGTTGTTCATAATAGTCTCTTATAATCCTTTGTATTTCTGCATTGTCTATTGTAACCTCTCCTTTTCATTTCTAATTTTGTTGACTTGATTCTTCTCTCTTTTTTTCTTGATGAGTCTGGCTAAGGGTTTCTCAATTTTGCTTGTCTTCTCAAAGAACCAGCTTTTAGTTTTATCAATCTTTACTATTGTTTCTTTTATTTCTTTTTCATTTATTTCTGTTCAGATCTTTGATTTCTTTCCTTCTACTAATTTTGGGGGTTTTTTTCTTCTTCTTCCAGTTGTTTTAGGTGTAAAGTTAGGTTGTCTATTTGATGTTTTTCTTGTTTCTTGAGGTAGGATTATGTTGTTATAAACCTCCCTCTTAGAACTGCTTTTGCTGCATCCCATAGGTTTTGAGTTGTCATGTTTTCATTGTCATTTGTTTCTAGAAATTTTTTTATTTCCCTTTGATTTCTTCAGTAACCTGTTGGTTATTTAGAAACATGTTGTTTAATCTCCATGTGTTTGTGTTTCTTATAGTTTTTTTCTTGTAATTGATATCTAGTCTCATAGCATTGTGGTCGGAGAAGATGCTTGATACAGTTTCAATTTTCTTAAATTTACTGAGGTTTGATTTGTGACCCAACATGTGGTCTGTCCTGGAGAATGTTCCATATGCACTTGAGAAGATTGTGTATTCTGTATTTGGATTGAATGTCCTGAAGATATCAATGAGATCTGTCTCATCTAATGTACTATTTATGACTTGTGTTTCCTTATTGATTTTCTCTTTTGATGCTCTGTCCATTGGTGTGAGTGGGGTGTTAATGTCTCCTACTATTATTATGTTACTGTCAGTTTCTTGTTTTATGTCTTTTAGTTTTGTCTTATGTATTGAGTTGCTCCTATGTTGGGTGCATAGACATTTACAATTGTTATGTCTTCCTCTTGGATTGATCCCTTGATCATTATGTAGTGTCCTTCCTTTTCTCTTATAATCTTCTTTATTTTAAGGTCTATGTTGTCTGATATGAGGATTGCTACTCCAGCTTTTTTTGCTTCCCATTTGCATGGAATATATTTTTCCATCCTCTCACTTTCAGTCTTTATGTGTTTTGAGTTCTGAAGTGGGTTTCTTGCAGACAGCATATATATGAGTCTTGTTTTTGTATCCATTCAACCAGTCTGTGTCTTTTGGTTGGAGCATTTAATCCATGTACATTTAAAGTAACTACTGATATATGTGTTCCTATTGCCATTTTCTAATTGTTTGGGGTTGATTTTGTAGATCTTTTTTCTTCTGTTGTATTTCTTGACTATATAAGTCTGTTTAACATTTGTTGTAAAGCTAGTTTGGTGGTACTGAATTCTCTTTAACTTTTGCTTGTCTGAAAAGCTTTTTATTTCTCCATCAATTTTGAATGAGGTCATTGTTGGGTACTGTAATCTTGGTTGTAGATTTTTCCCTTTCAGTACTTTAAATATATCCTGCCATGCCCTTCTGGCCTGCAGAGCTTCTGCTGAAAGATCAGCTGTTAATCATCAGGGGTTTCCCTTGTATGTTACTTCTTGCTTCTCCCTTGCTGCTTTTAATATTCTTTCTTTGTGTTTAGTCTTTATTAGTTTGATTAGTATGAGTCTTGGCGTGTTTCTCCTTGGGTTTATTCTGTATGGGACTCTTTGTGGCTCTTGGACTTGATTGGCTATTTCCTTTTCCATGTTGGGGAAATTTTCAACTATAATCTCTTCAAAAATTTTCTCATACCCTTTCTTTTTCTCTTCTTCTTCTGGGACCCCTATAATTTGAATGTTGGTGCATTTGATGTGGTCCCAGAGGTCTCTGAGACTGTCCTCAGCTCTTGTCATTCTTTTTACTTTATTCTGCTCTTCAGAAGTTATTTCCACCATTTTATCTTCCTGCTTATTGATTTGTTCTTCTGCTTCAGATATTCTGCTATTGATTCCTTTAGAGTATTTTTAATTTCAGTAATTGTGTTGTTTCATGTTGTAATTGTGTTGTCTCTGTGTGCTTATTCTTTAATTCTTTTAGGTCTTAGCTAATTGATTCTTGCATTTTCTCTATTTGTTTTCAAGGTTTTTGATCATCTATACTATCATTATTCTGAATTCTTTTTCAGGTAACTGTCCTATTTCCTCTTCATTTATTTGGACTTCTGTGTTTCTAGTTTCTTCCTTCATTTGTGCAGTATTTCTCTGCCTTTTCATTTTTTTTTTTTTTAAGTTATTGTGTTTGAGGTCTCCTTTTCCCAGGCTTCAAGGAAAGTTGAATTCTTTCCTTGAAGAAGGTTGAATTCTTTCTTCCTTTTGGTTTCTGCCCTCCTAAGGTTGGTCCAGTGGTTTGTGTGAGCTTTGTATAGGGTGAGATTTGTGCTGAGTTTTTCTTTGTTTTTCCTCTGATGGGAAGGCTGAGTGAGGTGGTACTCCTGTCTGTTGATGATTGGGTTTGTATTTTTGTTTTGTTTGTTGTTTAGATGAGGTGTCCTGCACAGGGTGCTACTGGTGGTTGGGTGATGCTGGGTCTTGTATCCAAGTGGTGTCCTTTATGTGAGTTCTCACTATTTGATACTCCCTAGAGTTAGTTCTCTGGTAGTCTAGGGTCTTGGAGTCAGTGTTCTCCAAAGGCTCAGGGTTTGATCTCTGGTCAGGAATCAAGATTCCACAAGTGGTTTGTTACGGCATTAAGGGAGAGTAAAACCAATATCCAAAAATGAGAAACCAAAGATGAACCCCAGACAAATGGCAGTTACAAAATCAGGTAAATAATAATTAAAATAATGGAATATACACATATACATATACCCCCATGAGCAAAGTGAAAACAGTCCAACAAAAATAAAGTACAGTAGGTTGATCCAGTGAACGAAGAAAATCAAAAATTATATTTACCAGTTAAGAACAAAACTAACTTAAGCACAAATTGGAAAACAAAACTAAAGCCAAGTGCCAAGTGGGGAATAAAGCAGTGAAAACAAAACTAACAAATATGTTGAGAGGAAAGGAAAGAAAGAAAGAATAGATATGCAAAGTTAAATGGAGGTAAATGAAGAAGATTTATATACATTTAAGATTAACTGCAAGGGAAAAGAACAGTAGTAAAGGCAAATGAAGGAATAAATGTCGAAAAAATATAATAGGTTTAAAAAATTAAAAATTAAAATTTTTAAAAAGAGAAAAGAAAAAAAAATGAAAAAAGAAAGAAAAAGGGGGAGAAAAAAGGAAAACTCCACAGAACTGCAAAAGCCCAGTGTAGAGGCAGAGGTTTATAACAACAGTAGAAAGTGTGGCTGAATAAACACATATACATATACACCCATAAGCAAAATCAAAACACTCCAACAAGAATTAAGTACAATAGATTGACCCAGCCAACAAAGGAAAACAAAAATTATATCTACCAGAACAAAACTAATTAAAGCACAAACTGGAAAACAAAGCAAGGTGCCAGCTGGGGAATAAAGCAATGGAAATAAAACTAACAAATATGTTGAGAGGAAAGGAGAGAAAGAAAAGAAAGAAAGAATAGATATGCAAAGTTAAACAGATGTAGATAAAAAAAGATGTATATCAGTTAAAGATTAACTGCAAGGGGAAAAGAACAGTAGGAAAAGCAAACAAAGAAATAAATGTAGAAAAAATAACAATAGGTTTGAAAAATTAAAAAGGAGAAAAGAAAAAAAGGAAAACTCCACAGAACTGCAAAAGCCCAACGTAGAGGTTTATGACAACAATTAAAAATGTGACTGAGGAAAAAGAAAAAAAAAAACTCAAAAGTTTAATTGGATTTCTTAGTGCCAATAAAATCGACAAGTACAACAGAGAGAGGGAAAAAAAGAAAAAGTAAATCCAAAAGAATCTGCAGAACAAGTCAAAAAATAAGAATAATAAATGTTTTTCCTGAGCCTCTGCTGTCAGAGTCCTTTCCTGTGCTGGGACTTAACTCCCTCGGATGCCCTCCAACGCTACTGATTTCTGGACAGCTCAGATTCTAATCTGGTCCTACATCTGTGTGTTCTTGCCTCCAGTGTCCACAGCTATCAGAGCTAGTGCGTTTTCTTTTGTGGGAGCTCTCAATGGCCTTTTATATATTCCATAGACACAGAATCTGCTTAGTTGATCATGTGATTTTAATCTACAGCTTGTACAGCTTGTAGGAAGGTTTTGGGTCTTCTTCCTTAGCCACACTGCCCCTGGGTTTCAATTGTGGTTTTATTTCCACATTTACATGTGGGTTGTCCCCTGGGGTTTAGTTCCTAAGGCTGCCCTGGAGCACTTAGGTTTGCCCCTGTGAGGGCCAGCTGTGGAAGTGGTGCGGCTGCTTGGGTCGCAGGGGTTCTGGCAGCACCAGGTACTCAGGGGGTTGGCTAGAGCAGCAGAAAATAGAGTGCTCTAGAAGGGTATGGCAACCAGTATTGGCCAATATGCTCCAGTATTCTTGCCTGGAGAACCCCCTCTCTAACAGAGAAGTCTGGCAGGCCACAATCTACAGGGTCACGAAGAGTTGGACAGGACTGATGCGAGCCTGCATGCATAAACACAAGACGTTTTGGGGGGTTTTTTTGCCTGTGGCAGCTCTGCCCCAGTGATAGTTGAGTGTGAAGGTGGTGCAGCTGCTTGGCTTGCAGGGACCCTGGCGGCGCTGTGTTCGGGGACACAAACTGCCTCCACGGCAGGAGTTATGGCCCTATCAGAGTCTTTTTTTCCGAGCCTCTTGTACCTGGCGATCAGAAGGCCTCTTTGGCTAGTCTTTCTCCATAGCTCCGCCAGTTCAGGCACTTAGAGGGATCCTTTGCATGGGGTCCTTCTCTGCTGTTCGGCACATCAGGCATATAGAGGGCCCCACCCTGTAGATCCTGAAGACTTCTCTGGTGGCTCAGACAGTAAAGCATCTGCCTACAATGTGGGAGACCTGGGTTCAATCCCTGGGTTGGGAAGATCTCCTGGAGAAGGAAATGGCAACCCACTCCAGTATTCTTGCCTAGAAAATCCCATGAACAGAGGAGCCTGTTAGGCTACAGTCTATGAGGTCACAAAGTTCGTTCTTTCTTTTTACCCTGTAGATCGGTACATCAGGCACTTAAAGGGGCCCCCTGGGTGGGGTCCTACTCTGTGATTCAGTGTGTCACGTGTTTGATGCCCAGCCTCTCTGTTGCTCAGCTGTGGATGCTGGCCTGTGGAGGGAGAGAGGCTATGGTAATGGTTTCACCCACTACGCATGACTCAGCAGTATCGCCTTGCTTCCATGGCTGCCTGGCTTTCCTCCACAGGCATTTCCCACCATTGTCTCCTCCCTCACATCCCCTTGATCGGTCTCTCCTCAGTCAGCAGCAGCCCTCGCACTGGGATTGCTCCACAATCCCTAAACTCCAGCTCCCAGCCGCTGCCCCTTCCAGGACACCTGCGTTTCTGCCTGGCATATATATGATTGCAGCAAGTACAGTCAGATTCTCATTCCATTTAGGCCGCCACAGATCAACTGTTTCAATATCAGCCTTAAATGGCTTTCCTCTGACTCAGACAATCGCCCCGCTGTGTGGATCGGACCCCTGCTTCAGTTCCCCCACCAGCTGAGGGTAGGTCCAGTCCTGTTAATACTCCTGTTTTTCCCCCTAGTTCCTTCCTCCTACTGAGTTTTTCGTGGATCTATATATTCTTTTCCACTGGTCAGGTCCTCCTGTCCGCTCCCAGCTGGTGTTCTGCATGCACTTCTGTATCTGAAGGTGTATTCCTGATGTATCCGTGGAGAGAGATATACTCCACGTCCACCTACTCCTCCGCCATCTTGTTCTCCCACTTTTTTCTTTTTAATAAGAGTAGATGATTATATTTTTCTGTTTTAATGCTAGACTTTTTCTTATTATGCTAGTAAGAATAATCTCATTAATATAAGTTTTCCAGCAAACTCTGCCACATTTACATGCTAATTAACAGGGAAAAAGAGCAGGATTTCAACCCTGGTCTCTTTGGATAATAAAAGTTGTGTTCTTTCTAGGATAATTTGCCACCTCCCAATATAAATAATTTTAAATGAAATTTTTTTGAATGACTAAATGAAATTGAATGCAAAATTTTGTCTTTTTTTAGAATGAATTCTGTGAACATAGTGCTACATGCTAAGTTCAAAATTCAAGAATTTGGCCTAATCATTTTCATTAAAGACTGACTAAGATGGCCTTGCTTTCTGCTCTGCATTCTGATTCAGCTGGTGTCTTTGGGTCTTACTTTGTGTCAGACCCTGAATTAGGCATTTCCAATACCTGGCCCACATGACCCTGAGAGGCAGATGTTGATATCAAGATTTTATATGTGAGGCATGGATGCTCAGAGAAGATGAGTAAAATGCTAAAGATATTTCTCCAGAACCAATTCTGTTCAATCATAATAGCTTAGCAGTCATTTAAAAACATATTTGCACTTAGAATATATGTAGTCCAGCCAACAATGCAGAGAAGGCAATGGCACCCCACTCCAGTACTCTTGCCTGGAAAATCCCATGGACGGAGGAGCCTAGAAGGCTGCAGTCCATGGGGTCGCTGAGGGTCAGACACGACTGAACGGCTCCACTTCCACTTTTCACTTTCATGCATTGGAGAAGGAAATGGCAACCCACTCAGTGTTCTTGCCTAGAGAATCCCAGCGATGGGGGAGCCTGGTGGGCTGCCGTCTATGGGGTCGCACAGAGTCGGACACAACTGAAGCAACTTAGCAGCAGCAGCAGCCAACAATGAGGCTATACTCCTATTTACTTTCACTTTCCTTTTTCTGTTGAGAGTTGGTTTGCTGCTTAGGCAGTAAAATAACAAAGATTGAGGTTTAGCTTCTAAATTTTAATAGTTTTACTGGGATATAGTTCATATACTATAAAATTTACCCATTTAAGGTGTACAGTGATATTCACTCAGCCATGTCCAACTCTTTGTGACCCCAGGGACTGTAGCCCACCAGGCTCCTCAGTCCATGGAATTTCCCAGGCAAGAATACTAGAGTGGGTTACCATTTCTTTCTCCAGGGGATCTTCCCCACCCAGGGATCGAACCCAGGTCTCTTACATTGCAGGCAAGTTATTTACTGTCTGAGGCAACAGGGAAGCCCTTTAAGGTGTACAGTTCAGTGCTTAATTTAGTGTAGTCACAGGGTGGTCAAACCATCATAATTTCTAATTTCTGAATCTGACTGTTTGTTAGTTGTTGGTTTATTCTACTATCATTGGCCGTAAGATAAGAAATAGAATCATATATCATAAAATAATGTAGACCCAGTCTCTATAATTTTCTGATTCATCTTTGTCCAACCAAAGTCCAGTAACTTCCCCCTTTCAACTTTAGTACAAAAAGCTTTGTCCCCATCCATGAGAAATATTTGCTTATAGGATATTAAGCTGATTTTCATATGTGCCATAGAGAAGTCTTAGAATGTGACATCTACTTCCTCATAATGTAATTCTTGAAGACATATAGAAGGGAACCCAAAGCATGTATGTAATTAGTATTTATTAATGTGCCTTCTTCAGGTTTTCAAAAAAAATCCTCTAATAACCATTGATAGCCATTTCTGACTAATGGCTAAGGAGATCAAGCCTCAAGATATCTAGATACAGTCTCTTCCCTCGTTAACTTGACTTTTAGATTAGAAAAAAGTCACCTGAGGATCATAAGAGACTTAATAAACTATGTTATATGAATATGTAGTTAATGTACCTTGTACACACTCATGTATACTATATATGAAGAGCAATTTTTATTTTCAAAGTGCCACTGCATCTTTAATTCGGGTAGTGGTTGAAACACTTCCAGTTTTCCACCCAGTTTTTGGTAGGTAAAATTGGAGAATGGGCACATTAATTAAGTCCTGTGTTCAAGATAAGACCTAGTCAATGGTCGACATTGCAAAAAAGTACTGGTTTCCTGCCTATGGCCCAGGCACTTCCTTATAACTTCATTGAAACCATCCTTGGTTTCCATCTCTTGACTTACCCATTAAATGTGATATCTATACAGAGACATACTAGACTAATAACAGAATAACATTAGAATGTACAGATGTGAGAACTGCACCATAAAGAAGGCTTAGCACCAAAGAGTTGATGCTTTTGAACTGCGGTGGTAGAGAAGATTCTTGAGAGCCCCTTGGACAGCAAGGAGATCAAACCAGTGAATCCTAAAGGAAATCAACCCTGAATATTCATTGGAAGGACTGACGCTGAAGCTCCAATTATTTGCCCACCTGATGAGAGCTGACTCTGGGAAAGGCCCTGATGCTGGGAAAGATTGAGGGCAAGAGAAGAGGGCAACAGAGAATGAGATGGTTGGATGGCATCACTGACTCAGTGGACATGAGTTTGAGCAAACTCAGGGAGATAGTGAGGAACAGAGAAGCCTGGCGTGCTGGCTGTTTATAGGGTCCCAAAGAGTCGGACACGACTTAGTGACTGAACAACAAGAATCCCTTATAGTTTCTGTAACATAATTTCTCCCATGTGTCTATGCCATTGACTTGCTATTTGTTCTGCCAAAATTATATTCCTCTACTCCCCACAACCCCATGGAAGTTCTCATCCTTCCGGTCTCATCTGAAAAACCAGATCTCTGCAGTCCTCCCATTTGCCCAGTGTGGCTGTAAGTTTGCCCTGTTCTGTGCCTCCCCTATACTTTGCATTAACCAGGCAAGAGTGATTTTCTTACCATGTCATAATAATACACTTACTGCTTGCCATCTACCATTTGAGCAGGAGCTCCTTGAAGGACCATTTCTATCTGTTCCTCCATGGTGCCTGACGCATGTTTTATTTTGAATTCTGAGTGAACGTCATGAAAGGTTGTTCTAGGGAAGGTGTTGATTACATAATTTCATTCCTCTGTCTCCTCAAAGCCAAGGACAACAGTGAGAAGGTCCTTCCTTCAACAGCCAAGGCTTAACCAAGAGCACAGTCACTGGATAACAGTGTGATAGAGAAAGAGATTTCAAGATGAAAGATTCTGTTAGCTCTGTCACTTAAGTGGCTCAGAAAGGTCGCTTAAGATTTTTGTGCCTCAGGTTTCCTCATATCCTTGGGCAATAGTAATGCCTAGTTCACTGGGTTATTGTGAGAATCAGTTGAGACATTTTATGGAAAAGTAGCTTGCAAACATGAGAAGAGACCTTCAAATCTGGTAGAAAGAACAGGTGGTTTGGCCTTAAATCAGATTTTAAGCCCAGACTCCACCACTAATGATTTGACTTGCACAACTTAACTCCTGAGAGCCTATGTCTTTGCTTGTCAAAGGAAAGCAGTAACACTTAGGCAGCTTAGAGTAATGCTGTGAAGGTTAGATGGAATCCAGGCAACGCTCCATTTATAGTCCATCTGTGTATGTTCAACAGTTAGCAACCAGCGCTTTTGCACATTGTATATTCATACCTCTGCACCCTCTTTTCTGTGGCAGATTTTACCCCAGGGAGAGCAGGGCCTTCCTCTCAGGCCAGGGAGAGGACAGTAAGGGCAGGCTGCTGGAGGAAGTTACTGACTCTCCCGGCCTGTGACCCCAGCTGGCCTGGGTGTGCCTTGGGACAGGGATGAGGCAAAGCCTCAGTGTGGTGTCCCAGCACATTCCTAGGGCAGCTGTTTCTACTGCAGCTTCTTTTACCATTTCTTTTTGAAGCTCCTTATTGAATTTAAAGCATGCATACCAAAAAAGGTACATAGCCTAAGTGTATAGATCACATTTTATAAACTGAACACACCCACGTAACCAGATCATTCATTCTCATTACTGCCCAATGTTCCACTTTGTAAATGCACCACATTTGATTTTTCTGTTCTAGTGCTGATGGACGTTTGGATAACCTGCAGTTTAGGGGTGTTGTGGACTGCTCTTGTGATTGCTTATTCATGTCTTTTGAGGGGTATATGTATTTCTCACGGGTGTATTCTTAGTAGTGGGAATGCTGGGCCATAGAGTGTGCATATATTCAGTTTGGGTAGATATTTAAAAAAATTTCCCAGCATGTTTGTATAAATTCATACTCCCACCAGAAGTGTTTGAGTTCTAACTGCTCCACATCCTCACATCTTCAGTATTATCTGTATTTTTAATTTTAGGAGTTCTGGTGGATTTTACAAGACTGTGTAGTATTTTGGAAGTGGAATCATTCCCTCGGCCCCCAAAGCTTCAAATTTAATACGTTCATTTTCAGGAATGTGCTGTGTACAGAAGCAGGGGATTGTGAAGATACAAAGCTCCTGCTATGGTGCTTGGTATACGGAAGGAAGATGACAAATGATAGCTGCTATCATTATCATCCTCCTTGACATCATCATCATCACTACTCACTGCCTTCTTTGCTCTTAAGAGGAGAGAGTAGGACACGATAAATCCAAGGGTGAATAAGACATAGTCTCTACCCAGTAGGAGCTCAAGAGCTAGTTGAAGAGGCCAACACTGGAAATAGATTATTTTTACAGGGTACAATAGGAACTTGAGAAAGAGGTAGTGCTTGAGCTGGGACTTGAAGTAGTCAGAGTTCAACAGGAAAAAAAAAAGGAAATGGCAGGTGCACAAAACCCTTGGTGGGGAGTCGCTGCTATGGGCAGCATGCTAGAAGAGAAGAGCCGTCTGAGGCTGGAATCATTGTGTGCTGGTGTTGGTTTTTCAGGGGTTGTCACCCTTGCTAGGATGCATGGGGCAGAGCTGGTGACCATTCGGGGTCCGTGTGACATTACAGTACCCTGCTGCTGTGTTCTCCACCCTACATCTTTTATTTTCTTCATCAATCAGCCTTCTCTTCTCTCTCTTGGGATCAAAACCTGTGCCGAGTACAAGGTGCTTGAAAACCACCACTGAAGCTTTGATAGCTGCAAAATGTCAGTGGTTGCAAGGGTCCCACAGCTTCTTTGCTGTGTGTTCCTTTAACTATGTTTATGTTGAGGACTGGCTAATACTTTTTATTCTCGTGTGGGTCCAGGTTGCTTGTGGTGGCAGTTAAGTTTAATAAAATGCTCTTCTGCCACTGCCATATGTAGACCGTGAATAAATGTTCTTGAGGAATTTTGATGATTGTGATGATGGCGATAAGGGTGATGATCAAGAACTAATACAATGTCTCATTGATTGAGCATCAACTGTGTGTCAAGCATTGGCTGTATAACAGTAAGGAAGATGGACACGATCCCTATCCCATGGAACTTAGAATCTTAGGGAGGATCAGACAAGTAAACAGTTGGTTCTACTAATATAATAAGGGCTGTGATGGATAGAGGTACACAGTTGTGTGAGAGCACATCAGAGAAGCACCTCACCCAGACTAGGAATCAGGGAGGGCTTCCTGGGAAAGGCAACATAAACTGATAGCCTCGTGAAGGGAGGTGGGGAGGAAGTATTCCAGGCAGAGCAAACTGTGTAGGAGGAGTAGAGTGCCAGGGAGGTTGGCTGATTGGAGAAGCTGGAAGAAGAGGCTAGAAATAGAAAGCATTTTGCCACTTCATGTTTTCATTGGCATCTGTGTCATAATGTCTTTTGTTTGCCTGTTTTCTAGGAATGTTTACCCTTGCGGAAGTTGCTTCACTTAATGACATTCAGCCAACTTACCGAATCCTGAAACCATGGTGGGACGTGTTTATGGATTACCTGGCTGTAGTTATGCTGATGGTAGCCATCTTTGCAGGAACCATGCAACTTACCAAAGATCAGGTGGTCTGCTTGCCAGTATTGCCAGCTCCTGTAAATTCAAAGGCACACGCTACACCAGGAAACGCCGACATTACCACCAACGTCCCGAAGACGGAATCAGCCACAGACCAAGACCAAGATGGGCGGATGACAAATGAGATTTCCTTTGGCGCATCTGCTGTGACACCTGACATACCTCTCAGAGCCACATATCCTCATGCAGATTCCACGGCTCCAAATCAGGAGGCCAAGAAAGAGAAGAAAGACCCAACAGGCCGAAAAACAAACTTGGATTTCCAGCAATATGTATTTATTAATCAGATGTGTTACCATCTGGCCCTTCCGTGGTATTCCAAGTACTTTCCGTACCTTGCTCTTATACATACTATTATTCTCATGGTCAGTAGCAACTTTTGGTTCAAATATCCTAAAACATGCTCAAAAGTAGAGCATTTCGTTTCGATCTTAGGAAAGTGCTTTGAATCTCCTTGGACTACTAAAGCGTTGTCTGAGACAGCATGTGAAGACTCGGAGGAAAACAAGCAAAGAATAACAGGTGCCCAGACTCTACCAAAGCATGTGTCTACCAGCAGTGATGAAGGGAGCCCCAGCGCCAGCACCCCGATGATCAACAAGACTGGGTTCAAATTTTCAGCCGAGAAGCCTGTGATCGAAGTCCCCAGCATGACTATCCTGGATAAAAAGGACGGGGAACAGGCCAAAGCCCTGTTCGAGAAAGTGCGGAAGTTCCGTGCTCACGTGGAAGACAGTGACCTGATCTATAAACTCTATGTGGTCCAAACAGTTATCAAAACGGCCAAATTCATTTTTATTCTCTGCTACACAGCAAACTTTGTCAACGCAATCAGCTTTGAGCACGTCTGCAAGCCCAAAGTGGAGCACCTGACTGGTTACGAGGTGTTCGAGTGCACCCACAACATGGCGTACATGCTGAAAAAGCTGCTCATCAGTTACATATCCATTATTTGTGTGTATGGTTTTATCTGCCTCTACACTCTCTTCTGGTTATTCAGGATTCCTTTGAAGGAATATTCTTTTGAAAAAGTCAGAGAAGAGAGCAGTTTCAGTGACATTCCAGATGTCAAAAATGACTTTGCGTTCCTTCTCCACATGGTAGACCAGTATGACCAGCTCTATTCCAAGCGTTTTGGGGTGTTCTTGTCAGAAGTCAGTGAAAACAAGCTTCGGGAAATTAGTTTGAACCACGAGTGGACATTTGAAAAACTGAGGCAGCACGTGTCACGCAACGCCCAGGACAAGCAGGAGCTCCATTTGTTTATGCTGTCAGGCGTGCCCGATGCTGTCTTTGACCTCACAGACCTGGATGTGCTAAAACTTGAGCTGATTCCAGAAGCTAAACTTCCTGCTAAGATTTCTCAGATGACTAATCTCCAAGAGCTTCACCTGTGCCACTGCCCTGCAAAAGTGGAGCAGACTGCTTTCAGCTTTCTCCGCGATCACTTGAGATGCCTTCACGTGAAGTTCACTGATGTGGCAGAAATTCCTGCCTGGGTGTATCTGCTCAAAAACCTTCGCGAACTGTACTTGATAGGCAATTTGAACTCTGAAAACAATAAGATGATAGGCCTCGAATCTCTCCGAGAGTTGCGGCACCTTAAGATCCTCCACGTGAAGAGCAATTTGACCAAAGTCCCCTCCAACATTACTGATGTGGCCCCACATCTCACCAAGTTAGTCATTCATAATGACGGCACTAAACTCCTGGTACTGAACAGCCTTAAGAAAATGATGAATGTTGCCGAGCTTGAACTCCAAAACTGTGAGCTAGAGAGAATTCCACATGCTATTTTCAGCCTCTCTAACTTACAGGAACTGGATTTAAAGTCAAATAACATCCGCACAATTGAAGAAATCATCAGTTTCCAGCATTTAAAACGACTTACTTGTTTAAAACTATGGCATAATAAAATTGTCACCATTCCACCCTCCATCACTCACGTCAAAAACTTGGAGTCACTTTATTTCTCTAACAACAAGCTGGAATCCCTACCGGTGGCAGTGTTTAGTTTACAGAAACTCAGATGCTTAGATGTGAGTTACAACAACATTTCCATGATCCCAATAGAAATAGGATTGCTTCAGAACCTGCAGCATTTGCATATCACAGGGAACAAAGTGGACGTTCTGCCGAAACAGCTGTTTAAGTGTGTTAAGTTGAGGACTTTGAATCTGGGGCAGAACTGCATCACATCCCTCCCAGAGAAGATCGGTCAGCTGTCACAGCTCACCCAGCTGGAGCTAAAGGGGAACTGCTTGGACCGCCTGCCAGCCCAGCTGGGCCAGTGTCGCCTGCTCAAGAAAAGTGGGCTTGTGGTGGAAGATCACCTTTTTGACACCCTTCCCCTCGAAGTCAAAGAAGCGTTGAATCAAGATATAAATATTCCCTTTGCAAATGGGATTTAAACTGAGATCCCGCATGCACATATGTGTGCAGGAACCACTTCCTAGATTGCAGATGTTCACGTACCAGTTATTGCAAGATGATGCATTTTAGGAGTAGATACACCTCTAAAAATACAACGCAGAGAGAGGATGCATAGAAGGCCGATAGAAGACATAACTGAATGTTCAGCGTTTGTAGTGTTTTAAGTCATTTACTTCCAAATCTTTTCTCTCTTTTTCTTTTTTCCTGGGGAAAGGGAAGGAAAAATTATAATCACTAATCTTGGTTTCTTTTTAAATTGTTTGTAACTTGGATGCTGCCGCTACTGAATGTTTACAAATTGCTTGCCTGCTAAAGTAAATGATTAAATTGACATTTTCTTACTATACCACCTTTTTTGAGGTGTCTTGATTTACTTTGTTTAATTGGTATAAAAAGGCTTTAATTCAGACCACTGAAGGCACGTCAGGTAAATTTAGATTTGCTGAAATACTGATTTCTTTTTTTGTTTTAATTTCAAGCACCTAAAATAAGCACTTCTTATAATATTTAACTGGTGCTACCACTTCTGAGAATCCCATTTTATAGATTTTATACTCTTGAAGGCGTGAAATGCAGCAAAAGAGTGTAGATCGTTGAGGGAGTTCGGTTTGTTTTTTAAGAATAAATATCAAAGAAAAAAGAACTCTTTCCTTACTAATAGTTGTTTTTCACAGTCTGGAGTTCTTATTATATGATATGCTTTTCTATCACTACTATAGAGCTGCCAATAAATAGAAAATGTTAGTTTAAAATAAACTTAATTACAACCAAAATAAAATTTTAATGTTTTAATGACTAACTTCTTCCCAATTTATCACCATTTGGAAGATAACAGAAATTCAAAGCAAATATCATTAAATTACTTACCCTTTGCACTGTTGTGGGGGAAAAAGTAAGATTTGTAGTTCACTGAGTTGGAAAACTATTTCTATTCATTTTAGTGACAGGCTGTACTTCCTGTGTTTGTCTGCAGCTAGGAAGGGTCATGTTCAGGGAAATGCTAGCAGAATGTACTTTTTGGGTGATGATTTTTCCTTCTTTATCTAACTTAGAAAGTAGTTAAATCGATCTCAGAAGATCAAAAAAATTTCCTGCTACCTGTCTGTGTATAGGTTGGCAGGTATTTCATAGGCTTTTGTACACTCGGATAGTCTCTCATCACACCTTAGCATGGCTTGAAAGATTTTGCAGAGAATGTGCAAAGATGGACTTGCATGCATGCTTTTCCTTCCCTAAATTGATCTCTGGGGCTGCTGGCCTGTTGCAAGTGGTGGTGGTCTTTGCCTACTATATAGCTTCTGAATATTTACCTTCAGAGGTGTTATCACTGACAGGAGAAGGGTGGCCACCATGGCTGAATGAGCAACCGACCCCAGCGTCAGCATCCTGGCTGCTCCCTGTCTTCCTAGAAGACTTGAGGTAGAAGAGTAACATAAAAGGCCAGGTTTAGAAAATCAGAGGACCGTGACTGAGTTTTGGTATAAGCAAGTTCTCTCTGGTGCAGGCATCTTCCATTTCTCTCAGCATTCACTGATATAGTCACTGGTATTGATCATGTACCTCCTTTGTGCCTTGGAAATTCAAGGAACTGAGGATTCACTGTTGGAATAAGTCACAGCCTTGTGTTTATAACAGACTGTGTGAGATCATATCAGTTAGGCAGCTAATACAAATAATTGGTTATAGTTGTCATGTAGAAGGCATACAGAATCTGTGCATGAATAGCAGCTGGGAGGGAGCATGTTTGGTTCAAGTGGAGGTTCAGGGAAGTTTGCACTTAGAAACTCTGCCTGTCAACACTCCTGGACATTTCTTCCCCACCAGCCCCGCAGGGCGCTGTTCTCCCTAAAGAGTAAGGCCACCACCCAAAATTGGTACATCTTTAGAAGGACGCCTCACTTGTGAGATAAACAGGCCAGATCTTAGGATCCTTGCTTTATGGACTAGGAAGCTTGTCTTCCTCTCTAAAAAGTGCATGTTGTTCTTGTAGGCGCAGGTGACAGCCTTCCCCCAGCTCACCATGCTTGTCAGAGGAGAGGCCTGGAGGAACCCAGAATCTGACCCTCTCACAGCTTGACCACTGGCAGCTGCCCTTAGGCACCTGTTTCTCTATCAGTACTTGGGGTTCAGTCACTTAGAACTGATTAGTATTACATGCCTTCAAACAATATCAAGGGGTATCTTTGCTCTTACCCAAACTGCTATTGACTTTATCAGCCCTTAATGATTTCCTTGAACTCTGAAGAGTTCATGGTCAATTGATTTAAATGCCGCATTCCTTGCCACTGTTTGCAAATAGGCATATTTTAAAAGAGGCTTCCTAAGAAATGCTGATTCATCCAACAGATTTTAAATGCACTGGGTCTTGGAGTCTCAGTAAAACAGCAGATGAGATTATGGGCCCAAATATACCATCAACCCATATGTCTTCACAAATTTATGTTGGCACTGCATGCTCTAGACATGGGGAAAACACAAGTTAAAATGTACAAGTTTGGCTTACTAGCATTTTTGTATCTTCTAAAGTTCCTTGAGCACCACTTGAAGAAAATTATTTTGAAGTATCTTTAAATGTTCCACGTATATGCGAATCCCTGAGAACCTGGCTTATTTTCAGCTGTTTGACTTTTTCCCCATCAATATTCAGTTTTGGCTTAGCAGAGAGGATTGGCTTTTTCAGGGGTTCAGAAAGACGAGCTAAGACTGTTACTGGGGCCCCATTTGTAGTAGTGATTTGTTGTTTAGTCCGTAAGTTGCATCTGACTCTTTGCAACGCCATGGACCATAGCCCACCAGGCTCCTTTGTCCATGGGAATTCTTCAGGGGAGAATACTGGAGTGGGTTGCCATTTCCTCCTCCAGGGGATTTTCCTGACCCAGGGATTGAACCCACATCTCCTGGGTCTGCTGCACTGCAGGTGATTCTTAGCAATTTGATAATAGGTAGAAAGAGTTCATTCTCTCTAAGCCCTGGACAACATTCCTGATCGTTTGACATTTTTCATGTGCAAAGGAAAAAGACTTATTAGTATTATTGCTAGTACTTTCTCTGACTGCCTCTCCTGGACTCAGCTTCAGCCAGCAGCTCAGCTCAAAGTTGCTGATGGAGCAAGCTCCCAAGTGCCCTTGAGACCAGCGCCCACTGGCTGTTTTCATTCACCTGCTGAAGTGAAGCCAGAGGGCTGTCCTCTCCCTCAGACCTCTGGCAGCGCTTGCGTCAGTAATTCATTCTAATAAAATGGTCCCTTTATCATCCTTAAACAAAGACTGTACTAACAAAAAGCCCCTTTCATGAAAAGAAGAAAGAAAAAAGAACCTGGAAAACAGTTTTCAAACATCCTCTAACTTGTGACTGTGACACAAAGAAGTGGCCCCATCTGGCCTAGCCAGCTATGGCCCCTCTGGGATAGCACATGAGATATTTAGAGCAGTGTCTGCAGGTGGGGAGGAGGCAGAAGGCCAGAGCACTCGCCCCTCAAGTCTGGCCTAGGCTGGGGAGGTGGTCATACCACCAACATCAGGGGAAAAATCTCCTTAACTCACCAGTCTTAAAACTCCAAAGAGGAATAGTGGTCCCGTACTTCTGGAAATACAGTAGCTAAATTGCCCCAGGTAAGCCACAAGTTGCTGGTGGAAATGAGCAAGCTGTTTTGCTTGGTCAATCCTACAGGGCTTCATCTCTGACTCGTGACTCACCACCCTCCCACGGTGCAGGACCTCTGATAAAAACTGCCCCCATCCTGCTTGCTGTCTCTATAATTAGTTCTTTCTTTACTCCCAAGATGTCAAGCTCTGGAGTGAGAGTGTCTGGATTTGAATCCTGCCTCGGCCTCAGCTGTGTGACCATAGCAAGTAACTTAACCTCTCTAAGCCTCAGTTGCTTTATCTGTAAATAGGAATAATAATGTGTGTCCATGTGTGCTCAATCGCTTCAGTCGTGACTCAGAGTCAAGTATTGCAACCCCTTGGATTGTAGCCCGCCAGGCTCCTCTGTTCATGGGATTCTCCAGGCAAGAATACTGGAGTGAGTTACCATGTCCTCCTTCAGGGGATCTTCCCGACCCAGGGATGGAACCTGAGCATCTTGCATCTCCTGCATTGGCAGGGGGGTTCTAGCGCCACCTGAGAAGCCTGGAAATAATAATGCCTTCCAATGGCATTTTTTTGTGAAGACTGAATGATTTAAGGGACTCTGCCTGGCAGAGAGTAAATACTCAATAACATTCAGCTAGCATTATTTTTATCCCTAACTGTGACAGAGACAATTAGCCTTCCTTAATATACATTCTCGACTTCCTTAGTCATGGGATTTTCAGTGAACACCTGGAAACATAAAATATGTGTAAAATAAATTATTTCCGAACCTTACTTGAGACTAGATGTGGCCAAATGACTTAATTCTAGCCCAGAAGGTGGGAATGAAAGTGGAACAGGCAATTTCTGAATCAGTCCCTTAAGAAGAAAGGCAACCATACCTTTCATTCACCATGGCAACCAGAGAGAGGAAGGGTGATAGTTGACTGCTTATAATTAATTACATATCATTCTCCCAAGAACCTGAGGTTTTGAAGGTCCTACAGCCACTCTAGTGACATACACACTTGTGCTCAACACGTGGACACCCTTCACAGGCTCAGGTAGCTAAATCCATTTCATTGTTTAACCTTCAGACTGGGTCTGGTTTAGCTGCTTGAAGCTCACCCAGCCGTGGGATAACCTGCTCAGAGCCTTTTCTGAATGTCCCTGGGAAACTGCCAAGGAGCCTGTCATGAAAATTGGCTGGAGTAGTTTCAAGGGTAGACCTGCCCAAAGGAATCACCCAGGTGTTAAGCCAAACTGTGTAGATACTGTAAAGAAATACATTTTTCACTTTGACACTGGAAAACTGTAAATAGTAGCCTCATGATTCAGTACTTTGAAATGAAGTACTGCCTGAGTGGAACGCTCTTTAAGACATATCTTGAAGGGTTTAACTCAGATCTTTACAGCAATTTAAGCCTGCTGGCTCTTTATCTGGCATTGGTTGTGGTGAAAACAGCTGGTCACCAGCCAGATGATAACCCTCCATCTTCTTGAAGACGGTGATTAAATCACTCATCCTCTCTTCCCCAGGATGTTGTGAAGATTGTGTCAGCACAATGACTAGAGCTCCCTAGAGATAAACAATGCCTAAATAGTTCGCTATTAATTTATCATCACGGTCGGCAGGAAATTCAGTTGAAGACAGTGCTTTCATCTCTGCCTAACAAGTAGCTGATGCATAATCAGGCTTCTACCTTCCACTTCTCAATTCTAAGTAACTGCTGTTATTTTAGGAGATTCTTTGGGAGATTATGTGTTTCAAGTTTCCATTTCTGAAAGTGGAAGAAGACAGGAAGTAGATTGGACAACATAAGTAGGAGTAATCGTAGCTCAGATTCTATGCTAGATGAACACAACGCACTCTGATTTATTGCCTACTTGTCATGCAGACCTGGGAGGTGTGGATTATCCCTATGATAGAGATGAAGAAGACCCTGGTGCTGGGAAAGGATTGAGGGCAGGAGGAGAAGGAGGCGACAGAGAATAAGATGGTTGGATGGCATCACTGACTCAATGGACGTGAGTTCGAGCAAATCCAAGAGGTAGTGAAGGTCAGGGAAGCCTGGCGTGCTGCAGTCCATGGGGTCGCAAAGACATGACAGTGACTGAACTGAACAACAGTAACAGGAGATGAAGGAACTGTGAAGACAGGTGATCTGCCCAAGGTCACCTCGCCAGCAGGTGACAGGAGCTCTGCTAAGTCAGACAGTGACTTACCTGATCTCATTTAAGCCTCACAAGACCACTACAGCAAAGGCATTATCCCCATTTAGGAGGTGAAGAGACTGTGTATCAGAGAGGCTGATTTGTCTCTGGTCCCACTTGTAAGTGGCAGATAACTGGTCACAAACCAGAGCTCGGCTCTTCCACCCAACTACACGGCGGATGTCTAGGGCTCTGTCAGCAATTCCAAAAGAGGTTTTGATATCTGTGTTGACATCCGGTTACATAAATCTGCCCCAGGCTAGGATTTTCCTTCATTCTTTAGTACTAGAGAAAAGTTTTTGATGTGTCTCAGCATCTGCCCTTAGCGTTACGACTTGTTTTCCTCTGTTAGGCTGCCTGGCAGTTGTGAAAGGGCGCTCCACCCAAGGCAATGGAATTAGTTACCTTCACTAAATGTTCAAGGCATGACTGTCTTTACTCATGGTCATTTACTCTGAAATGAGAAAGCTCTGTCTGGGCTATGTGACGCAGAGTAAATGTGGTAGAAAGAGACATTCAATAGGTCCAGAAAGGTGGATGCACGAAAACAGTAACAGGTGCCAGGCTCTCTGGGCAGATGTGACTTTCCTGTGCAGCCTGGCATTGCAGACCCAGATTCTCAAGCTGTTACTAACCCAGGAGGCACCCAGTGCCTGTATCCTCTTGACATGTAGTTTTACTGGATTTCTTCTGTTAGTCACTATACTCTACTATCTGGGCTGGAGAAATGGGATATCTGTGGTCCATGTAGAGAAAGAACCCAGTTTCACATGGAAGAATCTAACGAGAAGAAAGCAGGTACTGCCCTCCCGCGCGACTCCACTGCTGATATCCCTGTATCTACAACTGCCACCTCCAGATTTGTATTTTGATTTTTTTTTTTTTTGGCCTGCCTTATCCATTTAAATTTGTCCTTATATCTTACCTAAAGTCAGCTCAGTTTGATGGAACAAATTTTCACCAAAACATGAACTGCCATTTAAGAAACACTAATGTATGTTTTATAACTTGGACCCCTTGTAAAAAGTGAGTAGAGCTTTTACGAGCTAACATAACTCCCAGACAACCAATACAAGCAGAAGAATCTTGTCATTTCTAGGACTAAATTTCAGGTCTGTACCAACCAAGAAACTCTGTGTCTGGAGCAATAAGTCTGTGGGCCTGGGAAAAGGTGGGGATGTTCTAAAATATTGTAAACAGTTATTCTATTATTTACAGAATAAAATTAGCCCAATGACACAGTCTAAGTATGGCCTCAGTTCTTCCACCAGCCAGAGCTAAAGACATAGTAAATAACATGTGTGCTCAATTGCAGTGAATCAGACCTGTTGCAGATGCTTTGGGGAAGCTTACAGAGTCAGTTAACCCTACTGATACTGACTTCTTAGTTGCTAAAATCTCATTGTGTGAGTTTAATTTTCTTGGCCTCAGACAGAGCCTCATGCCAACAGTTCAATGATCTGCTCTTTGTCACTGAAATGGGAAAACTGCAGCCCAGTGGCCAGGGTTCAAGTGCCTGGAACTGTCTCACAGGCAAGTTACTTGACATGGATGTGCTTTTGCTTCCTCATCTGTGAAATGGGGTTAATGATATATTTATCTCATAGCATAGTTGTGTGGAAGAATCAATGAGTTAACACACATTAAGCACTTAGGACAATGTCTAGCACGTTGAATGCTTAATATATTTTAGTGGTTTTTATTAATAATGTTTCTAAAATACTTGGAGGATCTGTCCATAAGCAAAAAAAAAAAAAAATCTGGAAAATAAAGCTATTTAAATTATACTAGAGTTCAGGAAGTGGACACTTCCCAAGTAGGAACTAATCATGCCTTTCTCTCCTTTCAAAAGCCAACAAAGACAAGTCACTGGGGACTTTATGTTTCACAAGAAGCTTTTCATACATTTATTAATCTGTTTATTTTACTTAGCAAGTCAGAGGAACCAGACTTTGTATTAATAAGAACCCTCTTCGGTTAGTTATGAATGTTTCTAAGTAGTTCTCTAAACTTGGGTCAGACCCAATGACCCATCTGGCCAAAGGCCTGAAGACTGACTTCCAAAGGACAGCTGCAAGGAACTCTGTCTTGGGCTAATTTGTTGGGTCCTTGTAAGGCATATTGACTATTTTATGTGTACAGGGGATGTGGAATTGGTTGCTGGTATAAGGGAGGAACGGAGAAGGCAATGGCACCCCACTCCAGTACTCTTGCCTGGAAAATCCCATGGATGGAGGAGCCTGGTAGGCTGCAGTCCATGGGGTTGCTAGGAGTCAGACACGACTGAGCAACTTCACTTTCACTTTTCACTTTCATGCATTGGAGAAGGAAATGGCACCCCACTCCAGTGTTCTTGCCTGGAGAATCCCAGGGACGGGGGAGCCTGGTAGGCTGCCGTCTGTGGGGTCGCACAGAGTGGGACACAACTGAAGCGACTTAGCAGCAGCAGCATAAGGGAGGAAAAAATGTTTTTTCCCTCTACTTATCTTAAGTTCATTGGCAGGGCCCTGTAAATCAGACTGAGAAAAGATATCAACAAGAGATAATCAAACAGAAGTTTATTAATAAGTGCATCATGGATACACCTAAAGATGAGTAATTCAAAGGAGTGGTTAGAGCTTGGGCTTATATAGCATTTTAACAAAAGAACAATAAAGTTTTAGAGAGGCGACAGTCTTGGACAATGGAAAAAGACTTTGAGCTCCTAAGGTGGCAAATTGTGGGAAGGCAAATATATGGGGAATCTAATGATAAATAAGGGCTAGTGTGCTACTGCGTGTGTACTTAGTCATGTCCAACTCTTTGGAACCCCATGGACTGTAGCCCACCAGGCTCCTCTGTCCATGGGATTATCCCAGCAAGAATACTGGAGTGGGTTGCCGTTTCCTCCTCCAGGGGATCTTCCCCACCCAGGGATCAAACCCGAATCTCCCTGCATTGGCAGGCAGATTCTTTACCACTGAACCACCTGGGAAGCCCATGACAGAAGGGCTAGGTTAGGCCAGACTTGTATGGATCATCTGGTGCTATCTCTGAGCTGGTAGAGGTCTAGAGTTGTCCCCAGGGATTAACTTCTGTCCTTATCAGTAGAGAGGAGGGACAGGGAACCTTTGCAAGTATAGTCTCGCTTTTAGGCAAATAGGGGTGGACAGAGAGCTTTTCTTGTATTTGCTTCTTCTCAGTTTCCTTTAGCTCAAAATAATCCTCAGGCCAAAGTAGCATATTTGGGGATGGCATATTCTGTCACCCTTCACTAAGCTGATCAGTATTTTGTATTTCTTTTCATTAACTTAAAACTTGTACCTAAGACTGGTCACTGGGGCTGAAACTATTCAACCTTTTCTAATGTATTCAAGAGGGTGAAAAAATCATCTCTGTGATCACAAATAGCTGGTCATTGCTTCCTTTAAAGAATTCATTTCAACATATGTATGTGTGTAACTTATTTTTATATTTGATGACTGTACTTTTAACACTACCAGTCTCAATCCACACTTAGAAATAAATGATTTAATGTAAAGAGTTATCTGAGAACCTCTGAGATCCTGAAAGTTCAGCCCAATTTATTACATTTTTAAAACCAGAAACAGTCGTGAAGTATACAGGACTTATATATTGTTTTATTATGTTAAAGATCAACCCTCCACTACATCCATTCTTTGTTTTAAAGATCCCTTTTATAATTCAGTTTTACCAACAAAGAAGGGGGGAGAATGGGGAATAATTTAGGGAGTCTTCTCAGGTTTGTTCATTCATTTCTTCAAGAAATAACCTCACTCCTACCCCATAGGCTGGGCAGTATGCGCAATGCTGGGATAATCAGATGTACTTGATTCCTCTCAAGAAAAATTCAACCCAGGCTTTGTTTTCTCTTCTTGCCCCACCTTCTGCCCCCATCTCTTGCCAGGCAGCAATTGCCAGTGGGAAGACAGAGAACACACAGGTCCTCAGAGAATCCAAGGGCAGTGGTACAGCAAGACAAGCATTTTAATCAGCTGCAATCTCTCCTCCTACCATTTTCTTCCTCTTTCTCCCTCCCCTCTTTCCTCTGTACCCATAAGTTGGCATTAAAGGACATAGCTCGTACTTGTTTGTTTATTCTTATGTAGCCTTCTAAGTGTTCTAATGTCTTTTTTTTTTCTGATTACAAAAGTAGCATGTGTTCATCATTACATAAAAGTCAAATATTTCAGAAATGCATGTCCTTTGAAAACATATCACACCCCCCCAAAAAAACTGCACAGACTTTCCTTTTAACCAAGGGTAAAAGGCCAAGCTTTGCAATGGTCTGCTGATTTGCACGCCTTGCTCTCTGATCTCATATCCGCCGGCTCTGCCCATTTCCTGTGCTCAGCATCAACACTTGAGCGGGCCGTCACATCAGGGCCTTTGCACCAGCCGTTCCTTCTGTGGCCCTGCTCTCCCCCAGATACCTGCCTGGCTTCTGTCTTAGTCTACTCGGGTTACCATGACAGAATACCCCAGACAGGACAGTTTAAACAACAGACATTTATTTTCTGACAGGCCTGGAAGACAGAAGCACACATCAAGATTTGAGCCGATTTGATTTCTGGTGAGAACTCTCTGCCTGGCTCGCAGACAACCATCTTCTTGCTATGTCCACGAATGGCCTTTCCTCCATGCAACCTCATGACCTGGTTTAACCTCAGATACGCCCTGAAAGGTCCCATCTTTGAGTACAGCCACACAAGGGTTAGGGCCTCAACATAGGGATTTGGGGAGGACACATACATTCAGGCCATAACAGCTTCTTCCTTCTTCTCTTCCTATGTACATTTCACCTAATCTCAGAGATGCTTTCTCTGAGAAGTGTCTCCTTTCTCTGGCCTCCTCGTAAAAACACTGATTTGTTATTTCTCTCAACTGTGTAGATCAGCTGGGTTCATCAGGATAATCCTGAGGTGCAATCATCTGGCAGCTCAAATAGGACCAGAACATATAAATTGCCTCACCCGTGCAGCTGGGGCTCAGTGCTGCTGAAGGCAGGGTTTCGCTCTTCATGGAGGATCTTATTCTTTTATGGTCTAGTCCAGGCTTCCTCACACGACAGCATGAAGATTTCAAAAAGGCAAGAGTGGAAGCTTCCCGACTCCTTAGGGCATGGGCTCCTGATGAGCAAGTCAGGAACGGCAGAGTCCATTGCAAGGGGATGCGGACCCAGGACAGCCTGATTTGTCAGTGCTCATAATTATTGCAAACTGCCACATGATCTGATTTAAAATTGCAATTCCACTCTTCCTCTTTTGCACAGTTATTATCTTTGGATAACAAACTACAAATTCTCCACAAAAAGTGTTTGTTCACTGATGTATCTCCATCACTTAGAATGGAACCTAGCATGGTGGGAACTTGATAAACATTGGTTGAGTTCATTGAAGACATTAATTTGAAGCTGTTTTCTGGAACCCTTCATCCTTAATGCTTTTATAACTTTGGTTGTGCTTTTGCTGTTAAAAATAACTTTCTGATAAAATTATCCCATTTTACTTTTCACAACAACTTCAAGAAACAGCCAGGATCAGTATCATTGCTCTCACCTTGCAAATCAGGAATCTGAGGCATAGACAGAAAGAGAGCCTTGCCCAAAGTCACAGCTGAGACGAACAGAGCTTCTGACATCAAGTCCCAGGCTTTCATGCAAACTGTCATGCAAACTTTCAGGTGAAAGGTACTTTCTGCCTCTTCTATTTCCCTCCTCAGGGCTTCATGCTTGGAGAGCATGAGGAGTAAATAATTTCAGTTACCCAACTGGCCACAAGCCACAGGGCCAAGAGAAGCAGCACTCTCTCCGAAATCCCTCCTGTAGAAACCAAAACTTAAAGGCCTCGATGACCCAGAGCCATCAAGGCACTAAAAGGGAAGGCTGTCAGGACCTGTCTTTATGGACCTTGCCCTGGGCTGCATGCACTGTTTGTGTAAAGTTAAACTTTAAAGCCACATGTCCAACTCACGGTTGCCAGGCTGTTCTGGTCTGGATAAGCCTTGGCTTGAGCCTGTAGGGAGCAGAAAACAATCTCCTCTCAAGCAATGAGTGGCTGTTCCACTGAGAGGTTTGATTAATAAGCAAATCTTAATATCACAGGGAAATGATACCAGATGGAGCAAGTATACAACTCTGTATGTTAAAAATGTGTTGAAAGACTTGTCCCCTTGCAGAAAAGCCCCTTGATATATCGCTTGCTGACTGGGGCTAGAAGCAAGTTAGGGGTGAAAGAGATCATTTTTAAAATAGGAAGTTTTATGCTTTCTGACTCATTCTTTCAACTTAACAGTATTTTTAATTTGCTATTTAATATCATTCTAAGTAAATAAAAAAGTTTTAGATTCTTATCATCAGTTTTACCATTCATCTTTTTATTGTGCATTGTCCATTTTAAATACAAATTTGAGAGCATTAAATGTGTATGGAGAACAGTGAAATTACACAATTTGTATTTTGTAGCTCAAAGATACATACAGATTTTGTGCTTACGAAATAAAACAGTAGAAACACTGCATAAAACTAGCTCAACTGCTTTTATTTCTGGTGTCGATGCACACACATTCTCCCGACTCTCTCCCTTTAGTTTACTGGTGAATAAGCAAACGCTTGAAAAGAAACTGTGGGTTGCCATTCTGCCCTGTCCTTCTCTGTCATAGCTTTCCACGATAGTGGTTAGCTAATTCAGGGAAGTAACATGAATAAGAAAGGATCCATAGGGTTCTTTACTCAATGTTTAAATTACATTTACATCTAGAGCACCATGAAAAAAGGCCGAGTACTGAAGAACTGATGATTTGGAATTGGTGCTGGAAAAGACTCTTGAAAATCCCTTGGATTGCAAGGAGATCAAACCAGTCAATCCTAAAGGAAATCAACTCTGAATATTCACTGGAAGAACTGATGCTAAACCTGAAGCTCCAATACTCTGGTCACCTGATGTGAAGAGTCAACTCATTAGAAAACACCCTAATGATGGGCAAGATTGAAGGCAGGAGGAGAAGGGAACAACGGAGGATGAGATGGTTGGATTGTATCACTAATTGATGGACATGAGTTTGAGCAAGCTCCAGGAGATGGTGAAGGACAGGGAAGCCTGGTGTGCTGCAGTCCATGGGGTATCAAATAATTGGACATGACTGAGTGACTGAACAGTAACAATATATGTATGTGTGTGTGTATATATATATTCACAGACTCTATTCTTTCCCTTTGCAATATGTATGTCCAACTGTCCATCCATTGATTGAGCCAGCCGTCACCAAGCAAACATTTTTCTTCACAGATATCTATATGCACATATAGATAAAGACAGGGAGCACCATTGCTCTATATCTAGATATCTAGAGCACCATTTCTTTCTTTCTGTATTCAAATCAAGTTCTGCTTCACACAGCAGGGCCTCTCAAGACTGTGAGTGCCCTGCCTCTCCCTCCCCTTCCAATAGGTGGAACTCAATTACCTTATTCTTGCCTTGGTCTTGCTGGGCTCCCAGGCATCACAGAATCTGTGGGAGCTCTGTGCTCACGGGACATCCAGAATGTTTTATGCAAACAGAATAGCAAGAGAGAGTAGAAACTCATATTATACCTCTCTCCTCTGCTCATACAAGTTCCCTTGTTCCATCAGTGTGACTTGCAAAATCCAAGTCCAAAGATAAAATGATTAAAACTTTCAGAATGGGGGCTTCCCTGGCAGTCTAATGGAAGCTGTTAAGATTCCATTTCCAATGCAGAGGATATGAGTTAGATCCCTGATCAGGGAAAGAAAATCCCACATGCTGCACAGCTCAGGCAAAAAGAAAGAATAATAATAAATAGCAGTTTAAAAATTTCAGAATGGCAACAACAAAGCATTAAATCAAGTGTGGTATGACCATACAGGTCTCATGACTTTAAAGCAGGACTTGCTCCTTGCTCCTTGCTCCATCTCTGTGGGAAAGGAGAGTTTCTTCAGGACCTGTAATACCCATCCTTCCAATTGGGCTCTCCATGGTTCTCATTATTTTCTCTTCATTTTCTTGGGCTTCAGAATCACTGCAGACAGTGACTGCAGTGATGAAATTAAAAGACAGCCCTTGGAAGAAAACTTATGACAAACCTAAATAGCGTATTAAAGAGCAGAAACTTTGCTGACAAAGCTCCATATAGTCAAAGCTATGGTTTTTCCAGTAGTCATGTATGGATGTGAGAGCTGAACCATTAAAAAGGGCTAAGCGCCAAAGAATTGATACTTTCAAACTGTGGTATTGGAGTAGACTCTTGAGGGTCCCTTGAACTGCAAGGAGATCAAACCAGTCAATCCTAAAAGAAATCAATCCTGAATATTCATTGGAAGGACTGATGATGAAGCTGAAGCTCCAATACTTTGGCTACCTGATGTGTAGAGCTGACTTATTAGAAAAGACCCTTGTTTTGGGAAAGATTGAAGGCAGAAGGAGAAGGGATGACAGAGGATGAGATGGTTGGATAACATCGCTGACTCAAAGGACATGAGTTTGAGCAAGCTCTAAGAGAACGTGAAGGACAGGGAAGCCTGGTGTGCTGCAGTCCCTCGGGTCGCAAAGAGTCGGACATGATTGAGCTACTGAGAAACAGTTCTCTTTACCTGGTCTCTCTCTGTCTTAGGCCGGGAGAGTGTTCGTGCTTGTTTATGGAGTTACCTATCTAGAAAGAGAGCAGGACAGGGACCCATTCTTCTCTTAATTCATGCAATGCATAGATGTTGATTGCTTACTGTGTACAAAACAAAAATTCCTGATGTTCAGTTGTTCAGTTTGACTCTCAAAAGAAGTCAAGTAGAATGAAGGATTAAGGTTCAGGCCTTATAAAAGTAGAGGCAACCTATCCCTAGTATGATTATTGAACATTCAGACTTTCTTGCAAACATTTGTCCTTTGAATATGTACTTTCTCTTGTTAGTGCTTCACCTAGCATAATTAGCAGATTTCAGTGAACATTTTTGCCCTCAACATTTGTCATGTATTGGCAGTGTTTCTTGCTGGTTAACTGCCTTTGTATATTAATTTGTTTTGTATACACTTTGTTAATATTTTATCATGAAAAATTTTAAGAATATACCAAAGCAGGAAGAATATTATAATAAATCATAAAAGCACTTCATCCAACTTAACTAAATCAACTAATGACCAATATTTTTTCATCTATGATATATTTCTATGTATCTTCCCTGATTATATTTTTAATTTTTCCCCAGCTTTTTATCTGAAAAAAATTTAAATCTATAGAAAAGTTGCAAGAATAGTGTAATAGTGTAAGAATCCACCCATGTATTCTTCCCCTAGGTTGCCCAGTTTTTGTTGTTTGCCTCGTTTGTTTCTTCCCTCTTTTTCTCTCTTTGTCTCTGTCTTTCTATCTGTATGTGTGCAAACATATGTATGTGTGTGTGTGTAAATGTGTGTGTGTGCTGATAAAAGTTTGACAACTGGCTCTCGGGCAAGGTCGGGAGGAGGAGTCCTAGTTGTAGAGTTTGTTGGTCTTCTGTGGTTCGTAAATGAACGTGGGATCTTCCCAGGTCAGGGATCAATCCTGTGCCTCCTGCATCTTCCTGCAAATTCTTTACCACTGAGCCACCAGGGAAGCCCAAATAGGGTGTTTTCAGTTGTTTTTATTTATGATTACTTTTGCTCAACCATTTGAGAGAGAATTGCTCACATTTTGATATTTCAGCTTAAATACCTTAGCACATTTCTCTTAAGAACAAGGACATTACAGTGATAATATGCAGGAAATTTAAATTAATATAATGCTTCATCTAATATAAAATCTGTACCAGCCAGCCTCCAAGATGGCACCCAATCTTCATCTCTCGGTATTCTGAGCGACTTCACTTTCACTTTTCACTTTCATGCATTGGAGAAGGAGATGGCAACCCACTCCAGCGTTCTTGCCTGGAGAATCCCAGGGACGGGGGAGCCTGGTGGGCTGCCGTCTATGGGGTCGCACAGAGTCGGACACGACTAAAGCGACTTAGCAGCAGCAGCAGCAGCAGCTCTCTCATACTTTGCATCAGGGCTGGTTCTTGTAACAGATAGAATACAACATGATGGAGGTGATGGTTTGTGATTTCTAAATCTAGGGATATTACAATTTCCACCTTGGTCTCTTGGCTTGCTCATTCTGGGGGAAGCTACTTACCATATAATGAGGATGCCCAAGCAGCCACATGAAGAGGAGCCAATTTGCCAGCACTAACTTACACCATTTGAGTGAATCACCTTGTAAGTGGATCCTGCAACCCAAGTTAAACCTCTTAATACAACCTCAAAATAGAGCCTGAGCCCGATCTGTCCAACCAACCCACTCCCAAATGCCTAAGCAAAGAAAGTGTGAGAAATTAAATGATTATTGGTCTTTTAAGCCACCACGTTTTGAAATGACTGGTTACACAGCAATAATTAATAGACAATTTGTACTCAAACTTTCCCCAAATGTCCCTAAAATGTGCTTTATTTTGACCCAGGATCTAATCAAGTGTCATGCATTACATTAAGTTGTCTTTCTTCATGGGGTATTGTGTGATAATAGAAAAGATATTGGTCTCTGCCTCTGGTCCCTGACACAGGTCTCCTAAATCCCTTATCAACTCTTAAGTGATAAGACCAATAGGAGCATCTTTTAATCTAATGACTCTGGGTGGGCTCTGGGTAGGCTCCTGGATGGGGGCCAATCACCAGAAAGACCAAGCCATGGTAAGAAGTTAATTTTCAGCTCAACCTTCCATTCTCCAGAGAAGAGAGAAGGGCTGGAAATGGAGTTAATCCATGGTAGCTCAGACAGTATAGAATCTGCCTGTGATGCTGGAGACCTAGGCTCAACCCCTGGTTCCGGAAGATCTCCCGGAGAAGGGAATAGCAACCCGCTCCAGTATTCTTGCCTGGAAAATTCCATGGGCAGAGAAGTCTGGCAGGCTACAGTCCATGGGGCAGCAAAGAGCTGAGCTACTGAGCATGCACATGTACTTGAGAAAGTCTCCATAAAATCCCAGTAGCATCAGGTTTGGGGAGCTTCCAGTTGATCAACACATCCACCTACAGGGAAGATAGTAAGAATTAGTCGCTCAGTCGTGCCTGACTCTTTGCGACCCCTTGGACTGCAGCCCTCCAGGCTCCTCTGTCCATGAGATTTTCCAGGCAAGGATACTAGAGTGGGTTGCCATTTCCTTCTCAGGGGATCTTACCAACCCAGGGATCAAACCCGGGTCTCCTGCACTGCAGGCAGATTCTTTACCACCTGAGCTACAAGGGAAGCTACAGGGAAGATAATGCACCCCAAATCCACTGGGACAGAAGCTCCCTATGCTCAGGACCCTCCCAGAACTTGCCCTATGTACCTCTTCATCTGGCTGTTGATCAGTATTCTTTATCATATCTTTTCATAAACTGGTAAACGTATTAAGTATTCCCCTGAAGTCTACGAGCTATTCCAGCAAATAATTGAATCCAAGGGGGCAGAGATCATGCTGCTGCTGCTAAGTCGCTTCAGTCGTGTCCAACTGTGTGCAACCCCATTGACGGCAGCCCACCAGGCTCCCCCATCTCTGGGATTCTCCAGGCAAGAACACTGGAGTGGGTTGCCATTTCCCTCTCCAATGCATGAAAGTGAAAAGTGAAAGCGAAGCCGCTCAGTTGTGTCCAACTTGCAGGGACCCCAGGGACTGCAGCCTACCAGGCCCCTCCATCCACAGGATTTTCCAGGAAGAGTACTGGAGTGGGATGCCATTGCCTTCTCCCAGAGATCATGAGAACCTCCAATTTGTAGCCAAGTCGAACAGAAGTTGTGAGTTACCTGGTGACCTAGAACTTGCAATTGGTATTTGAAGTAGGGTCTCATGGGACTGAGGCCTTAACCTGTGGACTCTGATACTATCTCCAGGTGATACTGTCAAAATTGGATAAAACTGTAGGATACCCAGCTGATGTCACAGAATTCATGGGATGAGAAAAGCCAGCACACAAATCTCACACATCTTGTATCAGAATTGTTGTGAGCACAGCAGTAGTTTGGAGTAAAGAAGAAACCAGAATTGCGGTTTGTCACTACACAGATATTGTTAAAATACCTTTTCCTTCTGAATGGCCAACTAATTGGTAATGTATTCTAGACAGAATGATAAGAAATACTGAGCTCCATAATATTCTGTAATAGCCTAAATGGGAAAAGAATAGACACTTGTGTATGTGTAACTGAATTACTTTGCTGTACACAGACTAATACAACATTGTGAACCAACTATCAACAGGCAGTTTCTTTACCAACTGAGCTATACCATGTAAGGAGCCAAATGTGATCTTCTTTCCCTTGTCTGTGCAAGCCTGTCCTGGGCATTCCTGTGCAGTGCCATTTCATTCATTACCATGTCATCTTTCAAGGCCAGCCTTCTCTCTTTCTTTCCTGCCTTCCTTCATTTAGGGCATGGCAAGTGATTTATGCTGAAATAACTGATTTGACTCATAGTTTTTCGGGCTGGTAGTTAGGTCAGCAAATCCAGATAATCAGAAATCAAAACCTTGTTCTATTCCACCATTTCATTGATCACTAAGATGAAGCATGTGTTTTAACATTCATTCATCTATCAAATACCTATGCGGCTTCCTGGGACAAGGAGTAACATGATCAAATTTAAGATCTTGAAGACCAAACTGCCAACTGAGAAGAATGAATGTTCGAGGAACAAGAGTGGAAGGAGAAGTTTTCGGAGACCACAGTAGTACTCCTTGTGCAAGATGTCAGTGGCTTGGACCAATAGAGATAAGAGAAGAAGACTTTGGTTATGATTTAACAGCAGAGCCAGCAGAACAAATGGATGGATTGGCTATAGCGGAGGTGGGAAAGAGATCTCAAGGATGTCAACTAGACTTATGTTTTGATCAATAAGTAGCAGGTAACACCATTTCCTAAGATACGAAACTAAAAACAACAAGAAAAACCCAAACTTGTATTTTTGATAAATGAGAAAAAGAAAATTATCAAGAATGACTCTTCCTTCTAAAGTGTCTGTTTGTAAGTGTGCTGAGGCAATTTCATTTAGAAGCTGACATTAGAATAGAGGTAGAAGGGAAAATGTATCTGAGAATTTAGAATAATTTGGTAATTATCATTAAAAAAGAAGCTATCCTGATAAGTGTTATAAATGATGGAAGTTCTCTGGCAAACAATATTTTTAATTATGATGCAAGTTTAATGGACTCTTTTGCCTAAGCCTGGAATTTCCAGTGAAAGGAGATGATTTCTTAGAACAGGGATGGATGGAAAGTTAGGGTATTTCTGAAGACCCACTAGTAAAAACCGTAGTGTTTCAAGATTGCTTCCTTTTGGATTCCTACAAATGATTTCTGTCATTTGAAAGAGTTTAAGAAAAAGTTACATTTTTTTCTCCAGTTGAGCCTCTAACACATTTTTCTAGTACCACTAATATGATTATATTTCCAATAGGAGGGATGGTTCAGTAATAATTCAATATTCAGTAATAATTCAGTATTATTGTTCAAGTCCTTTTTTATTTTAAAGTTGTTTTTCCTTTAATTGGTTTCTTTGTCACTGGAAAGTTTAAGTGAAGTCAGTACTGAAGAAAAGCACTGAAGAAGGAATGCCTTTCCATAAACTCTGAACCTCAGTGACCTAGTCCTCAAGAATTCCCGGTAGGGCTCAGGGTTTTTAGGCTAAATCATTTTGGACAAATGTTTTCTTCCTTTGCCATTAGGTAGACACAGCAAAAGAAATAATACTCTTTGTGTCAGCCTTTGTTTTAGCTTGATTTCTCAAAGCGAGATTGTAGAAACCATGGGAACACCTCCCTGGATAATACGAAATTGCATTTTTACCACACCGTACTGCACATAGCAGATGCAGACATTCAGAAGATGTTAATTGAATTACATCTGGGTTCCAAGAATCTTCTAGAAATCTTAGATTGGTCCCTTTCATCTTGCAGATAGGGAGCTGGAAGTAGAGGGGGAGGAGTGGAGAGTCTAGCTTCTAGGCAAAAAGACACATGTTGGTTAGGAACGTCACTGTTTCCTTTGAAATCGAAACCTTCAGTTTCTTAAGGACACTTTATAGATCAAGGCCCCGAATCCGTAAACATTCCATTTACAATGATCTTGCCAATTGTACACATGAACTTTAAAGTTTCTATTTACTGCTGTGGCGGGGTAAGCAGAGATCCTTCCCACCTCCCACTCCATCTGGGGAGAGCTTAGGGATCAAAAAATTCTATCCTAGGAAGTAAACATACTCGACTAATGAAGGACCTTTCTAATGAAATAGATTCAGGAAGGAAACAAAAACTAGTTTATCACAACAATGCCAAAATTTTAATAAAAGGGTCAGGCCCAAAACACGTTAATACACTGAAAAATACTTTGCTCCTCTGTTCCTGACTGGCATTGTCTTTGGAAGAAAAGTAATTCTGACCATGGGGAGATATTTGTCCTTAGGTAATTCATGAATAAACTTGCCCCCCACCAGCAGCCTCCACTGCCTGAGAGGGAAGGTACGTCTGTGTTCTGCTACAAAACCAGCCCAGGTTCCTCCCGCTTCAGAGAGAGCTGCAGGCAGAGCAAACTTCCATCAACATCCAGCTGAAGCCCACGGCATTAATTTTTGCCTTTAGAAAGAAGGGACAGCAGCGACATGCAGCCACTTCCTCTAGTGGAGAATAGGGCAGAATGGGGCCATTTTCTGTGGCAGAAGGATGGACATGTTATCTGGGAAACTTGAGGGGAGCACATAACAAGGAGGATAGAAGGGGTCTGAGGAGAGAGAACTAGAGAGTGACGTAGCATCCATTTGGGATAGCTGCCCAAGACCTCAGTTGTGAATCCTTGTCCCGACTGCTCATCTCTACCTATTCCCAGATGCTAGTAGGGAGCAGGTTACAAAGGTAGGATTGTAACTACTAGTTCTCCTAATAGGAATGATTTTGTAATACCTGTGCTTAGTCGCTCAGTAATGTCCAACTCTTTGTGACCCAATGGACCCACCAGGCACCTTTGTCCATGGGGGTTCTCCAGGCAAGAATACTGGAGTGGGTTACCATGCCCTCCTTCAGGGGATCTTCCCAACCCAGGGGTTGAACACGGTCTCCCACATTGCAGGTGGATTCTTTACTCTCTGAGCCACCAGGGAAGCCCAAGAATACTGGAGTGGGTAGCCTATCCCCTCTCTAGGGGAATCTTCCCAACCCAGCAATTGGACCGAGGTCTCCTGCATTGCAGGTGGATTCTTTACCAACGGAGCTACCAGGGAAGCCCACAGTACTTACCTAACTTATCATTTTTTGGTTATGTTATGGGCCTGGGTTCTTGGCCTCCTTAATCAATAGAAATTGACAAGAAGCCAGACAAGAAATTCAGGCAAGGATTTATTAGAGCTCTTGCTGAGCAGGAGGGAGTGAAAACAAGTCAGCTTGCCTTACTCACTCCCCAAGTAGGGTGAGCTGGATCCTATGTGGTGAGGGTAGGGGAAAGTCCAGGGCTCAGGAAGGAGTGGTGGCTGAGGTGGTTTGCCCACCCCTTTGGTGGTGTTGTGTTTATGTGCAGTTCCCTGTTTTTGCTCCCAGCTCCTCAGAAGTGGTAATTTTGGGTCTTTTTGTATCTTATTTTTCATAATTTGTCCCAACTGCCCATGCTTGTGGTATTTTTGGTGCCGTATACCTAGACAGCATATTAAAAAGCAAAGATATCACTTTGCCAACAAAGGTCCATATAGTCAAAGCTGTGGTTTTTCCAATCATCATGTGTGGATGTGAGAGTTGAATCATAAAGAAGGCTGAGAGCTGAAGAACTGTTGCTTTCAAATTGTGGTGCTGGAGAAGACTCTTGAGAGTCCCTTGGACAGCAAGGAGATCAAACCAGTAAATCCTAAAGGATATCAATCCTGAATATTCATTGGAAGGACTGATGCTAAAGCTGAAGCTCCAACAATTTGACCACCTGATGCGAAGAGCTGACTCGCTGCAAATGACCCTGATGTGGGGAAAGAGTGAGGGCAAGAGGAGAAGGGGACAACAGGGGATGAGATGGTTGGATGGCATCACTGACTCAATGGATATGAGTCTGAGCAAACTCCAGGAGATAGTGGAGGACAGGGAAGCCTGGAATGCTGCAATCCATGGGGTCACAGAATCAGAAACGACTGAACAGCAACAACGATAGTTCCTTTGTATTTGGCAATAAAGGGTCTCAGTTTCCACCCTGTCTCAGTTAATCCATCAGTGTTCAGGGGACTCAGGGAAACAGGTGTGGGTGGGTTTGAGAAAGACAGCAAACTCCCTGATCACTTGGTGTGTCCTGATGGAGATAAGGTCTAAGAGACACATGGGTCAGACTCTCTTTCATGATTAAAATAAAGAGAAATTTATAGACCAGCAGGTGACTCCCTAAAATGGAAGACAACATGCCTACTTTGTCTTGATCCCGCTACAAGTGCTAGCAGTTCAGGTACATAGCTGGACAGAAAGGGTTCATGGGATATCTGGGTCACATAACATTTAATTGTTATTATTACAAAGGGTTTTTTCCCCCCTCCTAAAGGATTTGTAGATACTAGGCATAGTATGACACTGAATATTGCTTCACAAATGCTAATTTAATCCCTTTAGATGGCAGACTCTAATCTATGTTCCGGGCTAATCAATTCTCTTTGGTCTCTGACCTTAGTGATCTCATAATCTACTGGGGAAGACAACCATGAAGAGATGATTCATTTCAATTCAATTAGGTTGAAGAAAACACTGCAAAGAGAGTCCAGTTCATTCACCTAAGAGATGACAAGGATCTGAACAGATGCAGTGGCAAGAAGGATGAAACAGGAGAGGGAGGCTGAGTGTGAGAGATGTTTCTGAAGTTGTTGCAAGTAGATTTGATAGACAAATTGGAGACAGTAGGAAAGGGGGGGATGTCAAACCTTAGAGTATCACAACCAAAGAGAAGACTCTGCATAGCTGGGGTCAGGGAGTCACTGCAGTTATGGCATCAAGACATTAAGTATGCTGTGTCATGAAAGGTTGTTTTGCCTTTTTGGATAAGTGTGTGTGTGTGTGTGTGTGTGTGTTGGAGAGTTTTCAGATCCTGGCAGTGCTGGAAGGGGTAGGGCAGGGGACTAACCTCTGAGAAGGGAAGAGAACAAAGAACACGGGCAGAGTAAACTTGTCCAACACCAACAGCAGACACACCACTTTCCCCTTGGAAAAATGAAACACCATCGAAACGAGGAAGACACATTCAGGAGGACAGCAAAGTGGTTGAGAGTATGGGCTCCTCAGTCAGACAGGCTGGGTTGAGGAGGCTCTGGGCTCATTACCCAAGGTGTCTGAACTCTTAGCAAAAGTCTGGCACATAGCAAGTGCTTAGCAAATATTAGCTTCTACTCTTCTAAGTAATTCAGGGCAGGAAAGGAAACATGACCAGGAAGCTAGGAAAAAATAGCTTTCAAAAATGGCACTAGAATATAACTCCAGAGCACAAGCAACAGAGGAAGAAAATAGATAAATTGGAAAGCATCAAAATTTAAAACTTGTGCTTCAAAGGATAGCATCCAGAAAGTGAAAAGACATCACACAGAATGGGAGAAAAACTTGGCAAACCATGTATATCCAGTAAGAGGCATACATCTAAAAAATTATAAAGAATATTTATAATTCAATAATAAAATGACATATAATCTAATTCTTTTAATGGGCAAAGGATACACCAATGACTAACAAACACATGAAAAGATATTCAACATCTTATGCAAACTTGCAAATCAAAACTACAATGAGATACTACTTCACACACACACTAGGAAAACTATAGTGAAAATGATAAACAGCAAGTGCTGGTGAGGACATGGAGAAATTGAAACAAACACTGCCTATGGGAATATAAAATGGTGCAGCCACTTTGGAAAATGGTCTAGAAGTTCCTGAGAAGCTCAAACATAGAGTTACCATATGACCCAGCAAATATATTTCTGTTATATATGCAAGAGAAATGAAAATTTATGTCCACACAAAAACTCATATGTGAATATTCATAGCCACATTATATAACACAGTCAAAAAGTCCCAAACATCCCAAATACCCATCCAGTGATTAATGGGTAAAGAGAACATGATCTGTCTCTACAGTGAAATATCATTTGGCAATAAAAAAGAGATGAAGCACTGATACATGCTCAACATGGATGAGCCTTGAAAATATTCTACTTGGTGAAAGAAGTGAAACATTTAAAAAATTGTGTATAATTCTACTTATATGAAATACCCAGAATAGGCAAATCCATAGTGACAGAAGGTAGATTAGTGATTTCCAGGCTCCAGAGATGTTTGAGGAGGTATGAAGTGTGAAGGATACTGAATATGGAATTCCTCTGGGGTGGTAGAAATGTTCTAAAATCAATTATTGTGATGGTTGTATAATTCTGTGAATATACCAAAATCTATTTATTTTATACACTGTAAATGGGAGAATTGTGTGATGTATGAATTGTATCTCAATAAAACACATGCAAAAAACCAGTATATTAAGCATTTTCCTGGGCTTCCCTGGTAGCTTAGTCAGTAAAGAATCTGCCTGCCGTGCAGGAGACCTGGGTTCGATCCCTGGGTCAGGGAGAGCCCCTGGAGAAGGAAATGGCAATCTGTTCCACCATTCTTGCCTGGAGAATCCCATGGACAGAGGAGCCTGGCAGGCTACAGTCCATGGGGTCGCAAGAGTTGGACATGACTTAGCAACTAAGTCACCACCACCAGGCATTTTCCTGGTTAAGATATATCACTTGGATGGCATGTTTCAGACTAATGTGTTAGTCAGTCAGTTGTGTCTGACTCTTTGTGGCCCCATGGACTATAGCCCGCCAGATTCCTCTGTCCACGGCAAGAATATATCTCCAGGCAAGAACACTGTAGTGGATAGCCATTCCCTTCTCCAAGGGATCTTCCCAACCCAGGACCAAACTTGGGTCTCCTGCATTGCAGGCAGACTCTTTACTGTGTGAGCTACCAGACTAATAGATTCACATGCAGTGGAAAATTTCCAGTGGCTGTACAAAATGGAAATTCGTGCTCTTCGGATGGTCTACATTTCGTGGGTGACCCAGTAGAAGACCACTTGTGCTAGATATCTTGCCCTTGCTTCTCCAGATCCACTCTCCACCCTCCACTCTACTCTCAGTAGAGGCTGATTTGTGTGGACTTTCCAATAGACTCCTATGACTTATGTTTGAGTCTGGCCATGGGGAGCTCTAGCAGGAGACCAAGGAGAAGGAAGAGTGAGGAGTTTTTGGATGCTAACTGAAATACCACCAGTGAATAAGCAACATAAAGCAGGATCCAACAGGACCTGGGCTGGAAGAACAATGGAGTGATTCTAGCAAGATCATGTTTAATATGAAGTTCAAGTGAGGATGTGGTTACTACAACACAATGTGAAGTTGTGATTACTGTCAACTCACTGTGAATCAGGGGTTGACCTGATGTACTCTTCCATGATAAAATTCTCACTTCAGAGTGCTCCAGATAAAGGGATGTTTACATTCACTTCCTTTGTGGTCAGACCACTTTTGGAGTCCTGTGTTCAGTTCCAGGTGACACATGAAAAAACTCTCTGTGTCAAACTACTGCAGGCTTTAACGCATCCATTTTATTTCCAGCTCCATCTTTTGGGTACTCAGACATGAGGAAACAGGAACTGGGAAATAATTTGATGGGTAAACATGGGGCTGCTTTAAAATTGCCTTCCCTTTCCAATTCTTAAGACATTGTTTTTAAACCAAACTCTCACTTCCACTAGAGTAAACTCTTTCCCAGGAGGCTTCTGGAATCTTTACACAAATAAACTTAACTCATCCTACAGACGTTAAGCCAACCCAGACCTGTGTATACATTTTGGCCTCATGTATGTATGCATGCTAAGTCATATCAGTAGTGTTTGACTCTGTGCGACGCTATGAACTGTAACCTTCCAGGCTCCTCTGTCCATGGCATTTTCCAGGCAAGAATACTGGAGTAGGTTGCCATGCCCTCCTCCAGGAGACAAACCTGGTGCATATGGAAGAACAATCTAATCAATACATTTGACCAGAAATAATTTCTTAAAGGCCTGGTTTTAAATGTAAGATGAAATTCAAGTTGAGGTCAAATTGCCAACATCTGCTGGATCATGGAAAAAGCAAGAGAGTTTCAGAAAAACATCTATTTCTGCTTTCTTGACTATGCCAAAGCCTTTGACTGTGTGGATCACAACAAACTGGAAAATTCTGAAAGAGATGGGAATACCAGATGGCAAGACCTGCCTCTTGAGAAACCTATATGCAGGTCAGGAAGCAACAGTTAGAACTGGACATGGAACAACAGACTGGTTCCAAATAGGAAGAGGAGTACGTCAAGGCTGTATATTGTCACCCTGCTTATTTAACTTCTATGCAGAGTACATCATGAGAAACGCTGGACTGGAAGAAACACAAGCTGGAATCAAGATTGCTGGGAGAAATATCAATAACCTCAGATATGCAGATGACACCACCCTTATGGCAGAAAGTGAAGAGGAACTAAAAAACCTATTGATGAAAGTGAAAGAGGAGAGTGAAAAAGTTGGCTCAAAGTTCAACATTCAGAAAACGAAGATCATGGCATCTGGTCCCATCACTTCATGGGAAATAGATGGGGAAACAGTGTCAGACTTTATTTTTGGGGGCTCCAAAATCACTACAGATGGTGACTGCAGCCATGAAATTAAAAGATTTTAGTTTCCTTCCTTGGAAGGAAAGTTATGACCAACCTAGATAGTATATTCAAAAGCAGAGACATTACTTTGCCAACAAAGGTCTTTCTAGTCAAGGCTATGGTTTTTCCTGTGGTCATGTATGTATGTGAGAGTTGGACTGTGAAGAAAGCTGAGTGCTGAAGAATTGATGCTTTTGAACTGTGGTGCTGGAGAAGACTCTTGAGAGTCCCTTGGACTACAAGGAGATCCAACCAGTCCATTCTAAAGGAGATCAGTGCTGGGTGTTCTTTGGAAGGACTGATGCTAAAGCTGAAACTCCAATACTTTGGCCATCTCATGCGAAGAGTTGACTCATTG